>NC_072736.1:122778322-123107970 GCF_026930045.1 Uloborus diversus
TATATTATTTTTCTGAACAGGATGAAAAACAGTATTGTGTCCATTAGCATTGTATAATATTGTTGCTTTTAAATTAAATTGTTTTTTCTTCCCAGAGTCCAAGAACTATTTCAGGTGTCCAGTTGCAGAGGCTGGAAATTCCCGACTGAATGGCACATTGTAGAGGGAATTGGCTTCATTTGCTGCCATTAACTCTGCTTGTGCTTTTCGGTTTTTTCCGAGCCTGAAGAGTAGCTACTGAATCAACTGAAGAATGGGATTCTCTCTCTCTCAACATTCCAGGGTCCCCATACTTACTACAACATGGAGATTAACCAGTTGGATGAGGCCTTGAAGACAGTTCTGGTTTTTTGATTCAGACCAGGAGCCTAGCAACCCCTGATCCAGCAGTCCCAAAAGTATCAGTTTGGAATGGGAACTTGTACTTTAACCATGGATATATTTAACAAGCCCTGGTCACCACTAATGATCACTGAGGTCTTCAATCGTCTGGAATAAATTCCGGAACACATCTTTTTATTTGTGTTATACAATCAACTCTCAATATCTCAAATATTCCTTGAGGGGCTGTGATAACTTCCCATAACTTGAAGTTTGAACCAGTCTGAGATTTGAATGTATTATATATTTTCACTAAACATAATGAAGTGTAACCAAAAGTGTGGGGAATTAAGTGTCATTGAACCCCTTAATTTCCAATGACTGGCACAACTAAACTTTTTTTGTATGTGTGTTTTTTTTTTTATATATATATATAAATAAAGTTTTTTTTTTCCTCATATCACTTCTTTAAAAACCTCTCTCTCTCTCACTTTACACAAACTTTATAGAAATGTATAAAGCAATTTTACTCCAGGTGTGGGAGCTTCTTTGAACATCCCATGCTTTGCTCAGTGAGTCATCATCACAAGTAATCCCTTTTCCTTGATACCTCATTGCTATTTTTTTCATGTCCTGATATCTTACCCAAGGGTGCCTCTAGGGTCAGGGACTCATCTGCATTCCAGGTAGTCTAGTAATCAAAGCTGATGTCATTAACCCACATAATCCCTGATCTGGGCCAAAGGGAAAACCGAAGATTTTTGTATTGCTATATGGTTATCCTAAGGCTTCATGTTAAAAGTAAAGATGCTTTTGAAAAAAATAATGGCATCAACTGCACCACCTGCTTAGCAAGATTAAATCAACTTTATTAAAAGAGTTTTGTTTATAACCATGTATCAAATTTCTGTTTCATTAATCACAAAGTAAAGATTACATACTTTGAAATGGCGCCTATATTTTTTGTAGCTATAAATAAAATTCTTATATCCAAGTCTATGTGTCTGTATATTTAGTTTTTTCTAATAAATAGTTATATTTTTGCAAACCCTCAAATTTGCTACTTCTGTGTGATATCTTACAAGTGTGATAAAGTTACATCAATTTATAAACTTTATTTTTGCTATAAAGAAGAAGCCAGAAAGGGGAGGGACCATTTTAATCAGGTGAAGTCTGGTTGCTAATGTAGCAGATAAGCATTAGTTCAGTTATGTTTGATTAAATATGAGTAGAAGAAATTGTCTCAGACATACAGTTCATCAATTGTTTGTATATTTATATATTACAGAGGATGTGTTTCTCTTTTGAAAATGAACACTAATAAAAGGTATAATGAAATATTAATTAGAGAAACTAAGCATTAGTTTCTGACTAATTGATGAGTGGGAGAAATTGTCTCAGTCAGGCAATGTTCATCAAGGACATGCTTATTTATACATTAGAGAGGATATGCTTTTCCCTTTTTTAAATCAATACACGAATTGTAAATAGAGCTCACTCATTTTCGCTTTCTCTGTTGTAATTTCTTAGTTTTCCAGATTTTGTTTATTTTCCAAACATTGGCAGGGTTTGATTTCAAATTAATACTTTTATTGATAAAGACAATGTGTAGATTAAAAACTGTTCTGTAACATTTGTTTATCACTTCAAATTTTCTGAAAAATTGAAAAAAGTAATATATTTTTATGGCTGTACTAACAAAGGGCGTACCACAACTATGGAACCTGGGCCAAATTGAAAATATCAAAAAGAGATTAAAATTCATGATTGATATTTCTATAAGTTCCACCAAAATGGAAGGGATCGGTGTAGTACATTCTGTCAAGAGGCCGCAAAATAAAGGATAAAGTATAATATAGTTGAATAGAAATGAAAGAGACTAATTAGTTAACAAATATTTTATTGATTTCCTCCCCCATTTTGTTGATTTATATGTCGTGTATTTTATTCATTTTCTCCCTTATGGAGAGAAAAAATTTTAAATATAAGTTTTTTTTTTTTTATTTATTTTTTCTAGTGACTCAAGAATTTAAGTGGAATATCAACGTCATTTTTTTCCTGGTGCGGAGTAGAGATGCGACAATGCATTAGCATATCGGTCAGCGGCCACTTTAACAATTTTTTTCAGCCGATTTTTACCGATTAATCCGCGAAAAGATGCCACGAAGTGCCCACGGTAACATTCGTACACATATATGATCAATAAAGACTGGGATGCTTCGAAAAATTATATTTCTTCTAAGACTGCCGCGAATCGAAAAAGTTTGGGAACACCTGCGCTATGGGATAGAATCGAAACCAAAAGTGAAACTTTTCGGAAAACGATGGTCCGCGTTTCTATTCCCTAGTTTTGAATATATGAAAAAGAAAATAAAATAACTCTAATTTGAATTCCGAAACTTTGAATTCAAATTATGTTTTTCGCAATCACGAGTTGCGACAAGACTCTACTGGTTAGAGTTATTGTTTCTAGAAATGGCTCCCCCGCCCAAGCATGTCCCTCCTCCTGGGTGCTTACGTGTATATAGTTGTGTGCGTGTGTGTGTAGGCTTACGTGTGTGCACGTAGGCGTGTGTATGTGTGTAAAGGCGTGCTCGCGTAGGCGACTGTGTATGAGCATGCGTGTGTAGGACATGGACGCCACCGCCCAGCAAAAGTGGATTCCGGGGGACAGTGCTCAGGACCAGCCGCGCCGCCGCCGGTGGACGGTGGTGCTGCAGGTCTGGTCCAAGCTGAAAAAGGAACCGGAACATCAAGGACTGTCAAGTGAGAACAATAAGCAATCGTGATTGCTCAAAAAGCTACATTTTAATTTAAAAATGTAGATTTCACATGTTAAGAGCATCTGTTAAATAAGTGAAGACAAAACCAGAAAGTTAGAAAATTTGAAGAGAATGATGAAATTTTTTCAACAAACACTACCTTTATGTTGGTATGATGACTATGATTTTTGAGACTTTGATACTAATTTATATACCTGAAATTATTTTCGTTAGTAAATATTGGGCAAAATTTGACTATATTTAAAATTAAGCTGCCCAGCCACCAGAAAAAATGTCAATGCTTTATTGAAGGTATTTAATAAACGCCCTTTCATAATAATCGAAGCTTTCTTTTTTATTACTAATTTAAAATGGAAATATTTTCTTAGTTACTCCGTAAAATTACACATACAAATGTCTATGTATGCAGGCAGTCGAGGAGGGGGGCGGGGGAGGGAATAACAGTTGCAATTTGGCCTTGAGCTCACAGATTGGTCCTGTAAACGAGATGCCTGTTCAAAATTTTGTTTTGCGATTTTTTTTAAGCAATCACGATTGCTTAATGTTCTCACTTGACAGTCCTTGATGTTCCGGTTCCTTTTTCAGCTTGGACCAGGGCTGCAGCACCACCGTCCACCGGCGGCGGCGCGGCTGGTCCTGAGCACTGTCCCCCGAAATCCACTTTTGCTGGGCGGTGTGGCGTCCATGTCCTACACACGCATGCTCATACACAGTCGCCTACGCGAGCACGCCTTTACACACATACACACGCCTACGTGCACACACGTAAGCTTACACACACACACACACACACACACAACTATATACACGTAAGCACCCAGGAGGAGGGACATGCTTGGGCGGGGGAGCCATTTCTAGAAACAATAACTCTAACCAGTAGAGTCTTGTCGCAACTCGTGATTGCGAAAAACATAATTTGAATTCAAAGTTTCGGAATTCAAATTAGTTTTTTATATTTTTTCTTTTTCTTTTTAACTATGGGATTTTAGGAGTTTACTAACGAAAATTTTTTCTAGCATTTCATTTGCATTGGGCTGCGAAAAAACAAAGAAATAAATGCACCAAAAAAAAAAAAAAAAAAAACTGATCTAATTAAAACAAAAAATTTATCTTCGTACTGAAATGAGAAATTTATATATTAAACAAAGTATAGAATACGCAAATTTGCTATCCATTGCAAATTTTATTAAGGAACGGCTCCAGATGGGGACGGCCCAAACAGCACAAATCGTCCCAAAATCGTAGAAGTAATGTAACATCAACCGTCATATGGGTGATCAGGGATTCAATTGCCCTTTCCCCCTGGATTTTTGAAATGTTTCTGAAATTGGGCATTTTTGTACGAATTTGGTGGGTTTTTTTTTTTAATTACAGTAAACTCCCGATTATCCGCGGAATTGGGTGGCACAAGTGCCGCGGATAATAAAAATCGCGGATAACCGCAAAAAGACTAAAAGGGGGGACAAATCAGGTAAAAATTGTCCTATCTCAAATTCTTAACTGTATTGATGCATAACACTTTCTGCAAACAGTGAAAATATATATAGAGTACAGTACAAATGTTTTGTATTTTTGCACAACCGAACTTAACAAACAAGTGTATGTACGATGAAGAACGCACAAAAATAATAATAATAATAATAATAATAAAATTAAATCAAATCAATCAATCAAGCAAAAACAACCGAGTGTAAATTTACAATTTTTCAAAAAAAAAACAGCCACTGGTATTCGCTTTTTACTGCGAAAATACATGTTCTTGATTGTCGATCGATTCGCGGATAATCCGCCCCGCGGATAAACCGCTCGCGGATAATCGGGAGTCTACTGTAAATGCATTGCGCACAATCTGATTGATTCGAGCACTTATAATGTAAGTTTCTAGAATGGAGGGGGGGACATTATTCCCCTCCCTCCATTCCAGAAAATTTGAAATGGCGGGCCTTTGGGACAAAAGACACATTGCTACAAACTTACATAATAAAGTGCTCGAATCAGTCAGAGCATGCATAAATCAAGGGCGGATTTAACTTCTGCTTTTAGAGGGGGTTATTCAGAAAAGGGGGGAGGGGTCGTGTCACATATTGCTCTTTTTAAGCTCAAATGGGGGGATACCCCCCAGACAGCACAAATCTTCCAATATTCGTTGTTATATCGTTGAACTGGTGCAAAACTCATGACATATCACAAACGGATATCGACGCGATGTAGATTTCCTCACGTAGTTGGGCTTTTCCAAATATGGTTGACAAAAAGTACGAAAATTGGCACAGGTTTCAAAATAAATCCAAAATATGTTTGAAAGTTTACATTTATAGCATATAGCGTATCTCTAATTTTTATAATCATTTTGACGAGATTTTACATGTCTGAAAACTGTTTAATCTGCTCATGCGCAACAATTTCAGTTTAGAAAAATGGCTATTTACTGACTGTAGGATGTTTCCACGTTGTCAGTTGTCGGCTTGTGTATTGTTGCGAGCGTGAGTGTGTAAATGAATTAGCGATTTCTTGTATTAATGTGAAGTAAGTAATTGCCTGCTTTTTAAGTTTTTTAAAATTATGTTTTCAAAATTAGAGAAACAATGTTCTGATCGTCAAGAACGACATAAAGATAGCTATGAATTAAAAATTCTCATATTATTATTATTATTATTATTATTATTATTATTATTATTATTATTATTTTGTTTGTTTGTTCAGATTATTGCTGGAATAAAATTTGTGAATTGTGCATACAAAAGAAATGGTTTATTGTCTACTTAAATATGAACACAAAATAGGTTATCAATGATTCATAGATTACTGACATGTTTCTTGGAAGTCTTAAATCTTTAAAATTACTTTTTTAAAACGCTAAAAATAGTTAACATCAGCCATTTTTTCTTAAATTATTTAAATAAAATATACATATTTATTTGTATTTGAAATTAATTTAAAAATTATTTCATTTTTCTTGTCTTTCTTAATTATTTTATTGAGTTATATTCCAAATTTGAATTTTATTTAAACGATTTTTTAAAAAATCTTAAGTATATTACTGTTTTAAAAAGTTTGAGGGTAAAAAAGTTTTTAAGACTTTCAAAAAGTGTGCAAACAGTCTATAAATTATTGGTAATTAATTTACCAAGATGCAATTTATGTAGATATTTCGTGACACAAACACATGAGAAAATCGTTGATAAATCCTCTGGAACAGGTTGTTAGTTCATCTAATATTAGTAGATAAATCCATTTAACCTCTAAAATCCGTTGAAAACTCCTCCAGAGGACAATATAACCAAAATAGAAATGTCATTGATATTTTGTAAGCATCCAAAAAACGTTGTTAATTGCTCCCAAAAATGTTGAAAGTCATATCATATCTACAGCGATTTCACGTAAAATCGCTGTGCTGGGCGGACATTTTGCTGTTTTATCAACCAGTTCTCTACGAATTTAAGAAGATTTCGGTACATGTGATCACGTTTATTAGAGTCCCTGTATGAAAAGTTTATGACCCTATATGACTCTACCATAAGTATATTAATCAACTAACATATAACCAAATTTCACGGTGAAGTTATAATAAAACAAGTAATTGCATTTAAACTGTGTAACTGTTTGTTTGTTTGTGGCTTATTCGGAACTCCAGCGCTCGAATACGCTACCTTGCGGTGATTTATAAAACTGCGAATGCAACTAAAACATTGCCACGTTGCGCTCCACGTGTATCTGTTGACGTAAACGCGGTCAGTTTGTTCTGAGTAACGCATTCAACATGTCTAAGAACGCCTTCAACAACAAAAAATAATTCGTCCCTTAGTAGTATTCTCGAGCTTCTCAAAATAATGTTAGTTTTCATTATTTCTTTCAAAAAAGTATTAAATGGTGGAAGCGTAAACAAGAAAACTCTGGATTAACAAAATTGGATAACGTTATACCAGGTAAAATTTTTTATTGTTTTGTATGAATTTGTAAGAATATGAGTTTTTTTTTAATCTTAAATTAATTTAACTAATCATATTTTACAGCAGCATTTAGTTGGAATGGACAGTATGCAAAATATTTTCTTGAATTTATTATCGTAGAACAAAATGAAAAATGTTTAACCGAGAAAGAATTTACTTTATTCCTTTTATTCTCAGCTGAAAGGTTTCGCCAAATTTGTTTAGGGTTATAGTTTTGGAATTGTGCGAGCAAAGTAGCCTTGGCGAGATTTCGCGTTTTTAGTTAAACCATTTTTATTTTTATCATGAGTGGAATAAAATGATAGTAAAATTACAGAATTCGATAAGTAAAAAGAAATAATGGTCAATCAACTGAAAAGAAAACTACCACCATACATAAACTGTGAGTACACATTTTATTTATTTTGTTCTGAGTGAATTTGAATAAATATCAGTTTTTCAATTCGATGAAAAAAAAAACGAACTCAACAACATTGACTATGGACACTTTTCCTTAACCTAATTCCACATAAATGATTTAAATAACCTTTGTTACTACAGTATCCTACTGAAATAGAAAGTATGCAAATAAATTTTCTTGAAAATATTTATCGCAGAACAGATTGAAAAATCCAGAAAGAACGTTAAGAATTTGAACAATAAAAAATAAAAGTTCGCCAAAAATCTGTTTATAAGGTTATGGTTTTAAAATTGTGTGAAAGAATAATGTATCTTGACAAGATTTCGCATATTATCAGGTAAATCATTTCCATGACGAATGAATTAAATGCATGATTTCTTTAGATATCCAATCATATAGTCATAGAAATAAATTATCTAGTGTTAAACGTTACTCTTGACAGTCTGCCACGTATGTGCACTATGTGACAAAAATGTCAACAAATGCCGGAAATGTCACGAAACTGAACTTATTATGTACTAATGTATAGAAAAAACGGTACAAAATGAAAATGCCGTTCGAAGCGAACCAAAAATTTATGAATTCCGAAGGACGTTGCTACTACTCCTCGAAAATAAGCAGCCATGATTGGCTAACGTAATCTACTCCAGTAGGGACTATTTATTGGCAAAGTAATCGCTTGCTTTGGCGAAAAACTTCTAATTCTACAGGAAATAAATTACATGAGGAATTACACAGTTGAGTAATATTGTCGGTTGCCATTTTTTTCTTGCGTGCAGAGAAATACGCTCGGAATCAATGTTAACAAAGCTTTGAGGCTTTGTCATAAGCGAAAGCATTTTTAATGTTTCCTTTTTGATTATTCTTAAGAAATGCTGATGTGTATGAGAATTTTGTGGGATCCTTATTGCGGTGAAGACTCCCCTTGGATTTTTGTGCCCACCTAGGGGGATCATAGCATTTTTAGGGGGGTGCTTCTAGGGGTATTTTTCCCATTCGGGGGATTGAGGAGATGCGCCCTTGCCCATCGGGGATGAGCACCCCTGTCATTCAAATTAAGCTTTTCAGGAAGTACTGTCCTTAATTTGATGCGTCGCTTGAATAGGACCGTTGATGTTATTTAGGAAGGAATACGCGGAGAGAGGGTTCTTGGTGCACAAGCTGCTTTATTAAATAGGATTTTAAGGGGGTAGTTCTGAGTGATACGTTTATCCTCATTTTTGAGGGACTCTCTTTATGGAGGGGGGAACTCCAGTCATAGACGCCCATATGTGTGGCAAGTGAGGGCTCAACCCCCCCCCCCCCCCTTAGAAATCACAGAGGTGTCCTCCGGCAAGGGCGCACCCTCTCAATATTGCGCTCCCAAATGAGAAAAATACCCCTCAAAACACCCCCTAAAATTTTTAATGGCGCAATCTACGCCATGACCCCCTCCCCTTCCTAGGTATGGGCACACTCGAAAATCAGAACTTCCTTGATTTTAATACTTTTTCTTTGCAAAAACGTATTAACATTTCTCTAGCAACTAATGAATAAGTTATTAAAAATGTAAAATTTTAATAACTTTAATCTGTAAAGAAATCGGTTTCCACGGGGAAAATATCTGGGCCCAATCCTATATTAAAATTTTGTATATGGGCGCCCATTTTCAGGGATCAATATGATATATCAATATTCTCCGAGGCATGGGCGGATTTATGGGGGGTCAGAGGGGGGCAATGCCCCCCCCCCCCAGTTTTGGGAGGACTTTATGTAGTAACAACACATCTTCCAAAAATTAAAAAAAAAAATCATTATTTTTTCGTTTTTGAATAGTTCAGAAGAGCATGGGTGGATTTATGGATAGCCTACAAGGGCTCTTGAACCAAAAACCCAATCTAACCAACCAAACCTTGAAAATAATTAGACAAGTCTTTGAAACTCCTAAGCAAAGTGTGCTTCAATTTTATTTCTTATCAAATGTATAAATTAAGAATTGTTCAAATGGGTAGTATGTTACTCTCTTGATACCTATTCTCTAAATATGTGCACCATTTCTTTTAAAGTATTAACTTGCATCACAAAGCCCTTTTAAAGCGTAAAAAATTATTTGCCTATTATTTCCAATTAACCCTTATAAGACTTCAAAATGCAGAATTTTATATCCATTTTAGATAATTTCCTCCGGGGGAGTAACCCCCGGGCCCCCTAAAACTGGAGATATTCTATATCCCACTTAAAAGGTAGCACTGCGTTACTCTCTTAATACCAGCCCCCTCTCTTTTAAAGTCAATTTAAAAAGGACAGCATGATTACACATAGTAATGAAAACGACACAAAAGAAAAAAAAAAAAAATCCTGCCCCCCCAGGAACTCAGTCCTAAATCCGCCTATGCTCCGAGGTTTAATGAAGTTAGGACATCGCTCATGAGAAATAAAGATTTAAGGCACTCTTATTGATACTATTAAACTGTTGTCTTCATTCCAAGATCGTCACTTTTGGGGATCAGGAGATGTCGACTGCCCCCCCCTCATAAGAAAATTTTTGGACTAATGTCGACTGCTTCACTTTATCTTAGTGAAGATTGGCAAAAGGTTGACGCTATTCCGAAACTGTTGACTTTTTTTTTTGTTCAGCATCATTTCTAGTATTTCTTCAGGAGAGAAATCCGTCACTGCCTGTTTCAGTTTCTGACTTTGTATGCATATCGAGCGTCAGCATTACGTAAACGTAATATGTTTAAAGCATGAATCTTGCTTTGTAACCTTGTTTCTGATCTGCACACAGACAGCTTATTTGCTTGGACGATATAGTTATGAATCCCCTACTGTATATATATATGCACAATGGAGGAGGGGAGCATGAGTGTCCTCGATTCCAGGCCTGGATTTGCGTACCTGCAGACCCCGCGTTGCAGGGACCCAACGTCCCAAGAAATTGGGGAAAAAATTGAAAAAAAATAAATTAAAAAACTACACAAAGACTTAATTACGTCACAAACATACTACTAGGGGAAGGGCCCTACAGATTTCTGGGCACAAAAGTTATAGATCCGGGTTTACTCAATTCAAAGTTATATAAAAAAAAACAGAGCCCCTGGTTAAGAAAAAAATTGGGCCCACCAATACAGGGCCGCCAGAGCTTGAGTTTTCCTTCAAGATCTTTTGTTTTTTCAATAGACTACCCTCCTTTAAGATCAAACTGTCCAAATAACGGGCCTGACACCCCCCCCCCTTACACGACTATATGGCCTTTTTGTGATAATTGTGAACAATGCAGTTTGCAATTGTCCCAGATAAAAAAAAAAGTACTTTGTGCTGATTAACTAATACGAATACGACGACCAGCCAGCAGGGGTGGATACAGAAAAATCATTTTGAGGGGGTAGGGAAAATTGAATAGCCCTCCCCCCTTCGATGTTTTATAACAAAGTTTTAATGAATGAATTTTTAAATATGCATGTTTTTTATTTCTCCTTTAGATCAATGAATCTACTTCGAAGTACATGTGAATATTATGCACTAATGTACTTTTAATGACAATGTGGACGGAAAATATCTTTAACGTTTCAAACCATTTAAATTAAATACTAAACCCAATATAATGTCACCGAGATGCAAGACAATGAGCAGTTTTACTCAGGAACATTGCCATAAAAATTATAACACAAGGGCAAAGTTATTAAATAAACCCATACCTCACTTGAGTTTTTTAAATTAATTTATAAAGAAAATCATAACTTCATACGTTTTACCGAAGAATTCTGAAACTATTTCTGTGTGAATTTCAAAACAATTGCTGATTTGTTCTTAAAACCATGATACAGTTGAGATAACATATTGATACTACATGCCGTTTCCATTAAAAATCATGGTTTTTCCAAGAAACTACCATATGATTTCTTTCATTTTGCATTTTTTATAAGCTGAAAAAGAAATATATTATTTCGCAAATAGGTTCCTGGATCAAAATGACTCTTTTAGGTGCGCCTACAAATTTAAAAAAAAAAAAAATGTTGATTATTGATTCCATCAAAAAAGAATTAGTGGACGAATCGCGATAATACGGTCCCTTGAATTCGAAACCGGCGAGTTAAATGTATTCTTCAACTCTGGGTCTCTGACTCCAGTAATATTTCTTTAGCAAGCAAATATGCTGTGTGTGTTTTGTGTTCTTTTTAATTAATTACGTAAAAAATACAAAAGAAAGGTCAATTAAAAAGTAATAAATAAAATAGTGAAATTAATTCATCCTTGGGGGGGGGGGGGGGGGCGGCAACTCCCAGCCAGCGTAGCGTAGATTAGGGTTGGTGATAAAACCGCTCCTAAAACGTTGGTCCAAAAAAAAAAACCTCCTCAAAACCATTTATTCCTAGAAAGAAAAAAAAGTACGATATTTCTGTTCATGTCATAGTTAGGAACAATTGCCTTATTAGCGCATTACAAAAGTGGGAAAAGCAGATTCCGTAGGCTGAATTTGGAGTTTAGGTTAGGGTAGAACGATACCTCTGGGGGTGCTAGTACCAGGTAGCTATTAGCTCTTGGACTAGTTCTAAATTCTCATTAACTGTTCGATCCGGTAATGGTGCTGCCATCTATCGGTATATAAAATAATGGAGGCAAGGCACTTAGTATGCAGTCCTCGACATAAATACAGTTGTAGTCAGTTGTGACTCTTGAATAGAATAGAATAGAATAGAATAGAATAGGTTAGGGTAGGAAAAAAAAAACGTCAAGAATAATCTTTTCACGGATTAATCGGTAAAATAAATTTAATTGACCGATATGCTAATTAATGGGCGTATCTCAACTCCACATCAGGGAAAATTGATATTTCGTTGAGATTCTTGAGTCATTAAATACAAAATTAATCAAAAAATTTATTTTCCTTTTTTCTTCCCATAATAGGAGAAAACAAGTCTCAAACCCCAAATAATGAGGGAATTAATAAAATTTTATGTTTTAAATATTTATTTAGAGAGATTAATTTTTGTTGTCATTGTTACAAATCGTCTGCATTCATTCAAGGCTTACCTCAAATAGTTTTTTTTTTGTGTAAAATCATGTATTTTCAGGAAAAACTTAATACTAATAAGGATAAAGGTATCATAACGTTATAGGCCATATATCTTTTTATTACCTCCTCCTAATTACTAGTTTTTTTTTTTTTTTTAAGAATATGCCTCGTTTAACATAACCTACAAAATCACTAATCATGATATGTGAGTGTGAATTTGTCCTCTACTTCCATTCTATTTATAGAAACAAGAAACTCAACGAGTAGGATCCTATCGCAATCTCTGATTTCGAAAAACATAATTTGAATTCAAGACGTCAAAATTCAAATGAATGCCAGGGTTTTTTTCCCCCCAAGTTATAACAATTTATACGTTTTCAAGTAAAATTGTGAAATCAAAGTTTATGTGTGGTCTTTGTATTTCCGTGGGGTCTCTTGGCCAGAATGTGCTAAGCTGCAAATACTTGAAAAAAAGACAGAATCTTGAAAAAGAGAGGAAAGAAACAAAAATTTTGAAACCTAAGAAATTATGGCTAAAACTAAAACAAGTGAAAATGTGTGAGGGCTATCAGCTAAATAATTATAAATCATGTATTAATTTGAAAAAGAAAGGCATATCCTCTCTAATATGCACACTTGAAGGATCCATGAGCAGTGCATGTCTGAGACAATTTCTTTTACTCCTCATTTGTCCTAACATAACTGAACCCACACTTATTTGCAATATTAGCAACCAAACTTCAAATGATTAAAATGTTTTTTTTTCACCACACTTGTAAGATTTATATGAAACGGCTAGATGTAGCTGTTAAAAAACACATAGTAGCTAATTTGAGAGGTTGCAGAAAACTTATAAAAAATTAAATATACAGACACATAGATTTGATACAAGAACTTTATTTATAGCTTCCAAAAATATAAGCATAGTGGGTACCAATTCAAATTATCAAATCTTTATTTCTTCATGAATTAAACAGAAATATAACTGTTTAACAAATTGGATTTGATCAAAAGATCCTAATTCAAGGGAAATGGGGCAAGCCTGCAAACAATATGGTAAAAACCTTTTAAAAATTAACCAATTCCTCTTAAATGAATTGTTATGAGGCATGTTATGTCTTCAGAAACTTCCACCCTTCTTTAATGCTAAGCAGACAAATTACATAAAATACTTTCAATATTTTGCCCCCATGTCTCGTAAGTTGTACCATTATCTTGCTTCACACTGTTCCTTCAATGTTCTACGTAGGATGCCTTTAAAGATGTCTTAACAAGCTTCTAGGCAAAGATCTAGAAAAAGGAGGATCCAAGCTTTAAATCTTCAAGAATATACTCCTACATAGTCTTCCACGGAATTTAAAAATTTACTTTCTTAATTTTCATTCAAACTATTTTACAATAAGTATGGGTACTATTAACAAAGATGGGGTAAGAGATATCAAGATATGAAAGAAACAGGTGATCTAAAGAAGCTCTGAACATCTCTATATGGAGTAAAATTGCTTAACACTTTTCTTCAGAGATGTGTAAAGAGGTTTCAGAAGGTATAAAAACTGCTTAACTAAAAAATACAGTAAAAATTAATTTAGGTTAGCTATGCCAATCACTGTAAATTCAAGGGATCAGTGAACCTGAGCTGTTATCTTTCGCTAACAGCTCATTTAGCAAAAGCTAACTGTGTTAGCTTTTGCTAACACTCCTCGGATGTGTAGACAAAATACTACATAGTACAGTTAACTCTCAATTGCTGTACTCAAAGTCCTGAAAAACCGGCAGTAACCTTTGAGTTACGGGAAGCAACCACAGCCTTCTCAAGAGTTAGGGACCCAATGAAATCTATGAGATAAAGAAATATTAGAGTTAAGAGTCAACTGCATAACACAAATCAATGAATAATAAAAAATTAGAACATAAGGAAAAAAATCACATACACTTGTTATATGATTTTAAAGTTGGATAATTTCCTTCTTGATTACTTATTACAGATTAAAACTCTTGAAATATCACACACATTCATACTTCTGTTGAATCAGTTATTACTCTTCAGGCTCAGACAAAATTGAAAAGCATAAGCAGATTAAATAACAGCAAATGAAGCCAAATCTCTCTACTATGTGCCATTCAGTCAGGAATTTTCAGTTTCTGCAGCTGCACATGCTAAATGCTTCTTGGACTGCGGGGGAAAAAACAACTTAAATTTAAAACTTAAATGCACCAATATTACCATGCATCATAATCATACTGGAATAATACACAATGCGTTGTTTTTTCTACTTTTTCAAATATCAAATTGCAGTTGGTTCTCTGTTTAACGACATTCTATTGAACGACTTTTCACAGTACCAGATACTCTACTGCAGTTTTAGAAGCATTCTATTTAAGTACGATTTTTTGTGGTCTCATGAAAGCCGTTAAATAGAGTCAACTGCATTTTATTTCTCATCTATTTCTAATTAAATTATTTATTTAATAGTTTTAATAGGTTAACAAGCTGTTTTTAATATCTTACTCTGTTTTACTTTTTTTGAACACAAATCAATAAACAATCAAAAGTTAGAACACATGGGAAAAAGCTCATCTAGGCTTGTGTCATTTGTCGACTTTTAAAGTTTATAGTTGTATGATTTTCTACTTGATTACCTGTTACAGATGAAAAACCTTGAAACATGACATCCATACTTCTGTTGATCCAGTTGTTACTCTTCAGGAGGAGGCTAAACTGAAAAGCACAAGCAGAGGAAATGACAGACAGCAAATGAAGCCAAATCTCTCTACCATGTACCATTCAGTCATTAATTCAGTTTCTGAAGCAGCACGCCCAAAATACTTCTTTAACTGTGGGGGGAAAAAACAACTTAATTTTAATCTTAAATGCAACAATATTACAATGCTCATAATGGAATAGTATGCAATGCATGAGTTTTCACTGTTTTCATAAACAAATTATTATTTTTCTGTTATCTATTACACCAGGTTTCTACAGATGAACATATAGAATAGCATCCAAAAGGAGAACAATTATAATAATTTAATATGAATTAAGACATTTTTCTGCCTTCTGTGCATAGAGAAAAGAATCAAGAATACCAAATATCAAGCGGGGATATACTTTGCACACAATGTATTTTAACCTGGAGTGCTCGCAGACATATAAGATAAACACACCAGTTGTGGCCAGTGCTTCAGTAGTGGCCACTTTAAGGTTAATACTTGAAAAAATAGGATTCCAGGTCTAGCAATGGATTCGAAAGTGCATCTAACGTCATTTCACCTCAATAGCGAAATATTAAATACATTGTATCATTTTACCAGCATCAAATCATATTAACGACATACGAAGTCGAGGGAAACAATTTTGTAATAGATTAACTAGGTGCATAAATTTTTAAATAAATATTAGATTCTTTAATAATTGAAGTTTTCAATACTGTTTTTTGGGGCACTGTTATCTAGTTCTTTTGTGGAACACAACTTAAATTTAATTATTAAAATTTGCCTTTACCAAATTATCCTTGGGTACCTTCCGTTCATTCATGCGTGTCAAATCATTTCAGTTGCCCAACGTCATAGTTGCCATAACCTCCAGGTCAAAATCACCAATGATTTAGCTGTTATTTACATCCACTCGAAAAGATGCTGTCCATCTTTAGATAAAAGTAGCCTCACAAAAACTGGACCAATATGCATTGCCATGAAAAGAAAAAAGAAGCCAGGAATATAATACCAACATTACAGTGCAACAAGAACAGTAAAAGAGCTATAAAAACATTATTGCAAAGATATTACATGAAGCAATTTGGCATTAAGTATTAAATAATAACCCACAGCTATTTTAATTAATTGGGTGTTGAGCTGTAGGAGCTCTAAGTGTAAAAAATCGACCGTCGGAGCTGGATTCGGCATCCGACCTAGAAACTTGCGCATGCGCAAATCTGACACTTTCAACGAATTGACACGCCTCCTTCGCCTCGCGTGGCGCGGCGGTTCCAGCGAGCGACGTCAGTAGTTCCAACTACTTCCGACCATGTGCTAGGGATGGAAGTTTTAGTTCCTTTTGAGGAACTAGTTCGTTTAGTTCATCTCAGTCTTGTGAACTAGTTCAATGAACTAGTTCAAATGAACTATTCAGAGCTTTTTGGCGGGAAAATATAGTCACATGTTGCCAGATAGGTAGTTCTCCCTTTTTAAAGGCCCGGGGGGGGGGGGGGGGATAAATTTTGCAATTAGCCGGGCTGTAGAAATTTGGGCTGATTGAATTTTCGCGTATTTATTCATATTTTTCGGTTTAATTATCAAAACTAATATTTTTTAACAATCAGGGGTACCAACCTGAGAGGGGGGGGGGGGAGGTCATGGCACAGGCTGCGCCATTGAAATTTTTAAGGGGAGGGGTAGTAGGGGTATTTTTTCTTTCTTTCGGGGGAGGCTCCTGCTTTGGGGGGATTCGTGATTTTTAGAGGGTTGCGCCTTTGCTCAGAGGGGGGGGGAACCCTTAAGCAATACATTAGTGCATATATACATCTTTACAATTATTTTCAACTCATTTTCTTTTAGCATTAAGTATTTATGTTGATTTTTAATTTTTTGTGTCACACTTCATGTTCTCTGTTAAAGTTTCGTCATTTTAGAGATTCGTTGGTCTTGTTACCAAAATTAATGTTTCTGAGTTATTCATTTTTGTTTTCATCCTCACATTTACTGTCAAGAGCATTTTTTAATTATCAATCGGTAGCGTACACAGACTTAGTGCGTCAGGCCCGTGTCCAGGATTTCATAAAGGGAGGGATTTGCTGGGTTTCAATAATTTTTCATTAATTTCTGCATTTTCAGGAAAACACAACGGTGTGCCAAAAAATTATTCATTTCTGTTTGATGGTCACAATGAGGGACAAAACGGGGAATCAAATTCCTAGAAGATTTCACTTTAAGTCATATTACCATATCTGTTATTGTATTTTTTTCGGTGGAACGTCGTTTATCGGCCCCCATTTAACCGGGATAAAATTTGTAGAGTTAAAAGATATATACCAAGCCAAACCCAGTGGCATGTTAGCCTATGGGGACTAAGCCCTACTGTGCTCATCTCAGTCTTCCTGACCAAGGGCTATGGGGTGCTAGGCAGATGTTCCGGTTAGGTGGTCAGCCTAACGCGTAACCTCCAGGGTTTAGTTCCCAAGCGCGTTTGGTACTCAGTTTATCGGCCCATCAAGGGATGAACGGCTAAGTCAACATAGGGATAGAACCCGGACCTGTGGCGTGGAAGTCTACCACTCAGCCACAAAAGGGTTCAAAAAATATATACGCACTTAAGTAATAATTGTAAATTATGATTGCTGCAAGAACGGAATTGTAAATGCGACAAATATTCGGTGTTTGTTTTGATTAAACATACAACTCCTGCATAGAACATACTATAAAGTATAGAACTACAAATTTAACAAACAATATGGTGATTTTGGAGCGTCACACTGACACCGCTGCAGCTGAACTATTATAAATGATAAAGTATCTTCGAGAAACGGTACTATTTAGATTTGTTAGAAAACTTTGTCTTTTTTTGCTTTAATCTATAGTAATATTATAAAGAGAGAGGACGGATTTTTGTGTGTTTATATGTTCGAGGTAATCTCTGGAACCACTGCACCTATTTGAAACTATATGAAAAGAACTTTCTTGCTGAGTGACATAGGCTACAATTCGAAAAAATCCAATAAATAGTTCTTTTTACTTCCTTTTACAAACGAGCTGATATGTGCATCACATGACTTCCTTTTACTCAAATTTAATGTCATTTTCCTATTATTGGCAATTTTAATGTGATTCAATAGTTTACTCTCTGAAAAAAGATATCTCTCTTTTTCCAAAATATGATTTTAGTCGATAAAAAGAAGGCATTTCTAAATTTCTAGGAAACTTAAAAGGGGATGGTAAAAAAAAAAATGCTGTGCACAAACTTCAACATTCAAGTTAATTTTAAGCCAAATTTGCACTTTTCTGCATTTGGTTTATTATTTTTCACCAATGGGAGGGATTTAACCCCTAAAACCCTCCCCTTGGACACGACTCTTTAGTGCGCCCCCCTCCCCCTAATAGAATAGAAAGTGTGCAAAAGTTAAAATTAAATAATAATAATAATAAAGTTTAACATAGTATTATTTCAGAACGTGCGGCCTCCTACCTCTTGCCCTCCCCCCTCGCGCCCAGGATTTTCATTAACTACTCAAGTTAAAAAAAATTCAAATATTGCTATACATTTAATTTTTTCATAGAAGAGATATTCTCCCCCCCCCCTCCCTTCATTTCGCCACTAATTCGCTAAGAATATTTTCTGGTTCTGTTCTGCAAACAATTCATGGCGACAGAGCTGTATTAACTGAAATGTTTTACTGTATTGGTTTTCAATTCAATGTATTTTATGATATGACTGAGATGTTCTTTCATTTTCTTTTGAATATTTTAAACTCTCAAATATTTTGTTGAAATATTTTGCCCTGAAAGCGACTGTAGGAATTCGGGGGAAAAAACTGACGCCCTCTTGCCTCAGGCGGCAACTTTTTAAGGGCGCCCTCATTTGTGCTTTTCTCGTTGAAACTACTTATAAAAATTCAAAAAAAAAAAAAAAAAAGAAATTAATTTGAATTTTGTCATTTTGAATTCAAATTATGTTTTTCGCAATCACGAGTGTGTGTTTGTATGAGTGTTTGTGTGCGTGGGGGCGGGGTATGTCTACATGTGTGTAAGCATATGTGTTTGTGTCAGTGTGCAGGCATGAATGTGTGGGCAGTTGTGTGTATTTGTGTGTATGTGTAGGTGTCTGCATGCGTGTGTGTATGTGTTTGTGTGTAGGGGTATGTGTGTGTATGGTGGTGTTTGTGTATGTGTAGATATGTGTTTGTGTGTGCGTGTGTGTTGGTGCGTGTACGTATGCGTGTGTGTGTAGGATATGGACGCAACCTGGAGACGGTTTTCGCTAGTGGAGCAGCATCGTGAGGCCGGCCGACGCGACGGGTGGTGCTGGCAGAGGGTGGTGCCGCGCCGGGGGGGGGGGGGGGGGGGGGAATGATAGCACGCCAAAAACAGTCAAATGAAAGCAATAAGCAATCGTGATTGCTCAAAAAAAAATTTAGTCAAGGCGCCAGTTTCAAAAGATATACAACGACTAGGAAAGATTGTAGAGCCAGCACTGAAAAGTGATAATTTACGTTAAAAAAAAAAAAAAAAAAAAAAAAAAAAAAAAAAAAAAACTTATGGAGATTAATTAAAAAAACTATAAAAAAAAATTACTTAAGGGGTCAACAAACTTGACTGGTTGTGAAGTTTTCAAAACACATTGAGCAAATGAAATTGTACTCATTTTATGAAATATTGTATTTTTATTGTATTTTAAAACAATGATTTTTACGTTGTTGCGGGCGTAACACGTACAAATCAATGTTTGTGTACTACACAAATTGTTTTTAGAAAGTTGATGCTTCGTTTATGATACATAAAGGTTCCATTTATTCGAATTTACCACAATAAAATGCCTAAAATTCCAGGGGAAAACTGCAAATTTATGCGCAAAAATCTCACACCCGTGCAAATGGATTGAGAAAAATATGAGTTTTAAGAAAGGCAGAACATTTTTATTAGAAAGCACAAAAAAGTCTGTTCCTAATTTCTTTTGCACTGTCGAAAGTGGAAAAAAAATTCTTTACAAAGCCTTTTTTTTTTCCTTTTCATTTTAAAGTCTATTTGTGCTATGGAAATAATTTGAAGTTTTAATTAAAAAACAAAATAATAATCTGTCAATTTAATTCTGAAATAAGCGCACCCAATGCATGTGACGAGGCGCACATACTCCGCCTATTTCACTAATCACGCCACATCCATCGTGCATCGCGATTGAATTGAAAGGAAAGTCAAGAATATTCCCGAACTTTCCCCCACCCGCCTCTGCTAAACAATAGCTCCATTGTATCTTGAATGACTGAACGAAAAGCAGATGCACTGCGAGAGACACGCAGGAAAACTGGTCGAACTAGGTGAAATCGAACTAGATGCAATACTGAACTAAACAGTCAGCTTTTAGTTCAGGGAACTAGATTTTTAGTTCAGTGAACTAGATGAGGAAAAGAACTACTGATGAACTAGATGCCAAATCGAACTAAAGAAATCGAACTAAGAACTAAACAAACGAACTAGTTGCCAAATCGAACGAGAGAAAGAGAACTAAACGAACTCGAACTAAGAACTAAATGAACGAAGAACTAAACGAACTAAGAACTAAACGAACTAAGAACTAAACGAACTAAGAACTAAACGAACTAAGAACTAAACGAACTAAGAACTAAACGAACTAGTGAACTAGATTGTTTTCCACTGAACTAAAAGCTGAACTAGTTCGATTGAAAGACCCGTTCACTGTGACCGGGTCCGAACTAAACGTTCCATCCCTACCATGTGCATGCGTGCTCTTGGTTCGTGTAAAAATGGCTAGCATCATGGAACGCGGTGCGAGTTTCAAAGCGTACATTGAATATTCGAAAACTGTTTAAAAGAGTTCAATAGCTCTACGGATTTCCTCCCTAGAATTTCGCGCTCCAGGGCATGAGTCAGAGTTCGGAAAAGAATTCCTGCCGTATTATACGACCGGCGGTGACACACATCGGTTAGTCGCCGTAAATCTACCTTAATTCTTATTAAATTATCGCTAAATATAGTATTTCACTGGAAATTCATATTAAGTCTCATTTTATACATCCGACCTCCATAGAATTTCATAAGGTCTATTTGAATCATGTCCGACCCAAAGCAGCGGCACTCGAGGGCATGGGTCGGAGATGGTCGATGTATCGCATCGAATAATTGAATTATGATTAAAGCGTAATTGCAGATCGTGTATGCCGTTTTAATATCTATATTAATTCCAGAACTATCATTTCGCTCGGCGTATAAATCTTAATTTGCGTAGTCGGCCATATATTACTCGTCCGACCGCTTAGAATGTCATTGGGAAAGAATCTTAATTTGTGTGGTCGGCCATACATATTTCGTCCGACCGCTCAGCATGGTCATTGGGAAAGTATCTTAATTTGTGGTGGTCTGCCATACATAATTCGTCCGACCGCTTAGACTCATTGGGAAAGAATCATAATTTGTGTGGCCGGCCATACATATTTCGTCCGACGCTCAGCATGGTTATTGGGAAAGTATCTTAATTTGTGTGGTCGGCCATACATAATTCGTCCGACCGCATAGAATATCATTGGTCGGCTGTTGAAATTAGATCCCACCCATCGTAACGCCCCCTTGGTCGGGTTCATAAAACAATCCCGACCCCAAGGCAGTAATTTCTACTCTACGCATGCGCAGAAGGAGGTCGGTACTTCATTGCATTTCCGGCGGTCGGTGCCGCAACCACTGCCATAAAAAATGGCAGTTAATGCAATAAATGAATTATCAAACAGAAAGCAGCATTTACGTTGATTAAAAATACACCAAATCGAGGTCCCAAAAACACCAGAAAGCTTCTTTGATGACTAAATACTGTTCGTAAAACCAATCATCGGCAAACTTAAGGTCATTAATGAATTGCGACACATTTTGTTCAATGTATTTATTTATAACCTTATAAAACAGTTAATATATGCAACGTAGTATTACTTTTTAAAGAGGAAGCAACTTGCAAGAAAGTTAGTTTAAATTTCTTACCTGTCAGTTCGGTGTACTGGTCAACACATAAAACTTATAGTCACTTAGATTTCCTTTCATTTTTGTTTTCCTTCCTTTTTTTTGGCACTCTCGCCCTCCAAAAACATTGGTGTATTTTAATTTGTACTACACCAATTCGACATTTCCATGTTTGTAACAATCGAATATGAACATCTCTTGTCAATTAAACAGAATCTTGCACATAAAAATGCACAAAATTCCCTTCTTCCGTAATTTATTTTGTAAGCTTTCAAATGAAGAAAACTTCGCCCCCTACTTCAAAAGTCATTCCTCCACAATTAAAATAATTAGATCATTAAAATACTATTCACACAGAAAAGTATGCTGAGAAATAGAAAAGCACGAGGCGCAGTTATTGCTTGTTGATCGCTGGAAAATCAACGCGAACGTGATCGCCAAATATCGAGGACATCTGAAACCACGCCAAATTACTACAAAGGTTGCTAGAAAAATCGAGGAGTAGCAGACACTTCCAATTCCGAATTCAACATCGTGAAAATGGCTGCTTCAGAACAACTTACTGTGTGTTCTGCATTAATTGTTGTTTACTTTCGTAATACTTTTTGGTTTCTAATCTCTTTCTATATGGGTCAGAATAACCAAAAGACTTTGAAAAATCTTTTCAAATGAATAAAGCGAAAAAATCATACATACGAACAAACACTTTTAGCATTTTCTTCGTTACCACATGCGTTTGTTTTAGTTTTTAATTCCGCCATTAGACAGTGACTGCAGTGCTCCCTATAGTTCGTTGGAGTTGCGAATTAGTGCTTGCTTTTCAAACGTGGTACAATTCGATTTTTTAAAAATAATTTTTCATATTTGCCTCTTATGTGACACTAGCATTCCCGTACCCGGCATTGCTCGGGTAATGGAATTAGCAGGGGTTAACAGTGCTTGGTGCATCTAGTTAATTAATTAAAACGAATTGGATGAATAAAACACAATTTAGGAATGGTTCTTAAGTTCAATTATAAACTAATATATTTAAATCATTAAAAATAAAAAATTGTTTTCGTTAAATGTTTTTTTTCTTAACTGTACACCATTAATGAAGTAACTTAACTTGATCCGTAACGATTGTATCAAAAGAATTGCTTCATTTTGCTTATCGCCAAATAGGGCGATAAACAAAAGAATCTAGCAACCTTTTTCAAATATGGCGGCTGGATTTTGCTGTATTTAACGGACGGTGTTACTTCGTAAAAATTAGATGTGGAAAGTGTTATAAACAATACCTTTGATGATGGCTGTGTTGGATTTGAAAGTGAATAAGGCTTTATTAGACTTGAAATTTGAAGGGTATAAATTATCCCTCGATCCAATTCCAGTATTGAAGCAGACTGTTATCAATGGTAAGTGCTTTATTAATTTTCCCTTCATTTTTACTACCCTCAGAAAAATTTCAAGTTATACTTACGCATTTCTCACTTATTCCAAGAATTTCCGACATTACATTTGACGTCTTGTTTGCGTTTCAGAAATTATTGAGCGATTAGTATTAATATTATTTATTATACATCTGCGATCATCAAGTTTCATAAACCGGTGAAACTCTTCTCAGGATTTTCATGAAAACCTATCTCGTGTCTTTTTTTTTAAAATTTTTGCATCTAATTTTGAGACAGGGATATGTGCTTGCATTTTCTAACAAGAACTGTTTAAACTCTATCTGATGCTGCAGTCAAATTCAAACATTTACTTTTCGCTATATTTTCTAAAATGTATTCATGACTATTAGGTATTACAGGGGGTGTTTTAAAGGGTATTTCTCTCTTTTTTTGGGGGGGGGGGGGTGCTCCCAATTTGGGGGGTCTTGACGGATTTGGGGTGGGGGGTGGGGGCAAGAGATTTAGATGAGGTTAAAGATTATATTTCGACATTGAATTGCACAAATTTGCAGGGCTTTTGTTGGATATTTTTTCCTCCATAAGCTCACTTCTTGGAGTTGATAATGGTGTTTGTTCCTCGTAGCCCCAAAACACTGACGATGATTTTTGAATGTTCCACTGGATGTTTTTTTTTTCCGTTAGACGGGTTATGATAGCGTGGTTGCTGGGCAGGGCCGTCGCTAGCTAAAATATCTGGGGGGGGGGGGGGGTGTTGACAATTGGCGGCCCCCGTCGATCATTTAAAAGGGTCTATTGCCCCCCCCCTTCCCCCGGGTATTGAAAAATTAATGTTTTTACATATAAGTGGGTGTGTTTTTCGTTGTTTTCCGATTAAATTTGCATTGAGTATACACCCTTTGTCCCCAACTCTTAAAAATTTAAACTGATGGGCTGGGCGGCCCCAAACAGCTCTACTGTTTTCAAGTATATGCTAAAAAAATTTCAAGTGAAATGAAGAACAAGAACCGTTGGTACGAATATCATATAATGCAAGAAGTTCAAAAATTAGTTTGTTAAAGTCTTACCCTTTGGCGTTTTGTCCTGAGTATATCCTAGAAGACTAATCAACATTGACAATCATGAGGTGGCATCTTTTTTTTTTTATTTGGGGTGATCTTTCATTGAGAGTACAGAGTACATGCCATAAACCAGTGAAAGGCTTTAGAGGAAATGCAGATAAGAGTTCAATCGTTGAAAATGTTTTGGAAACGTAGATCCTACTGTTATTGGCCCACCCCCCTGTTAATTTATAAATAGAACAAATCTGTATTAATAATAATTTAATCCTAATTATGCCAAATTAAGATTAACAGAGCATTTTTTCTCGATACAATGTCCCCACATACATACATACTTTTTTACGATTGGATTTGGAGGGAGGGAAGTGTCAGGAGAGGGTTTGAAGGACGTCCTTAAATTCGGTATAAAATACCCATTTTGAGGGGGTCCGGGGGTTTCTCTCCCGGGGAAAATTTGGAAAAATAGATGTAAAATCCTGCATTTTGAGACCTTATCCAGCATTATTCGAACAAGAAAAACATCAGTAAACGAGATGATATGTGCATCACATGACTTCCTTTTACTCCAATTTAATGTCATTTCCCTATTATTAGCATTTTTAATGTAATTCAATAGTTCACTTTCTAAATATCACCAACAGTGGCCAAATCAAAACCAGATTTTTATAAAAAAAATCGCCAAATTTGTAGCCAAGTTGGCAACAAAACTTGGCGACCAAAATACTGGCGATCCATCGACAAGTGTCCGCCAAATTATAACACTACTTGAGTTTACATCAAAATTAACAATGATTCCCCCCCCCCAAAAGGGGCAAAAGACCCCTTTAGAAACACCTGAATGCAACCAAAAGGGTAGGTGCACAACTAGACCTCACTAGGAGTCTACGTACCAAATTTCAATTTTCTAGGACATATCGTTCTTGAGTTGTGCGACTATTACGTACGCACATACAGACGTAACGAGAAAACTCGTTGTAATTAACTCGGGAATCGTCAAAATAGATATTTCGTGTGTCTATACGTTCTTAGACATTTGCCCACGTGTAATCGAGTCGAAAAAAAAAACTCAACATTCATTCGGGGGTGAGTTAAATTGAAATTAAGATCGATTTTTGAGTGAAATTTTTTTTGCAAATACAACAGGGTTGGTAAAAAAACCGTTTTTTTTTTCAAAAAACCCAAAAACCGTTTTTTTTGGTTTAAACCGGTTTTTTTTTGGTTTAAATACTAATTGCGAGAAAAACAATTAATTTTCGGAAGGTAATTGAGGTTCCATGTAATTAACAGTTATTCAATAGTCACATTATACCTAATTTCTTGATTAATTAAAGAGATTAGAACAAAATCTTGTAACTAAATTAAATAATTAAAATAGCTTTCTGCGGGGAAATATTGATTGAAATGTTTGACTTGATTAACATATTAGTATGCATGTATATATAGACCCTTTATGATACGAAATACTGGCTTCATTTTTGATTTCATCAAATGAAAGCCAGATTAGGTCTTTTTTTCTATCAGAATTAGACATTCTTTTTGGGCAGTTCTCAAAAGGTGGGAACAAAAAAGTTAACTTTGAGCAATTTCAAAAATTTTCGAATCTGACATCAATTTTGATTTTATTCTATAGTATGCATACCTAGAACACAATATATGAACATGAAAAGATAGCAGGTATTTGTAAAAATTGTTAATTAGCGAATTAAATCAGCAATCTGTAGGTAACAGATTTTGGACATTGCTTTCCTGTAGGTAACGGATTTTGGACATCATCATAACGTAAGTTTCATCATTTTTGACAATTGTTAATCTGATTTTTAACTTTTCCAATGAAAATTTTATTTATTACTTTTTAAATTTTGCAATTTAATAATAAAGAGGATATTAATGAAATACTTGAATGGCTATACATGCTGCTCCTTACATTTAATAAAGTTTTGGAATGATTTTGAAGAAATTGATGCAAAGTTAAAAAAAAGCTTCAAATTAAAAATAATACAATTGTAAAAAGTGACATCAGTTTTAATAATGAATATTTTTTCTAATGTCATAAGAATTAAAATGATGTCTAAAAAAATTATTGAAGAAAGAAATTCGTATTTCTATTTGGAGATCGTTAAATTATATTTCCAAAAGAAAGAAGAGAAAAAGAATTCTAAAATAATAAAAGCGGAAAAAAAAAAAAAAAAAAATTGCTAGCGCAGGTGATAAAGTCGCCAAAAGTGGTACAGCTGACGATAAACTACATTTGTCAGACTGGAATTCCCCTCTGGTAACCTTTAGCGTATCGTATACTGTGTTGTCGCCAATGTCGCCAGCGGAAGTTTGCTTGGCGATGTTAGCGCAAAATGGCTTTCGTTCGATCATAGAAAGCCATGTTACTACTGTAATTTATGCATTGTTCAATGTGTAACGTATTAATTATGCAAAATACCAATGGATTAAAAAAGATAACATTATAATAACCTTTTTTATTGAGGTTAGAAGACAGTGGATCATCAAAAATTATGAATAAACGGACAGAATTATCGGCATCAAGATCGTTACGCCATTTGGACATCTCACATGTATGTTTAAGAAAAATCATTTTTCTTCTAAGATACTGCATAAAAGCTTATGAAAACACTTTTAAACAATTAAAAATTGATTCTGAGGATCGATAAATACCTTTAAAACAAAAACATCATATACTTAGTTCTCAAATAATAGCATTTTAAAGATCGCAACTTTTGGACATACATCAAATTTCAAAGTTACGTTTTTTTTAAATCGTTTACAAAGTAAATAATCTATCTTTATTTTTGTTATCTGTGTAAAATATTAACAAAAAGTTATTCAGTGTAAGATTCATACCTTTAATTTTTTTTTGAAACGTATGGAAATAATTTAAAAAAATTTTTTTTTAATGGTACATTTGCTCAGTTAACGTTTTGGTATGTCCAAAATTGTGCCTTTTAGCAAAGAAAATATTTTTTTAAGGGCATTTGAAGAGCATTTTTTCCATAATTTATGTCAATTCTTGTCTCTATACAGTATTATAGTTTAGCTCAAAAATTTTTGAGTTAATTAAAATGAAAGTTATTTGGTGTTGAAGCTTCAAAGTTGAGGTCTGTGTTTGTTCCCACCTTTTGAGAACTGCCCTTTTAAAACAATATGAGTAAGTAACTTTTGTAAACTGCACAGGTTAGCTAAGGCAAAGCAAATACCAAAATCCCAATTCCAGTGAACAAAAGGGGGGACAAAACTAAGAATTATCTGCATCCAATAGTCATAAAGCAGCATAGGTGCATAGCCAATCAAAATCTTTTGAGCACACAGAATCAAAAAAAAAAAAAAAAAAATCACCAATGGAGAGTGTAGTTTACATGTGAAGATTTATATATTTCTCAATTAATTTTTACACATACATTTGCATTTTGTTCTGGGAATTTAAAAATTTGTCTTTTAATCTTCCTACATTTTAATATAAGGAACTATTATGTATCATAATATGAAGTATAAACTTTTTTTTAAAATTTGATTCAAAAAATTTTATTTGTGTTCATCTGCAGAACAAATCTTAATTTTCAGGTGCAAACAATTAAGTTAGACTGTTGATTACCTTACAAGTCAAAGTTAAAATTCAAGGAAAGTGCAAATAAATGGGCAAAAATGTCACACCCCTGCAACAGGAGTGAGCAATATAATGGATAGCATCTACAATAAAAGATTCAATCCTTAGTAAATCTTAACTAATCATACAAATTAAGCATAATGATGGAAGTTGACTGAAATCTGCTTTATGGCACATATATGAAATAAAAAATATATTAATATTTTTTTTCGATTAAAGCTTGTAATACATTTTGAAGAAGCAACTTTGCAATTTTAGTATTTATCTCTGCAACTTAGCTAGGAACTTAGCATAAATGGAATTTTACATTTTTCAATATATGTGGGGAAATCAATGTAAACCTGTAAAATGGATTTTTTTTTTGGCTTTTTTAAAAAAAAAAACCATTTAAAAAAAAACCGCATGTTTTTTTTTTAAAACCAATTGGTTTAAACACAATACTTCCTTTTATGGAAAAGGAAGTAAAAAATAGGCAAACCAAAACTTTTTACAAGTTTCACACTTTTAAGCAAATTAAGAAAATGCAAAATATGTTCGTTTTTTTTTGGTTCGGCAAATCGTCGACACTGATCGAGAGAGACGAGAATGAACAACGTATCGTCACTTGCTCAAATCGGCCTTTGGTAGAGTTAATTTTTGATCATCCCTCAATTCAAACGTATCCATTAATTACCAACTGAATACAACTTATTTTAATGCAGAACAAACTTCTGCCAGAACAGTCACTAGTTAACAGCCAAAATGTCTACCAGGAACAGTCATTGTGTCACAAGTAATCGAATTCTAATGGATAGGGCAGCTGTTTTTCACCGAGACGAACTGAGCTCGAATTTGGGCATGGATCATGGCAATAGTTTACTACTTCTCTTGAGATATATGACAATTCTAAGAATTCGTCCTAAAAGGTAGGTACAGTAGGGAGTTGTTGGAGAAAAAGTACTAACTCATGAAATTGTCTCTACACATGATTTTTTTTAATTGAAAATTTAAATCGTAAAAGTTAAATTTTCCACCAGAAAAGTTAAAAAAAGAGCTAAGCGCTTCATTATGCCCTCCTCCCTTCCCTGGATATACTGTTGCACGACGATTTTTTAGTTTTTAAACAGTACAGAAACTGTGCTAGGAAATATCTGGAGAGGTGACGCGAGCTTGCTTGCAAGAGGGACATAGGTTAAAAAGTCAGACCTTCCAGCCGAGACCACCGAGAGCCAACGGCCCCTTGCCAGCTCCCCCTCCGTTTAAAACCCTTAGGCTTTATACTACTGTGACTCCGACCGACCCCCCTCCCCCTCCACGGGCCGGCTCCTTAGTTTTCGATTAGGCTGGCATGGCTTCTCGTCGGCCTTGCTTAAATGTCTATATTTTTAAACGCATTTAAAGCAATGATTCTTACAAACAGCTAAGTAAAATATTAATAAAATAATAGTTTAAAAAACTAATAAACACGCTCTTGTACAAGAATGAACTAAAAAGTAAAAAATAATCTTTTAATGTAAAGTACATTCAACAGGGAAAGGATGTCATGTCCCACAGCGCCACAGCTAAATATAAATTAGCTTAAAACAATGAGAATAAAATAATTGACCAAACAATTAACTTTAATGTAAAAAAGCATGGGGTGCTCTCCATTTACATTTTTGTAATGATTCGGAAAAAATAACGTCTAAGCTTGCAATGAGAAATCTAAGACATCTGATATCAAGCACCTCAAACAATTTATATGATACGATACATTAAGAGTTTGGGTTTTAAAGGGTTTTTTAAATAGTTTATTAATAGTTTTGCTAAATATATTTTCATCAAGGTTTTTTTTCTTTGTGAGGGAGCGGGATTTTAATATTGTTCGAAATAAATTGAGTTCGTGACTTAAATTCAATTTTTTTAGGGGAGAGGGAACAAAATTTTCATTTTTTTCTAATCGCAGCAATTATTTTAATCTGATTCTTCCTTAAAAGACATAAATCTTCGCGATCCAAATAAAATTGCGCAAGAATCTTTGGAGGTTGTTGAGCGTCAGCGAGCAGGGGGCGGAGTCAGTAGTAATTTAAAATTAAATTGAAAACTCTTCAATGGAATAACTTTTCACTTGTAAAACAGGGGTGCCCATCTCCCCCAAGAGCAAGAGCACATCCTCCCCTCCCCCAATATCACAAAGAACCCCCCAACTTGGGTGGCCCTTAAAAAGAGAAACATACCCCTTAAAACACTCCTCTAAAAACTTCAATGGCGCAGTGTGGCCACGATAACCCCTAGGTAAGCACCACTCACTATGTAAAACAAATCTTACCTATAAAGGCATTACAATGACCTCATACACAAGATTATCATTTAGTGGTTGCAAAATCAGTTAAGGCAATTATAGATTATAGTTGTAGAAGTTTTTTTGTTTGTTTTTTTTTCTAACTGAAAAAATAAAAGAAAAAGTAAGTAAAAAGTGCAGTTACACGAAAAGGTTGGGAGGGTCCGAGGGAGTATAAGAGTGCTTTTATGAGGAGCAAATATCTTTACTAATAATAAAGCTGAAAGTATCTCTGTCAGGATTTCTGTCTATCAGGATCTCTGTGACGCGCATGGCGCCTAGACCGTTCGGCTGATTTTCATGAAATTTGGCACAAAATTAGATTGTAGCATAGGAGTGCGCACCTCGAAGCGATTTTTCGAAAATTCGATTGTGTTCCTTTTATATTCCAATTTTAAAAACATTTTCCCGAGGAAATTCTCACAACGTGGACGAATACATTGCGGAATTATCATTACGTGGAAAAGCAACATGGGCAAGCAAATGAATATAGCCAATTGGCGAGAAATTAATCATCCATTACGAACCAAATGACCTTTTCATTTTCTACTGCGGGCAAAGCCGTGCGGGTACCACTAGTAAATAATAAATGTTAAAAACATGAAATGGAAAAAGCGGAGCGCCGCTTTCAACTACATTATGCACTAAATCAGTTTGTTCAAAAAAACTTATAACTACTTACTTAATGTTGCTGAATAAAGCAGCTTTTCTATGCAGCTCCTCCAGTAGTCTTTGACTTTGAGCATGAGCTCTAATTAATAATAGGAAAAATTTCCGTCAACACTCAACTGACAGCGGACGAGTAATAATAAGAAAATAGAATCGGACGTTTTCTCGGAATGTATCAGCAATTCCTTTTCTCTCTTTCAGCATCCTCGGGCTGTCAAGGTCACTCTCAGAACAAAAACTCCTCTTGCAGACTGGACCCACCAGACAGAATTCTACTAAAACACGTGATGAGAACAAAGTGCCCGTACCACACAGGGACACAGGGCTACAAACACTGCTTGAGCCGTCCTATGTACCATCAAATGACAACCGGACGTGGCGAAGACTACAGATCCGCGGGCTATAGAGCAATTAGTTCCTTCGATTTTCGACACAAAGTGCACAGACAGTTGTATCCAGTTGTATCGCTTGTTTCTGTTTTCCATCAAAAACAAAAGAGGGAAAAGTCTTCTTCATTGATGACTTTTATTCCGTGCGGCTGTGCAGTGGTGTAGACAAGGGGTAGAATCGGGAGTTCACCCCCCCCCCATCCCCCCGCATATAGCAACAAAATGATTTGTATTAACACACTGCAAGTGCCTAAAATTGCACTATCCGACCTTTAATTTCGAAACATTTTATATGACCCCCCCCTCCTTCCTTTCTCTCCCAAGGAAAGTTTCTTGATGCACCATTGTGGCAGTGCACTGAAAATCTGAAAATGTTTCACTTATTTATGCAATGCTTCTTTTTTCAAACACGGAATGACTGATTTGTAATATCCCGTTCACGCGGCCCCACTTAGCGATTAATATTCGTATTTTTCGCATCGAATGCCGCTCGAAAAGAATCTTGTTTTTCGCGGCCCCATTTATAGTTTTTTGATAGATAAAAAGTACCGGATGATTTAGATTTCAGGTTTACTGATATTGCTAGTTATATGTTTTAGTTTTTTTTTTTCTTCTAAATTTCAAATAACCCTGCACTTCTTCAAAAAGAATTGATTCATGCCTACTCCACTTAACAGATTTTACTAAAAATGTTGGAGTAACTTTTAAAGTTCTTGCACGTGTTTACACTGTACTTTTTTTTCTAATAAGGGATGACCGATACGTAATCGTCCACGCGGCCCCACTTGGCGATTAATATCCGTATTTTTCTCAACGATTCTTAGCTGTTTTTCGCGGTCCCCTTTATTGGGGGGTTTTTTGGCGATTAGCGCCGCGGTAGCTGAAGAGTACCGAATGTTTTAGATTTTAGGTTTACTGATGTTGCTAGTTATGTTTTAATTATTTTGTTTTTCTTCTAAGTTGCATTTAAGAACCCTCCGCATTTTTTCCTATTTGCGGTTTTATTCATTACATTTCAAATTAATAATAACGTAAAATCGGCGGCCCCTTTCTCCAAAAAATTGGAGGGGTGTCACACCCCCCCTTAACCGACGGCCCTGTTGCTGGGCAAGTTTGGCGATAAACAATAGAGTTGCGGAACTATTTTTACATTTGAAAGTTATTATTTGATGTCTTTTTTTGTTTTATGTGGAAAAATATTTTAAATTGCTGTAAAAACCGCTTCACTCGCTACTGTAAATCTAATTTAATAATTTGACGAAAAGTTTTAAATTCCAAAGAAACTTTAATAGTTTTTTTTTTTTGAAAAGGTGTGTACGCATTTTATACAAAGAAAAATGATCATTTCACATCGGAGGGGGATTGGGGTCAATTTTTTTTATCCAACAGACTTCCATTAAATTTTTAGCATGGGCATCGCTGTGCGGGTTAATTATAATGAAATAAAAATTAAGAAAATAGCTTCTTACGACGGTCACTGCTCTTTTCTATATTTTATGTAACTGATATCTCTATAAAGAAGGTTCATATATCTGATTATGACACATCTATCTTGTATGCAGAAATATACTATTAAAACTTCACTTAAAAATTCGGCAAATCTAATTTAAAATTAATTCAAATATTGATAAAAACTCACCAACTAATTCTTTTCAGTTGTAGAAAAATTGGAGGTGGACGAGGACGCCACAGTTTCAGAGTCTGACACAGGAACTCGGGATATATTTCCATCGAATTTGGGTTTATCAGTTTTTTTTTTACTTTGCAAGAACAGACACCAATGTTTTGTCACCCAAAAGCTTCATTGTTTTTGTCATAGAAAGTCCTTTTCTAACATGCCTTTTTTTAGCAGTTCCCATCTAATACGAGGGGCTAATTTACGGGAACCCTTGCATAACGAGGCTTCGCGCTAACACAAAACTAAAATTTTACATTTCTTGCACGACACAAAATCCAAAACACTGATTTAAACTAATTAACTATTTACAGCACATTTACAAATAACTCACACGAACAAAAACAAAACTATGTAAAAATCACGACAGAAAGAAAAAGAAATAATTTACCAAGATTCTACGTAAAAAATATTTATACATCCAAATCAGGGTTAAAGTTGGGTTCAAAAGTTCTTTAGCATAAAAGCTAAAATTGAGGGGAAAATGTTAGCAAAATGGTAAAATGTTACACATTCTCATATATTTATATATGACTCAGTGTGTTTCATCTCTAGTTGAAAATACAATTCATATTTCATCTGTGACACCTTTGAAGAAATAAGTACAACAGCTATTTTTTAAAAACATAAAATAAAAAAAGAAAATACGATTGGTGTTTAGAACGTAGCAGTCCCATCCTCTTAATAAAGCAGTTATTGGGGGGACATAATGCTGGATAAGACTAATAGTTATTGAACTTAATTGTAGTTTAAACATCTTAGCTAAGATTTAAAAAAGATTAAGTTGATTATCGCCATGCATGCTTCCTCTCTAGGATCATACATTTCTTCTTTTTTTTTAAATTTATTTATTTTTTATTTGAGCAAAAAAGCGAAAATGCGTTGCTTTATTTTCGCAATTCAGATAGTGTTTTCGCATTATGCGAAAAATGCGACCGTAGCGGAAACTCTGATCCAAATGCTTTATCAATCGAAGCTATGCATGCAGCTCTGGAAATAGTTTTACAATAAATATCGTTGATTAAATTTGTTGCATAAAAAGCTTTAGGGCAGCAGACACTTCTTCGATACTTTTATTTTCTGGCGCCTGAAGACAGACAGTGCCGTAGAAGAACCATCTCACGCAGAAATATATATCAATAGAAAAATGACATGTAATGCCAAGAAAAAAAAAGGAATTCAAAAACTTTTTTTATGGTTTCTTTTTTTTTCCAGTGGTCATTTTCATTGCTCAAATGCAATGAACCTTATAACCATTACAAAGTATTGTCGCAAATTAAGGGACGGGGGTCGTGATCCTCATGACCCTCCCCCCCTTTCCTTGTATTCATCTCTTCATGTCACCCCCTCCCCCAAAAAAATTTGAATTAAAAAAGTTTATTTCCATCAAATTTTTAATTTTTTAAAGCAAACTTTCAAATATTTCGACCCCTATGACTCTCCCCCCCCTTGTATCCGCCACTGAAGGGGGCGAGCTTGGGTTAAAATTAAAAAGTGGGTAACGCTGTTCACCCTCCATTACACTACTGTTTGAAACTGAGTTAAAACAATAGAATTTATTGATTGTAATAGTAGCAATCGCCAGTAATTTCTACAACTTCATATTATTGTTTTCAGAAAATGAAGGTTACGGAAGGGGCGGTCGCCCCCACCGCCCCCCTAGTAAATCCGCCACTGGCCCTAATCGATGAATGCAGCCGTGCAAGCCCTGAGAATTAGGTGTGAATCTTAATACGAGTAAAAGCTGCATCCACATTTTCTTTTGGAGCAAATTTTTAATGTTGGGAGAAAAATATTGGAATAACGGCCTCTCTAATTGAAATCTTATTACCAAGAACATTTTCTGCTGCTGTTTCAAGAGCAGTGAAGCATTTTTCTCAATTTTAGTTCATTTAAACCCTTCATCAAATTTATAAAGTACAATGAAATAGGCTTTGTCTGTACACTGTGTGATTCAACCTGCCTCACTTAAGAAGTTATTATGTATGAACTTTTTTAAAGTTAAGCTTAGCAGTACAATACATTTTTTAACCTTTAAATTATTATAAAAGGTCATGTTTTAATTCCCCCACGCTCTGATTTAAATTATTTCATTTCCTACTTGAAAATTTCAGCAATGAAACCATCCATTAATATAACTCTAAACCTCTGAAAACAGAGAAAATTAGATTACTGCTTATATCTTTTAATGTGAGAAATTCCAAAGTACATTGAAGAGTAGATTCTGCTGTCATCTATGATGTCCTAAGAAAACTAATTTCTGTTAACAAAATTATACAGATCAAATTTATGGTGTTCCAAGGTGGGCCATGTCCCAAGGTGCCCCACCTTCCCCTACTGTTGGGCCAACAATTTTGTGCTATTAGAATGACATTTTTTAAAGGTGCCAAATGCATTTTGGGTGAATGAAATATTTGAAAAAGGGAAGACCTTTTGATCAATTCAATTAAGAAATTAAACTGAATCTCTAAGGATAAAATTGAAGATGTCGGGGAAAGAAGAGATGTGCATTATTTTTATTTTTGATATTTAAAAAAAGTAACAAAACATTCAAAATTAAATTTTTTTTAAAATTTTATTTAAAGTGCAAAGCGTGAAATGCACTTTTGACTAAGACTTGTATTCTCAATGTGTGAAATACACTTGTAAAGGTAAAATCAGTTATCAGTTAATCACAGTCCCATAACTAATGCTCCGGATTTGATTACATATGTAGTTGTAGAGTCTTGATAATCTGAGTCTCGAAAGTGCGAGGTTCCGCTTGTTTCGAGGTGCTTACTTTATCTTTTTATTTACATTTTTTAGTTCCAAAAAAATGATATCCATAAAAATATGAAAATATTTTTTTTCCTGCCGTTACACTTATTTAACTAGATACAGTAATTTGTTAAAAAGCATTGAGAGGTTGTCAACAACACTCCTTAAGTGGCATGATACATACATGTTGTCATCGACTGCACAATATGAATTACCAAATGCCTTGAAGATGATAACTTGATGCGTGAAAGTAACATTTATTTGCTGTAAAAAATGTGTAAAACATGCCTTTTAGAGCATTGGAATACCTGATGATAGTCAAAAAGGAGGATTCAAAACTTGATGCCTCACGAGTAATGTGTACGAAAGACCAAACAGAAACCTACAATTAACAGATTTTGTGGTATGCGAGATACATATGCTCGCAAGCACACAGATACAAACGTCATGACAAAACCCATCAAAATGGATTCGGGCAACAATTTGGTCAAAATATATGATACTAGCATTCCCGTTACCCGGCATTGCTCGGGTAATGGAATTAACAGGTTAACAGTGCTTGGTGCACCTAGTTTCGAAAATCCCCTGTAATAATTACCAATTACCTATAGTTTTTTTCTAATTTTGAGAGGATCCCGGGGCCCCTGGACTCCATATATATATATATATGCCCTTGTCCTTAACCGATCTTCAACTGTTATTAACGATTTTTTAAAAGTATTGTTATGCCTATGTTTAAGCAAGAACTTCTTTGTATACAACGTTTTTGGGTTTTTTTTTCCTGGTGCTAAAACTATTAAGCTGCTTGATGAACTGACGTTGGAGTAAGCTTCATAAAATTGGTCGTGTGAAAAAAAGTCTTCTCCAAAATCGATCCCTGCTACTTTTAATGTCAGTCCTTCTGACTTGTTAACGGTTATTGCAAAGCAAACTTTTACAGGAAACGGCACTCTTCTAAATTCAAAAGAATAGTCCGCCTATGATGATGTTCTTAAAAACTTCGCTTCAAGTTTTGAAAAAATGAAAGCAAAAGACAGAAACATTATTATTTGACTTGAGAAAAGCCTCAAGAATCTCGTGAGAAACAAAAACAATATCAAATTTAAAATTCGCTTTCGACCAAAAGTTGAGATGAAGTACTAAATAATGATTTGAATAGAGGAAAGCCTCCGAAAATAAGGGATTTAAATTTCAATGACAGGTTTTAATTTCACAGAAATTTAGGGGTTTTAATTAATTTCTCCTGAACTAATCGATATTTCGAAAAAACCTTTCTTAGTGGATACTTTCATAGTTATGTGGACATGCCTGCCAAATTTCAAGTCTGAGGCTTCAGCAGTATTGGCTGTGCGTTGATATATATATATATATGTTATCTCAGGACATTGATTTTTATATATTAAGATAATATAAATACATACATACAGACTTCGTAGAAAAAAGTCCAAATTTGTTTAGAGGTAAATAAAAACAAAATTTATGTTGAAATTTCAGTGATACTTTTTCACGACAACAATACTGCTTTTCTTCTTATAAGGAAGTAAAAGAGGCTACTCCTTATGTCATTGGAAAAGTGTAAACAATTAATTTGGAAGAATTTTCTTGATAATCCAAGTTTTCAGTAATCCGAGGTGGCATGAGTCCCAATTACCTCGGATTTTCAAGACACTACTGTATTTATTATTAATATTTTCTTTTTTTAGGTGTGAAATGTGTTGAGCTCAGGACAGATGATTATAGTTATTTACATACTCGATTGAGTCTTTTAATGAATCATCTGTTTCAAGATCCCTGGAGCCAGAATAGTGTATTTTACATTAATGAAAGAAACCATGTCTTGTGGACATCTCTTGGGCAGGTACAAATAATTTTAATTTATCTTCCTCTCCCCCCCCATCTAGTTGAAGAAGGTAGGAATATGTCTGTTTAATCATCCTCTGCTTTTATTTAAATTTTCATATCTTTTGAGTTAATATGAATGAACAATGAACATGCAATTGTTCCTTGCTACTTCGAGCTTTCACATTCGCGATTTCACGTAATGCATTTTTTTTCTAAATATATTCATTATCCTTTTCTAATGGACTTGTGAAAAGGCCATCAACTCTTTTCAAAAGAGTAATAACATAACATTTATAAGTAAGGTAAATTCTTCTGAGGGGTTACTGTAGAACTAGAGAGGTTATAAAACGCTGCAAAAAGTTCCAAGCCCAATGATGGTTTCATAAATCTGTATTAGATCTTGACCATTACAATACTTAATTGGCGGTGCACATCACTCTACTTAGAACTATTGTAAAGAGATAAATGCATTTAAAAATGATGTTTGAAATTACTCACTTTTCAAACAGTAGGCAATACATTGAATAGGGAAAAAATAAAGAGGAGCAACTGGGGAGGTAATGTCCCTCCTTTGCGCATATTTGATCACCAGACAAGTTGCATTATTTTCGCAGGTTAGCGATAGTGTGTACGAATTGTGTGTGTCTTTTGTGTAGTTTTACGCACAATAGTAACAATGGGACCCTGTTCGACATCTGATACGTCGTATTTTCTCGTATTTTGTGCAATATATTGAGTTATATGAGCGTAAGTGCGGTAAAAGCGTGTTATTTCATGCCCCTAAGAAAGGTAAATTAGGTTAAAAAGGCATTTAAAGAGGTGTGGATAAGTTTTTTTTTTGCTCCAACTAGGAAGGAAAATATTCACCTTATAAATAAATAATCCTATTTTGCTTACATTCATTTATTTGCAGTAGAATTTAGAGCATATTAATCCTGACAAACAAGGGTTGACTATATAATGTTGCACACGCAGCTTGTTCTGATGCATTTAGTTTATAGTGGGCTAAAGAGGGCTAAAAATCACATTAAAAATTAATAACTTTTCCATTTAATTTATGAAAAATCCGGCAATGAGGTACATATAGTACTCAACATCGACAAAAATTGCTCCTGTATATCAGGGGGGTTCTGATGGAGCATGAATTTTTTACTCTTACATACCGGGCTGGGCATATAATTATTATAATTACATATTGGTAATTTTAATGAAGACTTGTTATGTAGTGTTTAATTGATGCTTAATTAATCTTTTTTTTAATACTTTATATTGAGATAATTCTTGATTCAGAGATAAAGCTGTTAAATTAATTTTTTGTCCGATTATTGCTATACAATAAATTCAATTTTTTAAATTTTATATAACAAAAAAAACTGGGCACGTAAAATTTTATTCGGGCTTGTATTTTTAGACAAACATGCCCGGCAGTAATGTAAAACTTTTAAGACTTTTCTAGCCCTGTTGTATACTAAATTCCATGTTTCTAGGTCTTACCCTCTTCCTGAGAGTTCGCAATAAACAGACACACATACATTTGCATACATTCTTTATTTCATTAATGAATTACACATAATATCAGTAGTGCTAGAACCAGCATGACAGGTGTAGCAACTGCCAGAATAACTCAAAACTGTTAATAATTAATCCATTTTTATTAATTTTATTTTGCCATACTAACTTTGAGCATGTTCTAGCCCCCTGTACTATATAGTATTTTAATAATATGCTGTCTACACAACTACTGTTGTAATAATTTAACAGTATAAACATGTTTTGAAAGCTGTTTATTTTTATTTATTTATTAATAATTTTTTCAATATTTCACCTTTATTCATAGGATGGACGTTTATTTCCAACACGCAATGTCTGGGAAGTGCCTTTAGATGTTTCGTGTGAGCAAGCGAACATTACAATAAATTTCCCTGGTGCGGATTGGGCTGTACTTTGTAGTGGCAAAAGTCTAAGTGTTCTATATACTCCCAGCAGAGCAGCAGGAGAACCTTGGATGGTAAATTTTGCACCACATATTTTTTCTTGTTTTGTAAAAATAACAAACTATTTTAATATGACCATAACGAAATCATGGCTAAAACCAACGTTTTGTTAGTTACGTTTGGTTCATTGTTTAATTACATTGAAAATCTAATGCGTAATACAGTTGGCTCTCTATTTAACGATGCTCTATTTAACGACTTTCTCTATTTAACGGCGGCTTTTCACGGTCCAAGATAGTCCACTATAGTGTTAAAAGCATTCTATTTAAGGACGATTTTTTGTGGTCCCTTGAAAGTCGTTAAACAGGGAGTCAACTGTATATGCATTAAAATGAAAGTTTCGGCTAAGACGAACAGAAGTTTTGACCTTTTCACTGAAAATTTGGAAATCGAGTATACTGTTTTTTTTTTTTTTGAGCAATCACGATTGCTTATTGTTCTCACTTGACTGTTTTTGGCGTTCCTTTGATTTTTCCCACCGCCACCCTCCGCACCATCACGGTCGACGGGCTCCTCACGATGCTGCACCTCTAGCGAAAGCCGTCTCTAGGTTGCATCCATGTCCTACACACACGTGCATACATACACAACTACACACGCACACCCAAACACATACACACACACACAAACACATATACACACATACACCTACACACACCTACACACATACACCTACACACACATACAAACACATACACGCACGCATACATACAGACACCCACACATACACACATGCATACATACAGACACCCACACATACACACACAAAAATATACACACACATACACACAACTACCCACACATTCATGCCTGCACACACACACATACACATACCCCCCCCCCACAGACACAAACACACATGCCTACACACACATACACATAACCCGTACACAAACACACATACCCCCACACACAAACACACACGCCTACATACACACACTCGTGATTGCGAAAAACATAATTTGATTTCAAGATGTCAAAATTCAAATTATTTATTTATTTTTTTTTGTTTTTATATATTGCTCATAAATTTTCCTGATTGTACAAAGCTAACCATGTAAGAGTTAAAAATAGATTTCATTATGGATTATCACCTGTCCCTCTATTGTTGGTTATCATCTTTCCAGAGCTAGAAGTTGTCCTAATTTTCCTAAAATTCCTAATTTTTTAAAAACTATCCTAAAATTCCCAATATTTTGAACTTTGTCCTAAAAATCAAAAGTTTTCACCCCCACCCCCCATTTATGCTAAAAAAGAGGAAGTCTTACTGAAGACTAATTCAAAATCCGGATTTAGACTTTTTGTACTAGTCCCACAGTTTTTGTGTACGTCTCCCAATTCCTAAAAATCATTTGTCTGTTAATAACTGAATGTTGTATGTTGTAACAGTAGATTTGTCACCTCAATGGTAAATGGAAATCTTGAATCTTTTAGTTCGTAGCCAGTGCAAAATTGACTTTTAAACCACTTTACTATAAGTAGAAAAAGCTACTTGATCCAGGACTCATTCCTTTTAATGAAATCAGTAAAGCAATCTTAAAGCACCACAGCAAATTGTATGGCACGGAGAAAAGTTTGGCATATGAAACATGTTACTACATTTTATCCTTATTATAAAGTGGAAAAAGAAAGTTAAAAAAAATTAAACAGTCTCGATTATCAACTCTTGTTAAAACTTTGGAACATGTGCTATAAAATTAAAAAAAAGTTTGTTTAATCATAAAATATTTGTACATTTCAAATGCAGCAACCCCTTGCTGCATCAGGCCTTGTTACAAATACAAATACAAAAGTGATGACCAGCAACAGGCTCTGGGCCCAGCTAGACTGGTCCTAGTCAATTTACAATCCCCAGCATTGGCGTCGTCAGCTGAAATTTATTGGGGGGGACCATTTTGACTCTGTCATTTTCAAGTTGCATTAAGAAAAATTCGTTTATATATATATATATATATATATATATATATATATATATATATATATATATATATATATATATATATATATATATATGTGTGTGTGAAACAAAAACTTGACATCAAATAGAATTGGATTTACATTTGATACAATACTTTCAAAGGTTTAGATCTTGATTTACATAATTACACAATAAGAAAAAAAAATAAATACCAACAGATACATTTTTTCTAGACTGCACATGGAATACGAATATCCGTGCTATTTTTTTGTGATCAATTTCGTCCAAGATGTTTTTTGTGAACGTAACATAAAACAACATGATTCAACCGCTTTTGTGTCATAGTCGACCTTAGATACAATTTCAGCTTTCTCAGCGCAATGAAGCTTCTTTCAGCTTTACACGACGAAGGGCGGCACACGAAGAGTAGCCGCACCAAATTTTCAACATTTTGAAACAGTGGACAATTGAATTAACCGTTCTTAATGAATGAAATCATCAAAAACGAAATCTAGCTTCATTGAATCAGCCGCTTTATGGAATCAAAGCTGTTTAGAACAAAGTGTGACTCATATATAAGCCGCGACAACTGTATAATTAAATTTTATATTACATAGTGATAAACCCTGCAGTTCTAAGTTCTTGGCACAAGTTGGATTCGAAAGAGTTTAATTTGATGTTTTTTAATTAAAAAATTAAAGTATATAATTCACCCTTATGACATTCACGAACCTACGAAAAACACAAATACAAAAATAAAATCCTTCATACACTCAATGCATAAGCAACCAAAAAACAGCAATAGCCATGCCCATGTACTCGTATATACCTTAATTTATGATTTCTCAAAGTCAGCGGGGAAAGTGCCCCTCCTGATCCTCTTTAAGTGATAGGCCTGCCTTGAGAGGCACACTCCACAGATTGAAAAGTACTGGCCTACACAGAGAACAAACAGCATTTGGTGCATAATTGAATTCTGATCAGCGGACGATGGGAAAGAGATAGAGAAATGAACTGCTTTTTTCTGACACGTGACAATAAGTTTTAAAATGGTTCTTTCAATAAAATTTGTTCAGTAAAGCAGGATTATTAATGGATAATTTTCTGTTAAGCTTTAATAACTAAAAGGAGTATAATTTATTCCATTAAAATTTATAAAAGATGAAACATTTCAAAAAAAAAAAAAGAGAGAGAGAGAGAAAGTTGAACGCATTAGCTCGGATAGGACTCATAATGTCAAAATATTGACTGTAAAGCATACCTGATTAACAGGCATGCAGGGGCTACTCGATAGGAGGTCACTGTGAACTTTCATAAACTTTCCTTTCCCAGAAAATTCTGACGAGTCTTCAAATTTCGAAGTTTTTTGTGAAATATTGCATTAAAAGGAGATTCTTATTAGATAGTGATGTGGGTAGTAGTGATGTGGGTAATTAGGAATTTCATTCAGAAAATCGAGAAATAACCTAATCTGAATAGTATAAAATCGGGGAATCCCTGCATGATACACTAAACAGAATGGTACTTACCTATCACGGTCTTTTGACTTTTTAAAAATGGTTCCGTGGATGTTGTTGATGATTCAGTAGTTAGAAATTACTCAGGTTCATTTGACGTAGAAGGTTTGCTACATTTTCCCGTTTCAAGTCACCTATCCATAGCCGTAATCGAATATGTAAAAAAAAGTATTTTTACCAAAAATGGAGCGCTCTTCAGGTCACTTACTCTCAAGGAGACTAAAAGACAATATGAAATTATTTTTGTTTTTGTCGGAACGTTTCCCAATAGGGAAGCTCCTTTTATTTCTGGTTTTTTTTTTCTGGTCATCTTGCGCTTCTTTTTTCGTTGGTCTACCGGAAGTGACATCACAGTATCCATCGTTATGCTGACTTACGATTTGCTTTTGAAATTGCACGTTCCTTTTTAGACTCCTCCTCTTTTTTTTTCTGTAACGTAACGCTTTTTTGGTCAAATTTGAGATGCCGCAAACACATTTGAGAAACCGCGCTTCGGTAAGGTACTTTGAAGCCACGTGTTGAATAATGACAAACACATGACACGTCCTTTCCCTTTCTACCCCAAACTTAACCTTTGACCAGCTAAGTGGTTTTCTAAAATTTTGAGCATCCTTTGGCCAGGGTGTAGTTGCCAGCTGCAAAAAACCGCCAAAGAGGTCAGGTGTCTCATTTTGTTTGGGTAACGTCGGGGTCGCTATAAATTGAATCGAATCGGAGAAACAAACACTGCCAAACTTGAAACAGAAACCTGGAAGCGCCGAGAAACGAGATAAGAAAGAAAGGGGCAGAAACTCAGATCCCCGTCTGACTTCTGTTGAGTCGTAAAAAGGGGGAGGGGGAGTTGTCCATCTAGTTTCAGTATCTTAAAGTTGTCCCGTTGTTTCCCCCTAAATAGCAACAAATACGCTGGAATGACTTTCAAGCAGGGCTGTGGAGTCGGAGTCATTAGAAAACATTCCGACTCCGACCTTCTTTTTTACTTTCATTTTCACTGACTCTCCTTGCATTTTTTAAAAACTGACTAGCAATTGGTTCGATTACACGTATAAAAAGCTACTAATGAGAAAATAACTGCGATTATGGCAATCAGCTAACTTAAGTGCTTTCCGAACTTTCTGTAGCCGTCCCCTAGTTTGCTTGCTTTTTAACTTAACAAATAGCAACTGTCAGCAAACGGTTTTGTTGCCTAACATTTTCAAGTAATCACTTTCAAATAAAAGGAGAAATATAGTGTTTTGTTCGATCTCAGTTATAAAATAGTTAAAGGAAAGTAACAATTTAGTAAATCGAGGCTCGTAGCTCGGGTGGAAACTTTTGAGAGTGTTCGGCAAATTTGCAAATAAGTTCTGGCATGAAAGCACGAATCTAAAAGATCCGATGAATTTTTTTTTTTTTTTTGTCAAGACCATTTCTATATGCTTAATTCCCCATAAAAAGTATGGAACAAAATAAGTGTAATTGATTTCTTGGTTACAACTCTCAATAATTGCAGTTAATCTTTAAATCTTCATATTAAGGTTAATTATAAAGCAGACTATAAAATTTAAATTAAAAATTTAGCAAAGAGGAAATATAGGTATAGCAAAAGCTATTCGTACAAATTTGTATACCGCCGCATTTTGTGCAAAATTTGCTCTGACGTATATGTGCCTTACTTTCGTTGAAATTGAAAAGTTAAATATAATTTAAAATATGTTCCAAAAAAATTTTCAGAATTAAAATATTTATATTTTTTACAAACTCTGAAATTAACTTTGGGTGTCACCTACCAGATGAATGTCACCCGGGGCAAACCACCCCTTCTCAAGAACTTAGACTTAGAAAAAAGCTTTTTTTCTTTCAAGTTGCAACTTTCAAAATTTGAAAGCACACGATTTTATCAATATGTATTTGTTAAACATTAAAAGGGGGCAAATTACAAGTAATCCTTTTAAATTATTGAAAAAGAAAAAAATGGTATTTTTAAGTCATCTCACTTTGAACTCGTAACTATTGGAAAATTTGATTTTCTAATTGAATTTCTGACGTTGTATGTATCTTACGTTTAGAATAAAATACAAAATGCTAAATTTTCATGGAAAAGAATTAATATTTCAATCTCTGTTTGTGGTTTTTCCCCCTTCCTGAAGGAGGAGAGGGAATTGAAAAAATACAATAAAATAAAAATAAAAAAATCTGGAGTCGGAGTCGGGCGTTTAAAAAATCCAGGAGTAGGAGTCGGTCATTTTCCTTCCGACTCCGCAGCCCTGCTTTCAAGCTGGGGAGGCCGGCGACACGACTATGGATGGCTGACATTGCACTCGGGAGAAGGTGTCCCCTTTCTAGCATCCTCAACTGAAGCTTGTGTGCGCAGAGAGCAGAGCAATGGTTTGTCATTGGAGTTCACTTTCCGACTTTCTGTTCACTATACACATCACCTATTTTGTTTTTATGTAGTTCTTTTTTTTTCGCTGTTCATTTCGTTTTATTTGATATGAATTAAACATGGTAAATTATGTATTATGCAACTGTTTAAAGTCTTCAAAGCAAAAATAATTTCCCCAAAATAATAAATTTCATCTTGACAATTATCGAGGGGGTCCGATTTTCAAATATTGAGGGGATCCGGTCCTCAAATATTGGGGGGGTCCGGACCCCTTGGACCCCCCCGGCCGCGACGCCCATGATCCCCAGTGAAGATCAATGGCCCTCTTAAAACTATCTACTCCCTTGCTCATTACCACCTCATCCGGTAAACTGTTCCAAGGTTCCACTACCCTGCTAAAATAATAATTTTTCCTAACATACATGTTAGCCTGAGATTTAAATAGCTTAAAACAATGACCCCTTGTCCTGTTTTCATTGCTAAACTTCAGCCCCGTAACATCTTTCATTTCAATAAATTTAAACAACTGAATCATGTCCCCTCAGTCTCTTCTTTGCTCAAGACTGTACATTTTTAGCCTTCTAAGCCTGGAATCATAGTCTAAGTGAGAAAGTCCATTTATTAGCCTTGTAGCTCGCCTTTGAACCCTTTCCAATACATTAATGTCTTTCTTAAGATAAGGGGACCAAAACTGAACAGCATACTCCAAATGAGGTCTTACCAAACTTCTATATAAGGGCAAAAGAACATCTTTAGATTTGTTTGAAATAGATCTATTGATAAACCCAAGCATATTATTGACCTTGTTACTAGCAATGCTGCACTGTTGGCTAAACTTTAAATCTTGACTTATTAAGACCTCCAGATCAGTAACTTTGTCTGCCTGACTAGTGACTGAACCTTGCAAATAATAACTTGTACACTTATTTCCATGCCCTAAATGTAGCACTTGACATTTCCCAACATTAACAGACATACCCCATTTATCAGCCCACTCCGTAATATGATCTAGATCCTCTTGCAGCTGTTTTGCTTGTTCTTCATTTTCTACAGTCCCCATAACTTTGACATCATCAGCAAAACAATTCATGTTCCCAGAAATATTTTTGTGAATATCGTTCATAAAAACTGAACAAAACAGGCCCTAACACTGATCCTTGAGGAACCCCGCTTAAAACCTCACTCCAATTAGAATAATTTCCCCTTACAACTACCCTTTGTTTCCTTCCGGTCAGCCAGTTTTTTACCCAAATGAAAGTTTTCCCTCCTATTCCTATATCAGCTAATTTGCTAAGTAGAGCAACATGCGGTACCTTATCGAAAGCTTTTTGAAAATCAATGTAAACAACATCTACAGGCTTCTTATTGTCCAAAGCCATGGTAACTTTGTCATAGAAATGTAATAAATTAGTTGCACAAGATTTACCTTTCCTGAAACCGTACTGAAAACTAGTCAATAGATTATTATTCTCTAGAAAATTTACTATCTTAATTTTTATCAATGTTTCAAAAATTTTGCAAACCACCGAAATTAGACTCACAAGTCTATAATTTCCCGCACTCCCTTTAGACCCTTTTTTGAAGAGTGGTGTAATGTTAGCCAGCTTCCAGTCCTCTGGCACTGTCCCCGAGCTATAAGAAGCATTGAAAATATTTACGATTACATCTGCTAATTCCTCCGCACATTCAACTAAAATTTTTGGATAAATATTATCAGGTCCCGGAGCCTTAGTCTCTTTAATTTTTTTCAAATGAAGTAAAATGTCATCCCTGGAAAATACAAAGTCCTCAAGCTGTACTATAGCTTGTGTCTTGTTGGTGTCAACTGTTGAGATACAGTTATCGTTAAAAACACTCGAAAAAAAGTTATTAAGAACATTAGCAATATCACTATCGTCCTGAATTAAAATTCCGTGCTCATCAACCAGTGGCCCAATATGACTATTTCGAACTTTCCCCGAATTAGCGTATGGAAAAAACCTCTTGGGATTCCTGTTTATGTTATCTGCCAGTCTTTGCTCCAACTCTCTTTTCTGAATCCATACCAAATACTTAAATTTACGCCTTGCCTTACAATATTGGAGCCCCCCGTGGCAGAAAGCTGCCGACACGGCGACATTATCGCAGAATGAGAGAGAGTTTGTGTAGAAAGATTTTGCACTTTGGAGGGAAAAAAGGGATAGGGGGAAAAAAGGTCAGCAATAAAATCATTCTGCAGAACAATACCAAAGGATAGCTGTTTCACGGTAAAAAAATGTAACTGGACTATGAATTACGCAAAAGGCCTAATTTCCTACGAAGAATAAAATAATTGCGACATTTTACAAAAAAAAAAAAAAAAACTTTGGCGAGCGCCAAATCGAGCGATCATTGATGACTGTGGCAGTCTGCAACTTCAGAGATCGGGAGGTATTGCCATGGTTAGAAACCAGTTCTAACCAGAACCTCTCACCACATGGAGTGATTTTAAAGCAACCCTGTGTTGATCAAAGAAGAGTGGCTGGCAACCATGGAGATATAAGACTCCATGCTGGCAACGCACGTGTTTATTTGTGTGAAAGACTTGTGCCGACTTGCTTTTTTTCACCTCTGTTGAAAAATTAATTTAAACTCTTAAAAAATTGCTTATTTGCTGTGTCGCAAGTTGCAGCACCAGAAAACAGATGGAATTCTTGATAAATTGTGTTGTATTTTTGGCTGACCACCTGACTTTGTATTCAGATAGGGGTGCTTACATGAATGAAAATCTTCTCTCTTAAATTCTTTTTTCTTCGTATGGAAAGGGAACTTTTGTTTGCTCCAGTACTTGATTTAAATTCTTTTTTTCACATGAGGAAGAAGACAGGGGTGCCCACCTGGGGGGGGGGGTCATGGCACAGACTGATACATTAAAATTTGTAAGGATGGGGAGAGTTGTTTTGAGGGGTATTTTTTCTTTGGGGGGAGGGGGGGCAATCCCGGGGTGGGATTTCTTTTTTACTTTAGTATTTTAATAAAATCCTATTTTCTTCTGGAGGGTGGTTAAATTTTCAATTTGTTCTGACTAAAAAGTGTTTTTTAATTTAATTAATTTTCCTTTTGGGGAGAGGGGAAACTTTGTTTATAATCTTGTGTATTGCATATATTAATTTTTTTTTATGGGAGGGTGCCTTTTATTTATTAATTTTTTTTTCCAAATCACATGCATGTTTTTTTTTTTTTTTTCAAACTGTAATGCATATTTTAATTAAATTCATTTTCCTTTTGGGAGGAGGGGGATACTTCATTTTAGTTGTGTAAAAAACATAATTTAGTTTTTTTATGGGAAGAGTAGGGGTGATCCTTATTTATTTTTTCAAATCACATGCATGTTTTAGTTAGTTTTTTTTTGGGGGGGGGGGGGGGGCACTAAATTGTAATGAGTATTTTAACTAAAAATTTTTTCTTCGAATCTTATTTCTTGGAGTATTGAATAGATGTTGCATCTGTATTTTTCTGGTATTAAGAACTACAGATAAGTAAGTGCTAAGAGATTAAGACTGAAATATGAGAGTGGCATCTCTTTAAACAATCACCCCCTGCTATAACATAATAATTTACACTAGCATTACATAAATTAGCATAATAATTTACATTGCTTTTGGTTAGATTTGGTTTTTTTCTCCACTTACCAATTGCTGTTACCATGGTGTTAATATTTTTTACCATATAGATTTAGCTCAAGGTCACTTTTTATTTTCCCTAGCGAAAACTGAAAATCTGTTGGAAGCCCTGATACTGAGCTTTAATGCTTTTCGTTTTTGTATAAATGAATTTACCTAAACAAGAAGTTGCATGAAATTTGTTAATGAATAAATAAATTTTTCACTTTTGAAATGAACTGCACTTAAGTTTGTCTATTAGTTCATTTTTTACTTCACGGAGCATTCTTGCAGAAAGAAATTAGGTCCAGAAAATTTGTCACAGAAAGTAAAATAAAATTCTGCCACAGGGTTGGAGCCTATCTGCACTGTGACCAGTTTCTCTAAACCTATGAAAAGCAGCTTGCTTGTAATTTAGAGCGTCTTTAAAATTTTAGAGCGTTTACATCTCATATTTGGATGAATCGCAGTTTTTCATTGTCCCCGGAAAAATTAAAAGTAAAAAAAAAAACATGCTGCTTTTTAAATTGGGGTGCCACTGATGGAACATGTATCTCTTAAGAAAAGTCTGTTCTTTTAATGAGCCAAACAAAAACTTGTATGTTTTGCATTCATCAGAATTTATTGTAGTTTGTGTTTCAACTTTTGATTCTCATTTTACCAAAAAACGGTCAAAACATTTCAATTATTTTTTGTTTCTAAAAAAGTAGTCCAAGTATGATAAACTAAATATGCTGTTGGTGCTCTTGTCAAATATTTTGACACCAAATAAATCATTATTTTTTAAGACCTTGGATATATTGCGCTTTCGGATATATCACAATTTTTTGTTGTCTCCCGACAAGCGCAATATAACAAGAGGTTAGTGTAGTTTCAATTTTTTGTCTTTTCATCAGATCATAAGAAATGCATCACACAGGAAGATAAAAGTCTTGCCTTGTGAAATAGACATTTTTGGGTGCAAATTAAGACTGACTACCACCAACTTTGAACTCTAGCTATCATGCTTCCTCTTCAATTTATATTTGTCTGTTGTGTCAAGGTTTTATTGAATACTCCGAGTTGAATAAAACATTTTTTTTCTTTGCACAGATTACTTCTATTCACTGGTTATACATTCGACTAGAAAGTCGCCCATCAAGGTATGACGGGTGAAAATTGATTCTACTCTTCTATATTTTAACGAAGCAATTGCTTGTTCGGTGATATTTTGAAATTGAAATTTTAAACCTAACTTTAGTGGATTAATCCTAAACTCCAATAGATTGCGTTAATAGTTGACCATCGTTTCTTCACTCTCTTAAAAGGGAACAGTTAAGTGACTGGATCCAGTTCAGCCTTGTCAAAATAAATTATTTTCCTGCATGGTCAAACGTTACCAAAAAAAAAAAAAAAAAAACAAATTTTCATGCTGTGGTGCAAGTTTCATTGTTGATGACATCAGGTGAGTCACTCGGTCATTCACTATTATATATACTAGTGTTCGCCCAGTGGTCGAAATTCGACCATATTCATAAATGAATATTTGAGAAAACTTGTATGAACTTAACTATTTCCAACATTTTTATTTCTACTCTTACTCATGTTTACTGCATATCTGAAAACATACAATTTTTATACGGACACACAATACCACAGTAATTTATTCCAATTTTGCTTTTTATCTGTTAATCTCAAAATAAATGGATGAAAGGGGACATTTCGGTAATGGGGTCGTTTCCGAAATTTTCAAAGTATTTTTTACTGAAAAAAGATGCTTAAAAACAAAGGTTTTACCCATTTTTTAAATAAGATGAAAAAATTGAATATTTTTTAACAACTATTTTAATTGGTGCGCAGATTGAAATTAATTTTTTGGCATCAAAAGCGATAAAATGCCTCTCGTTGATGCCATTACCCACAGCGCAAATTACCACAACCTGAAAACAAGGTTGAGAGCAAACCGTAAATATTTAGCGCGTTAATGGAGTCACGCGCCAAAGTACATCACTTATAACGTCATAAAGACCACGCCTTATTTCCAAAATCGGATATTCAAAAAATTTTTTAAAAAACAACTGTGGAGAAAATAAAGTTTTTTTCTGGCTCAACGTTTTTTTTCTTCTTATTCTATCTATTTCAGTGCGTAAAAGTAGTACTTTTGATTGAAGGAAACTACCCCATTGAGAAATTGGTGTAGTCGACAAATTGCTGGCTTGAATAATTTTATTTTGGATATCATGTTGATTTGTGTAAACCCTAGGCAAATAAATATTTCCCTACGCTTTGTTACAAAGGAAAAACATTTTTTGCTTTGGCATTGGAAACAAAAAAAAATGACGCCAATCGATAAAAATCACCAATCATCCAATTTTCGAAATCTTCCCGTATGAAATGAAGCATCAAAACTCAATTTATACGTAAAACTTCTGTGTAAACAATGTTACTTATAAAACGTCTACTACTATTGAGTAAGTTGCTTCTTCGTCATTAGAAATATAAATTTAAAAGTATCAAATGAACAAACTCTACTCGTGTCAGCATATAACTGTCCATTCAAAAATACTGGACGTCCTAATAATAGTACAATTTTTAAAAAAGGTCGACTTTGTGATTTGTTTATTGTTAAGGGCGGTGTATAACTGATGTCACACTTTTCAACATTTTCGACCCTCTCCCCCATTTGTCACAATGTTTTGCACTTCACTATACCTCCTCTTTCTTTTCTCACATATCACGCTGTTTTTCATAAACGTTTCTATTAAAAAAAGGCTTGTTGTCACGTTCTCCCCATTGTATGCCCCTCTTGTCATGTCTTTCCTCTCCCTTTTCACAAACTGTTACTATTTCGTGAATCCCACCTTAAAGCGGGACTTCATACGTGAACAGCCCCTATTTTGTGGCAACCGTAAGAAAATATACATTTCCCTACTCTTTGTTTTCATATGCAAAGTAAAAAAATTTTTCCAACTGCAATTGGTGCCAAAACTTTGACACCAATAGATGAAGAGCGCCCGCCAATTTAACAATTATCGACATCTTCCCGAATGAAATGATCCTGCAAAACTCAGATTATACTTAAAACTTCTGCTTGAACAATGCTTCTTTTAATAAGATTAATATTATTGAGTAAGTTGCCTTGACCTCTGCCTTTAGAATTATTAAATTCCAAATAGTCAAATGAACGAATCCTACTTGCTACATTAAAAATTGCCCATTCAAAAACACTGGACATCGCAATAATAGTGTAATTTTTAAAAAATCGCGTTTGTGATTTGTTTACGGTTTAGGGGAAAACTGACAAATGCACTTTTCAAAATTTTTGATCTCTCTCCCCTTTGTCGCAATGTTTCACACTTCACCATAACACCTATTTCCTTTGCCAAATATCACACTGTTTTTCATAAACGTTCTTATAAAAAAAAAAGCTTGATGTCCCATTCTCCCCAATGTATGTTCCTCCTGTCATTTATTTCCTCCGCCTTATCACGAAGGGTTACAATTTAATGAACCCCACCTTAAAGAGGGACTTCATTCGTAGTCAGTTCCTTGCAAATAGACATTTCTGTACTCGTTTTTTACGAATGCAAAAGAAACATATTTCTCGTCCTGACCTTGGTGGCAAAATGGATAAAGTTCACCATTTTCACAATTATGGAAGTCGTTCTGAATGAAATGATGTCGCAAAACTCCCTTAATACGTAAAACTTCTGTACAAACAATATTTTTTGTAAAAGTAGGCAGGATCTTGCCGTTAAATATAAAATTTCCAACAGTCAAATGAACGAACTCTACTCACAGCAACAATAATTGTCCATTTGAAAGCACTGGACGTCGTAATATTACGCCAATTTTATCAAACGTTTCACCTTGAGATCTGTTTGTAGTAATAGCAAATGCAAGTATTACTGGGAGCTGGAACTGAAAGTCGTCCCTCACTCCGTAAAATAATTTATTTAAATATTAAAATCGAGAAAACATAAGAAAATATTTTAAATGCCCGTAGTTACCCAAAAAGCCTCAATAATAAAAACAAATGCAAGTATTTCATTTCTTTATGCTCAAGTGAGAATTGGCAACACCACAATATTATCCAGCAATTTCTTTACGCTCACTGTGTCGCGTGAAAAAGCAAATAAAAATGAATTTTCACTAACTTTTAATTGCTTCTAGCGGGTTGACGTCTTTGCTTGGTGAAACCGGGTAGAACTTGTTTCAAAGTATTTTGCATGAGCTTTCCAACCATACTAAGCTCAAAGCATTAAAATGCATTTTTTGTGTAAAAAAAAGCGGTTTAAAAAATGAATTAAGACTTAATGTTTCACGCTTTCAACAATGAATTTCAACAACGGAAAAGAGATAAAATTAAAATTTTTGAGTTTCACCAACTAAAAAACGCTTATAACTTTTTTTCTAGTGGATTTAGGTTATTGAACCTTGGGCACCCTGACAATTTCTCCGTTAGGAGTATTTTTTAAACACCTTTCCAACTATATCAAATTCGAAAAAATTGGACCATCCGTTCTCGTAGAAAGAGCCATTTTGAACGAAAATGCGTTTTTTTTATTAATATCTCCATTAATTAACCTTCGATTTAAAAAATTTTTGTTGATGACACTAAAACTCAGCAATAGCTACCGAACAAAAAAAGAATGAAGGAAATCGGTTCACAAACAGAGGAGGAATCGGTGCCGAAAGAAAACGGCTTGCCTATTAATATATAAAGATACCAGAAAGTCGCCCGTCATGGTAACTCCAGTAGGTAGGGTTCATTGTTTGACCATTTTAACCTTTCTTCATTCTCCTGAAATGACAGTCTTACCACTAAAACAGTTAAATCACCAGATCAAGTTCAGCCTTGTCACAATAAAGCAATTCCCTCCATGTCAAACATTACCAAATCATATTATCAAATTATCATGCTGTGGCTCGAGTTTCATTGTTGAAAGGCGCGGGGTACTTTATCATCAGCTATTATTTATATGAGGATGAGAATTACAGTAGGAATTTTTGAATTTGCATGTAGTTTTCCAACTTTTTCTTGGATAAACATGTTTTAAAATCTCCATTTTTTGAGGGGTGCAGACGGTAATGAATTTGTCAAAAACGAAGTATATGCTCAAAATAGTGTTTGTTTCTATTGATATTTGATACTTATTGTTCTAAAAATGTCCTAAAATTTTATTCAACTTGTGTCCTAATTTTTAAAATACCCTGCTCTGACCCCTGTCCTTCCTTTATACAAACAGTAAGATATTTATAGCAGTTAGAATACAATGTGTGTATCAGTAATACACACACTAACTAGAAGTAATTCTTTTTGAAATGAAGATACAGTTAGCTCTCTGTTTAACGACTTTCAAGGGACCATAAAAAATCGTCCTTAAGTAGAAAGCGTCCTTAAACAGAATGCTTTTAACACTACAGCAGACCATCTGGGACCGTGAAAAGCCGTTGTTAAATAGAACGTCGTTAAGCAAAGAGTCAACTGTATGCATTTCTTTAGTTTTTCAGTTTCATTACTCATGGGTGTTATGAATAATGGCTAGCAAGATTAAATTGGTGAATTTTCGGCATTTCATCTTAACCGCGTTCAACTGTTAGTACTGCTGCTGTCCTGATAGTAGAGACAAAAACAAAAGTATTTATGTCCTATTGCTATTAAAACGTGAACAGTCATGGCAGCAGCAGCATATGTACATTGAAACGGTTATATTGTATTAACGCTTACATAACTGAAACTGAATTAATTGGTTCTGAGTTATTCTCTAGAATCGCATAATGATTAGTGCTCCACTTTACTGATGCTTGGCCTACCTTTTTGTGGAAATAATGATTGCTTTTTAGTTTGTTATTTTAATTGGTATTTCTGAGGTTTTATTTTCCTTTCACCAACTTTTTGGCTTTGTATAGTTTTTTAGGACAATAATTTGACACAGTCTTGATGAACACATTCAATTTATTTACAAGAACACATAAGGACTATATACAGTAACTTACATATTAAATGTTCGTTGAAGGAGAAGAAAATAGTAACAACAAAGTGCAAGTAGAAGTAATTAAAAATGCAGTTTTGAGTGTTATACAGTCAGACCTCGATTTAACGAATTCAACGGGACCGAAACTTTTAAACATTAAATCGGGGGTTGTTCGTAATATTGAGGTGTGAATTGTTTTTTAAAAACTGCACTTACCTTATCTAAAATCCCTATTAAGCAACTGCACAAAAATAACCATAGTTAGAAAGTGCATACTTTTTGCTCAGCATTCCACGACTTAATACACACTAGTTAATGTGAAATTTTAAATTACTGAGTAATAGTACATGTTTGACAATTTCCTTGATACTTGAGTCGAAATACAGTCAAACCTCGGTATTGCGACACCGGGATTTTACGACACTCCGGATGTCACATCATTTTTTCAAAGTCCCGAACTTATGCCATACAGTTTTAATGTTAAGTGGCTCCGGATTTTACGACATTTTTTTATGGGTAACTCCGGTTACGACGACACTTCAAGCTGAGCAGATAGGATCAAATACTTCTTTCTATTGAAAAAGTTTCCTTAAAATAATGAAAACATCTGGAAATGTTTGTTGTAGGAACTTCGGACTCAGACAAGAGATTTGACCAGGCATGACACCTCAAAAATTGAGGGGGAGGAGTAGATAAGTTCTGAAAGGTACAGGATTCAGACTTTGACAAGAGGAACAATAGAAAGGAATTCAAAGTGGGAGGATTGTAATTCTGGACGAGGGAAACAGCAGAAGAGAAAGACCTAGCTAACCTTAAGCTAAGCTGTAGGTAGTCTCTACAAGATTTTCCCATAAGAGAAAAAGAGATAAAAGCTCCTCATTACATATAAAAGGGATGCACAACTCTAAATTGGATAAAAGAATGAGGAAGGGTTTTTTCCACCTTTTAAAAATGGGGCTAGGCCGTCATAATCTAATCAAATTGCGGACAAAAGTGAAAAGTCTTGAATTATTTTTTTTCTTGCTGATAATTTCGTGGAAAGGAGGATTAAAAATGTTATTCGTGAAAGTTTAGCAAACACTTATTGGAAAGTATTGTAGAATTTAAAAAAAAAATAATAATAATGAGTGAAGTTTTTTTTTTAACTTTTTGTTATATTCACCAATAACTCAAATTTACATTAGTTGAATCTATTTAAAAGCATAAACACTATTAATTTCTTCCTTAAATCTAATTTTATTCCGAACCAATGTTTAATTATGAATTTCTAAACTATTCCGGTTATGACGTCACTCCGGCTATGATGACACTTTGATGACAGTCCCAGAGGTGTCGTGATAACGAGGTTCGACTGTAGTTCTCTTTTGACTTTAAGGAGAGAAAAAATACTGTGTCAATTGCAGCCTGCTGCATGATATATGTTTTTAGTTTCCAGGCTGTGTAAAGCATTTGAAAAAGTAAGTTTTAATGGGAGTTTCATTATCGCTTTCTGCATCAGAATTAATATTCGTTGGTTTCCCCCTCGCCCTTCAAAAATTGCTGATTCTAAGAAAAGTCTTTTTCTGCTTCGGACAATATCGATATAACATTTGGAAAACAATCCAATATTTCTTAACTCAAACTAACAACAAAATTTTTTTTTCAGCTGTTAAAATGATTTGTTAATTCAGGGTCAATTATTCAGTAAATAGGGGTTTTGACCTTCATTTTAGTCAGGGAAAAAGAAAAATCCTGTTAATCCTGAAACTCGTTAAATAAAGGTTCGTTAAATCGGAGTTTGACTGTATTAATGCAGACAATGAATATTAAATTAATATGAGTATGAAATAGTATATACAGTAACTATGAGATTTAATTTTTTTTTCTTTCCATGGAAAAGACCATTAAACACTCCAATAATAATGAATCCCGGCCTCATCAGCACAGAAAAGAAATGCTTTGTTTGTTACTGTGTTAATTTACAAGATAGTATTGGTACTGATGTTTGTTTGTATGAAATTCAAATTGATTGTTAATGAAATATGTAAATGTTTGTTTTACACGAGTGACATAATTTTACACAAAATAACTTTATAGCACATGATATTTTCAGACATGTTGAAGTACAATTTCATTATTATCTTTGTAGTGTTGTCATAGCTACAATATTGAAAGGAACATTCATTGCTATCTCATGCATTCTGTTCATCGAACTCTTCTTGGTGGAGAGCAAATTGATTGCCTGGTGGCTGCTGTTGAGCCAAAGGCAAATGTTCCAGAAGGTTTAACCTTTTCTAAAGATCATGCCTTTTTTTCTGTTCTAGAATGGATTTCATTTACATGTGGTAAGTTTTTAAATTTATACTCTATCTAATGACTGATGTGTTAATCAATAAACAGTATTAGCTGCATCATTCACATGTAAAATTGTTTGAAAATGTTGGCCAAATTATTATTTTGGAATAATTTAATTTTAAGAAATAAACAAATACCTATGTGTAGAAAAGTAAATGGCAATCAACAACGTTATAATGCACAAATTAGCAGGTTACTGTAGAAACGTGTTTTGGGGTTGCAGGGAAACCCTTTTTCATTGCAAAATAGTGAGCTTTTAGATACTGTATGTCTTTGCATCGAAAAGCTCTCTATTTTGCATTGAAAAGGGGGTTCTCTATGACCCTGAAACAAGTGTTTGCAGTAATCTGTTAATTTTGTGTGTTATAACATTGTTCATTTCCATTAACTGTACAGTAAACTCCCGATTATCTGTCTAATTGGGTGACACAAGTGCCGCAGATAAGCCTCAAAAAGGTTAAATCGAGGAACAAACAAGGTAAAAATTGTCCTTCCTCAAAAACTTGGTTGTACTGATGCATAATACTTTCTTCTAACAGTGAATATATATATATGCAGAACAGTAAAAATGTTTTGTATTTTTGCACAACAGAACTTAACATTCAAAAAGAACAAGTGTAGTACAATGAAGAACGGACAAGAAATAAATACAGTATACTCTCAATAATACAAAGTCGAAGCGAGGGTCAAAAAATTCGAGTTTTCGAGCTAACAAGGTCATAATCATAATGAAATAATATTCTAAAAATTAGTCATGATAGTTAAAAATAAGTGGAAACATGTAATGAAAGTTGAAAAAAAAGTCTTAATACAAAAATTTTAATTTTTAAAAGGAGCCGAAAATAATAGAGAAAAAAGAATAAAAAAGAACGCTCTCTGAAGTAGCAAAATGAAGTTATTTACTGTAGCTAAACTTATCAAAGATTTGGATTACCAAGTTGCAGAACATTTTCAAACGAGTTTTGAGCGCCCTGAACAAAAGAAGTTGGACAAAGGATTGCACCTGTGTTAGCACTGTATTGCACTATCCTCTGTGTTAGTAGTGATAATTTCTTTTTTTACTTTCTTTACCCTTGGAAATTTGTTCTTCTGAATATTTTTATTTTTTCGCTTTTGTCTTTCTTCATGTTCAATCTCAACTGATCTTTTTACTGGTGTGTCGGTTAAAATTCTTGACCTTGTTGGTTTTCTAATTCTTTATGCCTATTCATAAACCCACGGAGCCAATCATATGAAGCTATCTTACCTTGACACCATTTGTCTGGTACATTTTAACTATTTGCAATTGCAAACTCAAATACAAGCTGCCTTGTACTCTTTGGTGTTAATCCATAATGTAGCTTGGATGACATTATTAGATATTCAGCTAAATTTTTTCTTCCTCATCAGTAAATATTTGCCCAGTTTTGTAATTGGGCTGCATATCCATTTCTTCTTAATTTTCACTTAATTTATATTTTTTTACATATCTCTCTAGAGTTTTTCGATCTAAATCATAATCTAAAGCTGTGCTACAAATACTACAACCTTCGAAACGTTTGCTTTCATAGTTTCTGTGGAGTGCTTCTTACGAGCTTTTCCTTTTGGTTTATGAAAAAAAAAAGGCATCCTGAGGGGAGGGGGAAAATATCTAAATATACACATATTGTATAATTAATATTGCACTTATTTTAAATTTCTAAAGATATTACAAAAAAATGAATCATAAAAAATGAATATTTATAAAAAAATAACAACAGAAAACTTTTTCAGAAAAATTAACTTATAAATTTGCAAATTTTCCTCAAAAACCAGATAATTAATCATAATTTAGCTTTTAATATGAACTGTTGAAACAAAAATTCCATTGTAAACAATAACTGATAAGTTGCCTTGGTTTTAATGTAAACATACAAAATATATAATAATCATATATATTATCCCCATAAAGTAACTATTGTAATTATAAATTGTTTTTGATAAACAGTATTTCTAGAATTCCTAAACTGTTTAAGTAAGGGAGCCTTGACCCAGTGGGTCAAGCCTCCCTTACACAGAGTGGGTCAAACTTCCCCACCTACCCATTTTGTACAGAATAGCACATGGTGAGGTTAAGCCTAATTCAAGGAACAAACTTTATACGAATACAAAAGTGACGACCAAACTATCTACTCCCTTGCTCATTATCAACTCTTCTGGTAAACTGTTCCAAGGTTCCACTACCCTGCTAAAATAATAATTTTTCCTAACATCCATGTTAGCCTGAGATTTAAATAGCTTAAAACAATGACCCCTTGTCCTGTTTTCAGTGCTAAACTTCAGCCCTGTAACATCTTTCATTTTAATAAATTTAAACAACTGAATCATGTCCCCTCGGTCTCTTCTTTGCTCAAGACTGTACATTTTTAGCCTTCTAAGCCTGGAATCATAGTCTAAGTGAGAAAGTCCATTTATTAGCCTTGTAGCCCGCCTTTGAACCCTTTCCAATACGTTAATGTCTTTCTTAAGATAAGAAGACCAAAACTGAACAGCATACTCCAAATGAGGTCTTACCAAACTTCTATATAAGGGCAGAAGAACTTTAGATTTGTTTGAAATATACCTATTGCTAAACCCAAGCATCTTATTGGCCTTGTTACTAGCAATGCTGCACTGTTGGCTAAACTTTAAATCCTGACTTATTAAGACCCCCAGATCAGTAACTTTGTCTGCCTGACTAATGACTGAACCTTGCAAATAATAACTTGTACACTTATTTCCATGCCCTAAATGTAGCACTTGACATTTCCCAACATTAACAGCCATACCCCATTTTTCAGCCCACTCTGTAATATGATCTAGATCCTCTTGCAGCTGTTTTGCTTGTTCTTCATTTTCTACAGTCCCCATAACTTTGACATCATCAGCAAAACAATTCATGTTCCCAGAATTATTTTTGTGAATATCGTTCATAAAAACAATGAACAAAACAGGCCCTAACACTGATCCTTGAGGAACCCTGCTTAAAATTATAATAAATAGTTATAATAAAAGCTCAATATTATAGTATTTAGAAAATCCCATTTGCAAAAATATAAATTAACTAGCTTTTGCCCGCAGCTTCGCTCGCGTTAAGAAGTATTATTATTAATTAGGTATAGTTTTTGCGACTTTACTTTTGTTTAGCGTGTGTAAAAAATTAGGGCCTACAAAACTTCTTTGTACATAATATTCTTAATTAATCTGTCATTAGGCACTAAAACTATCAAGCTACTGGGTGAACTTACTCGTGAGCAAGCAACATAAAACTGTCCATGAGAGAAGCAATGTTCTCTCAAGTCAATTTGAGAGTTTGCCCCTGAGGCTTGTTTATTGTCATGGCAAAGCAGACTTTTAGGGGAAACTGTAATCGTTTAAATTCGAACGGGATATCATTCAGTATTAATGGAATTTGTGGTATAAATACTGCTCGTTTTCCTAAGCCGAGATTTAGCGCCAATTTGCGCATGCGTCAGGTCTGCTGTGATTTATCAAAATAGGGAGGGAAACCCAGAAGTAAAAGGTGCAAAATAACATGTTCAAAGACAGCAACTGCGAGCGGTAAGTGCCCATGCTCAACCTATCGCCCCTTTTTGAAATGGAATCTGTCCTGAGTGGTAGTCTTCGCTTTCGAGAACGGACAGTACAGTTTCCCCTTTCGCACACCCAGTTAATATAGTGGCTTCCACTATATTGCGATGTAACGCTTTCACTTGCAGTCTCGTACCGTTACAAAGTTTGGGTGGTTTTAAATTTCGCAACAGCATAATTGGAGTGCCCACACGCAGAATAAGCTTATGATAAGGCAAACCTGGCGGTTTCAATGAATTTAAAAAGTTTACAAGGTAATTACTAGCGTCATTTGTATTAACCACAGTATCAATCGAAGTATAGACCTTTTCTTCGCCCTCAATCGACATGAGCAGGATATCGTTGATAGTGGCTGCTCGATCGTTCTTTGGAGTAAGTATGGCACGCTCACATAACCATTGAATAGGCTTGTCATGCATATGAATACTGTCTGGATAAACTTTAGACAGTAATTCTTGAATCGTAGTAACTAAGCATTCAAACTTAAATGGGAATATTAATCCTGCTGCTATTAACTCAATAAGTCCGCCATAAGTAGCATTTTTCATCATATCAGCAAAATATTCGTCAGGTGTTAAGTAGCCATTCCTGTCGTGGGTCATAATTGAAAACTTGCTCTAGTCATTAAACACACATCTGACAATTTCTGAACGCACCTCCATCGCTCTATCTTGTGTTCCGTACATTAAATAAGAGAGAACACGAAACAAACATGCACCGTCACCAACAATAGGGACGACAGTACATTCTTCAACTTCTCCATTAACGTTCAGATTTTCTTTAGCCATTTTAAAAAAGTCGAACCGTCAAAACCTATACTTAAACCAAACGAAAACAAAACAAATGGGGAAGATTACGATAATTGGGAATCTGGCGATCCCTCTTCATTGGCGTCAATTTTTGGCTCCAGCTCCGGTGCGAGAGGTATTTTTCTTTGCGAAGCTAAACAAAGATACCGGAAACATCTATTGACATAGGGTTACTATAAATCAACAGGGGTACCTAAATAAAGTTATTTATGCCAAAAAAGAGACGACCGCGCCAGATTCCCAATTATAGAAATGTCCCCAACAAATGCCAAATACAGAGTCTATAACCAAAACTACTAAACCGAAACAAAGCAAATGCAATCCAAAATATGCCTGAAAACTTTTAATGAGTTAAAATTTTATCTGTTGCCATTTTCAATTCGCTAATAAATAAAACTTGAGTAACTAATTCAAGCAAGGCTTTCACTTTGATTTTCAATTTGCCCTTTGACTGTTTTTGCATGGGTGTTTCGGTAAACAAACTTTCATCCCCTATTTTATCCCCTTGGGGGTAGAATTTATCAAAACCCTTTCTTAGCGGATGACTATGTCATAACATCTACCTGCATGCCAAATTTTAGCTCGATCCGTCCAGTGGTTTGGGCTGTGCATTGATAGATCACTATGTCAGTCAGTCACCTTTGAGTTTCATATATTTAGATTACATTTGCTGAAAAGTTCTGACAAATTATGCTCAAAATTCTTACTTTTTAGGTTGGAAAACTCTCTTTTCTGAATATCTCCACATACCTGATAGCTAGATGAATAAAACTAAAATGGATGCCTGATCACATCACTAGCTTTGACTGTCATCTAGTGAGAAACAGCTAAAATATTTTTAAATACAAAAATTGAAGGGTGGGTCAAGCCTCCCTTATGGTCAAGGCTCCCTAGTTACCCCTATATACATTTTGTTTTTAACTTATTATTTTATTGCTATTATGGCATTATATATAATATGTGCACATCTTTTACATTAATAATGTAATGCTGTAGGATTTTAAAAATAATGCCTATGTACCTTGTTAAATTACCTATGGTGTGAAACCATTATGGCAACTTAACTCTTCACCCAAATTTGGTCAATTTGTTGAAGTATCATTGTGGGATTAAAATGTTCTGTTAAAAAATAGCATATTTTAGCCAAAACTTTTTTGCAATTTATATGCAAATATTTTCAAGCTGTGATTATATATTAGAGCATATGAAAAAATCTGATTGTAGAGATGTTATAGACATTGTTTTTAGTATCTTGGTTGCAATCCTGTTTGTTTTACTCACAATGTCAAATATAGTTGTAAAATGTAATTATTTTTCATTTAGGCCAAAATAACCAGGCATGGACTAAGAAACGAACTAGAAAACTGGCCGGACCTTCCTTCCCAGAGTATGCAGCCATTGATAACAATGGAGATGCAATATGTGTTGCTTCTCAAGAGGAATTCAAAGTATTTTATGATTCCGATGGATTAGTGAAACTCCAAAAAGAAAACTCCGTTCAAGGTTTCAAGTTATTATTAAATTTGTTTAATTTTTGGAATGAGTGATATTTAATCATTAACCAGTACATTGAACAGTCTTGGTTAATCTCTTTAAAATGTTTTCCACCAGTCAGAGAAATAATAAATTAAATTTTCAGGAAAATATTTTGATTATCAAACATTTTCAAAACTGTTTTATCTCTTTTTATTATTTTTAGTATGAAAATGAAATAAAAATTTTGTGATTGAGGAACTGAAGTTTAATGTAGTAAATGGAGGGTAAATTCACTCCAGAGCTTTGAAGGGATGACAATTTTTGGGATAGAAAAACAAAAGTATTGTTTACAAACTGTGTGTTCCCACATTATATGTTGTATTTGATGTGTTGTGTTTTTTTTCTATAATTTAACAGAATTTTTAAATTTTTTTGATTCATGAAAGGTTTTCAAATACTCCACGTGCAGATGTCTTCCTCTATGAATATTTTGGTAAAAGGTATCTAAAAAATTTTGAATGGAATTCCAGGGTTACTCCCTCTGGAAACTGAGAATTTCCGGGTAATTTTGTAAACCCACTGAAAAGCAGGAAAGGGCAATTTGACTCTGAAAAACATTTTTTAAATATATTAAGAGTCAGACTTGGATACAAGGTCACCCATATATAAAACCCTGCATATAAGATCCTTTTCCTAAAGTCCTGTCTCATTGAACAAATATTCTATGTTATGTATTATCGGATATATGGTCAGGTTTTTAGTACAATTATTAACACATTTGTCTGAGGTTCTTTGAACGATTTCAGTGCCGTGTATATTCAGTTCCATGAATTTTCCGTCATATAGGACTGATGAAAAGCTTTTTCTCGAACTAAGTGGGTAATAATTGCAGTGATTTCAGTAGAAAGTGAGTATAGTAACAGAGGTACTTAAAAGTGAACTGAGGAGTTAACTTTCAAAACGGATTATATCCAATTTTTAAAAATACCTATTTTTTTCGTTTTCAGAATCTCTAACATAAGTCCTATCGACCCATGGATTTCATTCTGCTCAAAGTGTTGTATATCTGTGGTTAAAGAGTACGTAAACATTGGTTTTACCACCTAAACAGTGTATATCCATCCTTTATTTCTCACCAGGTCTTTTACAGCTAGGTGGAACATATCTCTTATTTGCCGGTATCCACTCATTCATTTTAAAGGGCACTTATCCAAATTTGAATTTGCCCCTTCAAACTCAAAAGTAGTTCACAAATAAAACTTTTGAGTTTGAAGCTTTTGCTCAAAAGCTTGAAGTTCAAAAGTCTGAAACTTTTGAGTTTGAAGGGGAAAATTTGAATTTGCCCCTTCAAACTCAAAAGTAGTTCACAAATAAAATAGTGGAGCGAGGCACTGGCTGAACATTTCCAATCAAGCATGATACCCGTTCGTATTAAGAAATCGCAGCACATTGCACCTTGTGCAAGTCTGTTATCAGTTAGGTGAGCGCGACCTTAAAATTGTAATTACTAAATTAATATTAAATAATTGATATTACTATTAAATTGTGATTAATTAATGATTAAATTGTGATAAAAATTGATCTTTTAATACCTATGTATACAACGTTGTTATTTGAATCGGCTTGGGTGGTTTCATTGTTTATACTTAATTGGATCGAAGGTCCTTTTTTTTTTATATGTTCAGTGAAAAGAATAAAGTAAGTAGGAAGGAATAAAGTATAGTAAAAAGAAAAAGGATATTAAAAAATATTAAACATTTTGTTTCAATTTTAAAGTTTATTTCTGAAAAAAATGTATGTTTTTTGCAAAAGTGATGATATCCACTGTTTAACACCAAAAGGGAATATATCCAAAATAAAATTGGCAATTTAGGTCAGATAAAATTGTGGAAAAATTCCTAGACTTATTCCAATAGTCACTTGTTATTCTTCCAAAACATTGAAAAATTTGAAATTCTAACAGTTAGTGTTTGTGCGTAAAATGTTTTTTCGTCATCTGTTTTGAAAGTAAACTCCTCAACTGGTGACACAAGCAAAAGCAATCAGAGCATAAATGTCATAAAATTTAACACTTTTTTTTTTGTTTTGCAAAGATCTGAAGAAAAATTTCAGAAAACTTGAAGAAATTTAGTGTTGGACTTGCATTTTGAATTATTTTAAGCAAACGAAGTTATGTACATGTGTACTGTACTTGCCCATACTTGTACACAACTTTATTCTGAATCAAGATTCAGATAATAATAGTTTTATGACTGGATAACAGATTCAATACATTTTAATTTGTTCAACTAAATTAAAAAATTACAACCTAATTAGCTGATCTTTTTAATCATATTACAGTAAACTCCCGATTATCCGCGGAATAGGGTGGCACAGTAACCGCGGATAAGCGAAACCGCGGATAACCCGAAGAATAGGTAAAAAACGATACTTAGTGTATGCAATAGATAAAAATATTAATGACACTCACACATTCATTCAAGTTATAACTAAAAACATTGCTACATTGCATCTACCAACATTTAATATAAAAAAAAATGCATGTAAAATCTAAAAGCGAGAGCGACAACACAATCACAAATTAAAAAAAAATATATGAAAGGACCCGCGGATAATCCGAGCTGCGGATAACCTGACCACCGATAATCGGGAGTTTACTGTAAATGTGAAAAGGAATTATAGCATTTATATACATACATGCTTATTGGTTGACAAATGAGTACAAATCGGTTATAAGGTCACCCCACTTGTAAGATCAATTTCTGGAAGTCCCAAGGAGTGACTTCACATCAAGTTTCAACTGTCTGTCAAAAAAAAAAAAAAAAAAAATCTAGACTTATACTGAATTACTATTAATCTGATGATGTGTATGATATATATGACTCTATTACTTGTTTTAAACAAACTTATGCTTATTTGCAATAAATTACTTTACTTATTTTAAAAAAATGAGTATGTGTTGACTGCTGGTTTTGATTAAAGGAAAAGATGATAAATAAATAATTTTGTGGTATGCATTTTCAAAACTAATCGGCAGTTAATTCCCATGCATAGATATTTTTGTTGCCCTTTTCTGTCTAGATTTTACAGCATTTGCATCATAGTTTTTTTTTTTTTTCCCTGAGATGATACATTGAAATGTTTAGAGTATTTGAAATTCTGACTTCTGAAAACAAATTACTTCTGTTAAAAATGCAGTACCATCAAGCATTTAATATGCATTAATACAATTTTTAATTATTTTGACTGTACATATTGCAGAATATTTATTTAAATTTACTTTTTACTAATAGAACCTCAACCTCCAAAGTATACTTACATTCAAACTCCAGAAGATATCACTGTGATTTTTCGTGTACTTGAAAACACAAGGAAGAGTGACTTACAGATAAATATACAGTCCTTTTACTTAGAAGTTCTTCATCAAGGAAAAAATGTTTTAGATGGAGCTCTTGCAAATTGTATTGATGTCAGTTCAAGCACTTGGATTTTGGATGGAGAAAGGTAATAAAAGATACTTTTTGATGTACATTTGATAAAAGCTAACAGTACTAATATTTTATTGTTAGCATTAAAAAAAAAAAAAAAACACCCACCCATTGCTTCCTTGTATGCCTGTTAAATAACACATGTTTACAATTACTAGAAAATGTATAAAAACTGATATTTTTTATGATCATAAAAGCTCGTTAACTGTGAATTAAAATTCAAAGATAATGGGAAATTCTCGGCCGCTCTCACCATGTGCTACAAAATGTTCACTTATCTATAGAACTAGATTGACCAATGCCTTGAGTACAAGAGCAGATCCAGGGCTCATCGAGACCCCCTCAAAGTGACCAAATGTGATCTGAAAACAAGTTTGGGGGGATTTGTTTTTAAGAAATTTCATCAGGACAACCTCAGACCTCTTATTTATAATTGAATGTTACACTTGGCCTCTTCTTTCCTTGGCCCCCGGCCAACCGCCCCTCCACTTTTTATGGTTCCGTTTATTCATTTTATTTTCCAACTAGTGGCACCCGCACAGCTTTGCCCATAGTAGAAAATTAAAAGGTCTTTTGTTTCGCCTGGTATATTTACAAATAATGTATGAGGAATTTCTCGCCAATTGGCTTGCCCATGTTACGGTTCCACGTTATAATGACTTTGTAATCTACTCGTCCATCTTTTGATAATTTTGCTCGTGAAAATGTTCTTAAAATTTGAATAGAAAAAGAACAAAATCGAATTTTCGAAAAATCGCTTCGAGATGCACACCTCCGTGCTACAAACTAATTTTGTGCCAAATTTCATGAAAATCGACCGAACGGTCTAATCCTTATGGGAGTCACAGAGATCCTGACAGACAGAGATCCGAACAGATAGACTTTCAGCTTTATTAGTGAAGATTTAAGAACCAAAACTAGAAATTATTTAAAAAAAAGTAGAAATGTCAAAATTTTCAGATCATACTTTGTATGTCTGTTTACAAAACATTTAGTCCGAGCAGTAACTTATAGTTTATGTATTCATTGTTTAGATATTAGTAAATCAATTGTTTTACTTAAACAACACATTTTTGCTTGATGAAATTATTACTAAGTGCAAAATACTACTAAGTCGGTAAAGAATGTAAGTTTAATTCATGTCTAAGTGTTTTTTTTGGGGAAAGTTATGTACATAATTCATCAAAATCTTAAGAAAAAAAAAAAACATGAGTTGAGCTGTTAGATTTACATCAATTACCACTCATGCTCTCAAAACCAGCCTTAGAAAAATTTTGTACTTTTTCCTCCTCTTTTTTTTTAAATTCATTTTTTTGCTGCCGTTAAAAATCCAATGGCTTTTAGTTCTTTTTTTTTTTACCCCCCTCCCCCACTTTTCAGTCCCAATCGCCTCTTCTGGTATCGAAAGTAACTGTAAAATTATCATGTGAGTTAACCTTCGTCTTCAGGTTACTAGTAGACATCCAGAGTAAACTGTAGTGGTCGAGGGAACTTGGTTGTATAGGGGAAAAAAATGCATTAAGTGTAATGCACCTACAACTTGCTCTTGCCTACCATGTAAAAAAATAAATGCACATTCACTGTAGTAATGTTACAAGAATGCTGCTATAAAATTTTACAACACTTGATGGTTAAAAATGATACTGGTATTAAATATATAAGTCAGAGTTTGGTTGTGTTTACTAATTTCAGTATAGTTTCATAGGACAGATTGACAGTGTATCTTTGCAGTGTTTTTTTTTTTTCAAAGTATTTTGGTTTTCTAAGTGTATAGGAAATATATTTCAATAATTTTATAGACTGGAAATAATTTTGTCCAAGGCTGAAGTTGGTTTAATGTGGCAGGAATTAGTAAAAGGAGATAAATCTGGTGAAGAGCTTATGGATCCTGCTCTTGTGGCTGAAGTTCATAATAGACTTTCTCATCTTACATCTGACACAGAGGTAAAGTTATCTTTCAGTTTCAATAACAACTTTCTGTCTGAATGAAAATATATTAAAACAATTTTGAGTCTGAATAACCAAACAATGTTTAACGTTAGTGTTGAAGTGTATATTTCCTTATCCTTAACATTGATTAACCAGAAGTACAATTAACCAGATTGATCAAGAGCCATGAGCCACCCTACTCGTTTTCTCTAAAATTTTAAAAATATGGATTGTGCAGTGTATGTATTGCACTGCGCAGTAAGTAATTTGTAAAGAACTTTTTACAAAATCCTGTTTAAGTTGAGAAATTAACCTTTAAACGTGACATTTGTAGTGTCAGCTACTACAATTGCCAGTTCTGGGCCTAGAAAACCTGTGAAGAGACTTTACATAAAATGAAATCGCCATGGCCTTTCTTTTTTTTTCCAAGTTGTCCAATTGTCCAGATTTTTTACTAACCAGATCTGCCTCAGTCCCTGTCAATCTGGATAATCGGCACTTTATTGTATTTTTTTCCTGCTGGAGGTATTGATATATTTTTTATAATAATTGGAGAGTACTTCCTTAGCACACCATTTTGTAAATGATCGATTAAAAAAATAATTTTGCCTAAGTAGCAGAAATTAAGAGATTTTAATGTTAATTTTTCTTTAAAAAAATTAGTTGATGTCTCTAAAATAATAAGGTGCACATTTATTCTAGCCGACAAAGGAAGTCTCTTTCAACGTTTTGCTCGTTAAATAAATTACGTGCTACATGATATGCAAATACTTTATCTAAATAAATATTTATCCAACATGTTCAAGCAATGATAATAATAATTAAATAATAAACTACCCCCACTTCACTTGTAAAAGTCCCACTTAAATTTTTGATCAGAGTGGGCAGTCCATCTTGCTAAGGGAGTGCCATCTTTTTTTTTTTGTTGAAAATTTTTTTGTCTTTACTGCTTTTTCTTTTCTTCGTTTGAAAATGCGATTTTATTTCCATTCACAGGTTGCTCCTAGCAATAGGGTTCCTTTCAATTTAGAACAGTTGGAAGAATGTGATTCTGCCACCGAACCTCTGAGTTTTCAAAGAATTGATGGGAATGAACATTGTGAGACTCATAGGGTAAGTATTTAATAATGCTCAAGATATTATATTTTACAAAAGATAAAATTTATCTGTTTCTAAATTTAAGTTTTCTTATCAAACTGGAGAATCATAGTTCTTAAAAAAATATTTTTGCAAGAATTTTAACTATAGTCAGAGAAAACCTAACCTGGCAGCAATATGAAGGCTACATTAATATTAGAATGCTCTTAATTAAATGAGAAAATCAGGTAAAATAAAATATTTCTAACAAGCAGTGAATTGATTTTTGTTTCACAAATGATAACTAATAATTACATGAGATATTTCCACACTGTGAAGTTTGTAACTGCTGAAATGAACCAATTTGGTTCAATCTTTAACTAATCTTGATTACTTAATGTTTTCAGCCAGTCAGTCATTTAGAGCGTTAGCTCTGTCACTAAGAGAAGAAATTGTTTTACTTTCCATGCTGATTTATCTGACATCTGGCAGATAAGAACTGAAGATGTCATGTAAAATTTAAAACCTGTTTTTAAATTCTTGGGATGCAACAACAATGCTTATTTTAAATGATACACATCACAATTAGTCCTAATTCAAATGTTTCTTTGGCTAAAAAAATTTTGGAGATCACTGATCTAGGCCAATGTTTCTTTAATTGTGATCTATGAAAACTATGGATTCCATGGAAATTCGGGTGTACTGCAAAATGCATTCTTTCTTTGAATTCAAATTAGTCCCTTAAGAAACCCAATTAAAAATAGGATTGACCTTCAACTATGTCAGTACAATAGCACAAAACTTTTTTTTATGAAACAACATTTGATTAATGCTTGCAACACAAATTATTGCCAATATTGAAATTCTAGTTTAAAACATTTTAAAACATATTTAGTTGCCACGTAATGAAGTGATGGTATTTTTATATTGTAGAAAGAAAATTTACATTTCTCAATCAATGCAGATTTCAAAATTTTTTTTATTATCGTTAAATCCTCTTTCAGGACCAAAGAAATACTAACCTCCTATTAGGTGTACTACTGCCTTGCAATAAGTCAAATAAAGTCTTTTTAGCTTTTTTTTTTTTTTTTTTTACTGATGCCAAACTCTTACTCTCTTGTATGGTTCCTGAAAGAGGAATAGAGATACAAAACATGAAAGTTTTAAGGTTGGAAACCAGTTTCGGAAGCCGAAATTTTTCTGAAATTTGGGCTTGATTACAGAGCTAGTTGCTGGTATAAATCTGAGCTTGTTCCTGATGGGCACTACCGAAGCCACAATTTTTATCTGCAATCATTATAGTTTTTCATTCTACTAAGCCACATATTTCCTTAGAATATAAACCTAATTGTGATTTAAAAAAAAGTTGAAAACTGCATGTTTTTGAGGTGCTTGATTACAATGTTATGTTTCTACCATTTTTTTTTCACATTTCTTGCATTAAAAAAATGTCTTTAATAATAATATCCCACAGTTAGGTTCATATAGAATATAATTGAAAAAGAATATTCAAGCAAATTTTCAGAACGATTGGTCTATAAATCTTTGAGCTGGAATGCCCACCAGTTGAAAAAAAGTTGTCTCAAGGAAAACACATTTAAAAAAAAAAAAAAAAAAAAACTTGCTGTGAATTTTCTCAAATCTCCACAGTGGCTTTAAGTGCTCATAGCATTGAAACTAATCGGAATTTCTCACTGAAATTTCGGCAACATATTTTTAAATGGTTTTACTAACATTTTATGACATTAAAAAAAAGGTGGTTTTTTTTTGACTCATCTAAAATGCATGAAATACACCGCCAGCTCAGTCATTTCCAGCCGAGGACTGCAGTTTTGTGCTTATTAGCACTCATCAGCCCGGCATAGGGAAGTGACTGAGCTGGAGATGGAAAACCTCTTAAGGAAGCCAAGAGTGCCAAACAAAGGAAGCCAAGAGTGCCAAACAAAGGAAGCCAAGAGTGCCAAACTAACTGGTAGCTAATACAGAATTACACAGACCAGACGAGTGACCGATTGGCACTCTTGGCTTCCTTAAGAGGTTTTCCATCTCCAGCTCAGTTACTTTCCTATGCCGGGCTGATGAGTGCTAATAAGCACGAAACAGCAGTCCTCGGCTGGAAATAACTGAGCTGGTGGTGTGTTTCATGTAATTCTGCTTTAGCCCTGGTTATTGGGTGGTATTTTACTGAATATATCATCAAAAATGGTTTACTCCCTTAAAATAAGCTTTCTATTGTATCATTGCTAATCTATTTATATCCCAGGGTGGCGACAGATCAGGGAGATCAGGGAAAAATCAGGGAACTTTATTAATCAGGGAAATATCAGGGAATTTCGAAAAAATAGCAAAAAAATCAAGGAAAATTTATTTTATGGAGAAAAAAAAATTTTTTTGCTTTACGAAATTAAGTACTCTAATTCCCTACGCATTTTCCGCCAATTATCTGTTCAAAAAAAAGGGTTAATGAGGTGTGATTATACACTGCCACAGGCACGTAGCTAGAACTTTGTTAAGGGGGGGGGGGGTCCAAGGTTGCACCAACTTCAAAAGAGGAGGCATGCTAAAGCAGAATTAGTAGCTGATAATTACACAAGACTAAGATAAATCCAATTAAAACTGATCATTAAAATATGATAATTAACTAAAATTAATTAAATAATTGAAATTAATAGAGTCATTAGTTAAAATTAGTTAACAAAAAGTTTATGTTAAGTGATAAATTAATTATTGTCAGTTTGTAAATTAACATTAAACTGAAAGTTATCACATACAAAGTTTCCAAATATGGGTGAACTTCTGTCCTCCTGAAAATAAGTGACATATTTTCTATTAATAAAAAGGGCACAATAAAAAAAAAACAGAAAACGAAAACTGTTCTAGAAATTACTTGGAAAATGCTTGCGATAATTTAATAAAATATTAAAGCTTCGTAATATATTTCAACAAAATATGTACATTTGTACTTATGCCATTTTATTTGAAAACTAGAAAGTCACCCGTCAAGGCATGACGGGTGAAAATTGCTTCAACTCTTCTTCATTTGAACGAAGCAATTGCCTGTTTGGTGATATTTTGATAGTTGAAATTTTAACTCTAACATCAGTGGATTAACCCTAAACTCCAGTAGATAGCGTTCATTGTTTTGGTTTCTTCATTCCTCTGATATGACACAGTCTTACCAGTAAAACTGTTCAAGTTACCGGATCGAGTTCAGCCTTGTCACAATAAAGCCTTTCCTTGCATGTTAAACATTACCAAAACATATTATCGAATTACATATCATGCCGTGGTGCGAATTCATTGTTGAAACACGCAGGTTACTCGATCATCGGCATTATTTATATGAGGATAAATACATCTATATCTATGGAGTCGAATGTATAACTATATGAATGTTACATAACGTAACCCTGTCCGATTTGAACAACATTTCAGGCAAAGGTTTCATTTAAAAAGCTTGAATTAGTTTTTATTTATTTACATTTATAATATTCTTTTGATAACACGAAATAGAATGATATTTCCAATCTTATCCGTTTTCTAATTATCATTCCTAATCATCAATTAAAAGCTTGAACAAACTATTAACTCTTTGAGGGACAGAGGCTTCCTTTGTTGCAACCATTTTTTATATATATATTTTTTCTTTCTTCAGCCGACTGACACAGTGATTTCAGTTAGCCGAAAAAAAAGAGAAGCAAGAAATAAATGGTGTTCTCAAGTGAAGTCGCTATTCCTCAAAGGGTGAAAGCTGTTCAAAAACATTTTAAATATCGGAAAAGGTGTATTGCCGTTTTTTATCATTTTTTTCTTTCTAACGGGACTGTGTTAGAGCCTTTTGCGGAACAAGTGCGAACCAACGATATGGCATCCAATCATTCATATGCCACCATTAAGGCGCGGATGTGAATGTCACAGGAAAATTTGATGCCCAGGTTCCACCAGATGGAGACACCTGAGCTCTCTTTGATGCGAAACTGCAAAAGGAATTTAATTTTGTCAAGAGTATTCACAGTCAAACGACCTAAGGGATCTTTTACATGCCGATTAATGGAATGTATACCTAATGAATTAAATTAAGCATCTGTGTAATTTTATTTTAACAACATGTTGTTAATTTTAACAACAATACATATCATATTTTACGACGCAGGTAATGATTTTTTTTTTCTTCAATACGATGTTAGCAAAACACTCTATTGCAAGAAATAGTAAATATCTTTAGCTTGAAGAAAATAAGTGTTTAAAAAAAAAGGCAATATATAAAAGAAAAGCTCAAAAATATTTACCTCGTATTCACCTTTTTTGTTTCTTTGCTTGTAACGCAGTAAATAGCGGTAATTTTCATCTAGTAATTTATAGTTAAATGCACATGCCTGTTTTTTGTTACGTTTAATGCTACCTTCGCAATTTACTAAAGATGGATGCATAGATGCTAATTAAATAACTCCTTAGTACAAAGCCAGTGAATAACAATCAGAAAATGTATTCCAATGATGCAAATACAAATATGTTTTATGGAACAACATCGAATAAGATTTTTTTTTCGTCAATTAAAAACTTTTTCTTTTGGGATCATAGAATCACAATTCAGTAAGATTTAAAAGTAATAATTTCTAATAAATTACTTATTACATGCGTTAATATGGCCGAATGGCCGAACTTGTAATTTCATAAACTGATCACAGTAAAATATTCAAGTAATTTTCAATTTAATTTTTCTATAAAATTTTGATACCGTAAAAAGTTTGTTACATCAACTTCAAGTTTTATTTATTCATTTATTTTATTTATTTTACCTTCAAACACGATTTTTTTTGGGCATTTAATATGTTCCATGATTATGCTTAAATATTGGGGGGAAAACATCAGTAAAAAATCTACGTAATTTGTTACTCAGAAAGGAGAGAGATGTTAAAAGTAATCTAAAAGTTTAAATAAAATTTTTATCAAAATAAAAAATGAATCTGAAATGAACCATGCCAAAAATATAGAGTTAAAATGAAAAAAAAAATCAATTATTTTTCTCATCTTCAAACACACGAAATGTGTAGAATTTCTTTTTTTGCTGCTGGCTTAGAATCTAAAATTAGTTTTTAAATGGAAAAACACATTAACACGTAAAATTGCTTGTATTATCAAGAAAACTTGAAAAGGGAGCACTGTGACTTACCTAGTTTGGGTAAACTTAATTTTCTTTTGCATACAAATTTTTTCAAGATATGTTTCCTATAAGTATGACATAGATAAAAACTGCGTGTTAAAACAGAAAAGAATCGGAATTCAATTACTGCTTCTAGAGACGTACCGAGTAGCACTTTGGCCGAGTACCGAGTACTCGGCCTTTCACTACTCGGCCCAGTACCAAGTTACCAAGTACTCGGCCTTTCTTTACTCGGCCGAGTTACCAAGTACCAATTATGTTTTAAGAAGAACCACCGACACACATGTGATGAATTTTGAACTTATTGGAATAGTAGTATAGATCTCCTTGTCCATATAATAATTTTTAAAACTAAATTCCTGCTGAAATTTAATTTTGCTTTATATTTAAACAATTTTGTTTGTGTCAAAAATTTTACAAAAAAATTATTTTTAAAATTAAAAATAAATAAATAAAAGGTATGATTTATCAAGTTGGAGTTGAAACAAATTACATTGCAATCCCTCTAATGCGGACAATTTTTTTTTGTCCGCAATAGAGAGGTGTCCGCAGGACAGGGGCTTAATAATGTTATTTGCATTGGAACTGGGGAATTAAAAATTGTCCGCTTAAGAGGGGTGTCCGTTAGGAGGGGTTTCTCTGTATACCAATCAATTATAGTTCTAGTCCACCAAACATAAATAATTTTTGAAAGCAGATAAAACAAATGTACATGAACACTGCAGACACGTGTTTCTGACCCCCCGTTACAAGGAACATCTTTTTCAGTGCATAACATGTGAGCTAAAGAATGTAAAGACATACAACAAAAAAATCCGACTTTTGTCGGATGCCTTTAAATCCACGAGCTCCCATTTTGTGCATTGAAAAAGAAATTCCTTGTAACGCCAAAACACGTGTCTGCAGTGTTCCTGCACTGTGCTTTTAACGTTGTTTTATTTAATTTTATTTTTTAAGCATAGGTATTTTTATATTTTTTATAACTAATTTTTGTTTGTAGCAAAAATCCATTTTTAATACAAAAATTCCATATTTTCTATACTTACCTTTTTTGCATAATTTTTAATAAAAAAGTTTTATTAACTTTTTGGACATTAAAATATTTATTCCACTGAAGCATTACAAACTTCATTTTTCTCAAAATTTAAACTTGACTTATAAATTTTAATTGTAAATGATTGCAGAATATAATGCTTGCTCTTTTTTTTATAAATTTTAGTATCTGTCTTGGACAATATTCAATTTTTTGCAACTACTCGGTATTGGCCGAGTATCTGATCAGAATTTGGCCGAGTACCGAGTACTCGGCAAATTGGCCGAGTAGGCCGAGTACCGAGTAGTTGCCGAGTACTCGGTACGTCTCTAACTGCTTCACCAGGAACGCACCTCACTCTGGCTGTCTTTCGTACAACATGCGTCTACCAAATCCACGAAAATCCAAAAAGAAAAGAGAAAGAAATAAAGAAAACCACGCCAATGAGACTGTGGGATACGGCAGAAGTGGCAATAAATGCTTGTTTTTACTTTGCCAATGGCAATTTGATGGACCAAGGAGAGGGGCCGAATTTCAAGGTCACAGGACCCAGCTGGTTTGAAAGTCGAAAGGGACATTTCCCCGTTTCGGACGGAGTAGGTGACACAGCAAAAAGCAGACGAAAATTGGGAACCTGCAGTTGTTGCACGAGGTTCTCGTGTTCTGAATTGACTCAAGCGCTGAGAAAATTGCCGATTATTGGGAATATTTAAGGGGAGAGAATGCTGCATTTTATAAAATCATTATCTTTCGGAAAAATTTTGTTGATGCGAGATGCAACAACTGAGAAAAAAGGAGAGGGGTCTTTCGGGAAGGGGGGGGGGTCCAGACCCCATGGACCCACCCCTTGGCTACGTCCTTGACTGCCACATATTTGTGCATATTTTTCCTCAACGTCAAAGTATTGAATCTTACTTATTAACCATAGGATGAACTTCCTAAGATTGCTCTCTGTTCCTGTTAGGTTGTTTATTTTACTTAGCTTGAAATTTTCTTTCGCGCTTTCAATGCTATGTAAAATAAACAACCATACAAGCAAAGAGGAAGGCTTCATTAATGAATTAGCGCCTTTGCCTTTATTCCATTGTCTCGAAGTAATTAGCGTACTGTAATCACGTTTTCAGGAAGAAATCTTTGGTTTTTGAATTAATACTAATAAAAGCTTAAAAGTTATTACTTCTATGCGTTTTAAATTTAATTGCTAAAACTGAACTTTCAATAAAAAAAAACTTTGTTTTTTGCCGTGTTACTATTTGTTGTCGCCGCATATTATAAAGGTTTTCTTTTTTTTAGACTTAAATGATTCTTTTATTTTGTGACCAAACTGTATTCTTATTTTATTTATTTTGAAATTAACTAATTGCTTTTTTTTTCTTGCATTTCAAAGTTGTTTGTTACAAAAGCAATCTAAGTTTTTTTTTCGTTACATACTGAAATCATTTGAAATAGAGTTGACTTGTGTACTGAAGTAAATATCTTTATTTTTTATTGTTAAAATGCTGTATTCACTCATTAAAACATATGTTCTTGATTAGAGAAAAGCTCCCTATGAATGGATGTCAAATGGTTTCATCTGTTTTGCATAAATATGTCAATTAGTTATATATAAGAATAACTACATTACTTCTATTCTTTCACTATTACTTGTTATTCTAGCAACAATTATTATACTGTCTGAAAATGTAGTTCAAATTAATTTCAATTACTTTTTAGTTTTATCATACACATGTCTTTTTAAGAGTGATTTTAATAGTTTCTTAAAATTCTTATGCTAAGTGGTTTCTGGAAGTAAAGTTTTTTTTAAATTTTCTATAATCTTTCCATTTGTAGAAAAATTTAATATACTGTTTTGTGGGTTTTCTCCCCCTCCAAAAAAATTGACTTGATCTGTTTTTTATTTTAAGTCATTTTATTAAAAATGTAGCATCTTTTTAAAATGTATCTTTTGTTCAACAACTTTACACAACTTAAAACGTTTAAAATACTGCATTTTATACAAACATACAATGGATTTCAAGCGGAGCAAAGAAAGGAAACCATTATCATTGATAACGTAAATCAGGGAAATTTGATGAACTTAATCAGGGAAAAGTCAGGGAACTTTTTTTCACAGTTCCTGTCGCCACCCTGTATCCTTTTTTGCGCAACTTTTTAAAAGTTGATGAAATCTATCGCTCATACTATGAATTCTGCTACGGTAAAATAAATAGCACTTATCTTGTTAAAATTTCAGCTTTAAAATTTTATTAAAATGTTGTAGCTTAAAACTATTAAAAAATTTTTGTGTTGATTTTTAAAGTTACATTTTGAAGACAACAAATAATATTTGAAATAATTTCCTTTTTTATTGCAAATAAACCACCCTCAGAATGTCGAGTTCAAATTATAATCTTGCAGAACAAGAACTAATATTATATTAAAAATGTAAAAAATCACTGTCTCAAATAAATCATAAGTAAGAACGATCTCAATAAAGGCAACTGTAGAAAAAAATTAAAAAAAAAATGTCATGTTGCGCGCGTTTAATTTTGTCAAATTATACGAAAACCAAAGAGAAAGCGATTTTAGGCCGTGGAAGTGGAAGCATCGCTGCCGCGCATAACCTCAGACCAACGACTGCCTTGAATGCCCAAGAACAAAAATTTAAAAGAGACTTACCCGGGGGTGGTGTTTGTTGACGATAGAATACACAAAATTAATTACCACACATTCTTTATTCTACGTTACTTCCAAGCAGACATGAAGACAGGCACTAGGCATGGTGATCACCAGAACATTTCACTTAGTATAAAAAAAAAACAAATGCGAGGAATCCAGACTTGAGAGTTCAAAAAAAAGGGCGGAGCTGGCAAAGTTCGTTAACGGTCAAAAAAAAACGTAGAGTTCACGCGGAGGGTGGTGAAGTATTTAATTGTAATGTACGGAGGACGGACAGTTCATTATGGTGGGGTGTAATTCAGGGATGACTTATTGTTGACGATTTCCGTTGAAGGCCAATGTACGTTGAGACAAAAAAAATGGCGCTGGTTGTAATCTCCATGGTGACAATGTTGAGCTCGTCGCACGCTTAAAAAGGAATCAGGATACTTTCAAGGTAATTGCGGATCCATGCCGTCACCTCATGGTATGTAGATCATCGAAGAAGTAGTTACATTAAGGGGACGATTCAGGTGCACTCTGCGTGCCGCCATCGGACGCCATCATTCAAACAGGTGATGGATCATCAATGCACTCATCTTCAGCAGCGACGAAGTACGGTCTTGATTAATATATTTTAAACATATATGAAAAAATGAAACGTTCACCTCATGTTGAGGTTATTAACGATTTTGCGGCGAGCAACGGCCGTCCCCAGACGCCGTGCACCGATGCTTCATTATCGCCATCGTAGAACAAAAACCGGAGCCGCAGAAAATGCGACCGAGCGGACAGAGAGCAGCAAGTAGAGTGAAGTGGGGTGGAAAAATGAATCGGCAAATGAGCGATCAGATCCGGGTACGCGGTGATGCGCGGGAACCAATGAGTGCGTTTGGCGCCCAAACAACGAAGGGAAGGGGACGCTACGCCATTTTAATGGCCGACAAGAAGATGCAAAAAATTGGATCGACGCTTGAAAAAGTGACAAAAAGTTAAACGATGGGAAAAGTGAATAAGTCATATTTTGATATCGTAAAGTGTGCGAAATTTAACGGGGGAACGCGGGGAAAACGTGGAATGCACAAGAAAATAAAAAAACAACAAAATGGGGGAAGACAACGAATAAAATGACCGAAAACATGGGAAAAATGTAAATGGGTAAAAAATGTGATATGCATTATCACATACACTGGCAAAGCAAAAGAAAAAAAAAGAGAAAAAAAAGAAAATTTTAAGTCCAGCTCCAATTTACCGAAACTTTACACAACAAATTCATACATCATATATATTCAAATGCATAAAGAGTTGTAACATCCAAAAAAAAACATGGGATACAGTTTTATACTATCGTCAAGGTAGAAAATGGGTAAGTCAAAGAAAATGAACAGTTTGCATTTTCTTTTTGCATGTCATGATTGCACCCTGCTCACAAAACAATTTGCCACACACGACGAACCAAAAGGACAAAAAAAATACACACAGTTGTAATTACGTGAACAACACATAGCATACCAAGAGTTAAAAATATAAACATTCAAAAAAAGTTCACAACTACCCAACACATGTAGAAGGTATGAATACAAAAAAAATGCAATAACCCTCAAATATGACCATTCTCGATATGCATTAAATTATACAAAAACATATTAATGCACAAAAAACATTAGAATCATTATCTTGACTATCTATGTCAAGTGTTACACATTAGGGTAACATGAGTAAAAAATTTCAAGTAGAATTTTTTTTTTTTTTTTTTTTTTTTTTTTTTTTTTTTTTTTTTTAAACAGTTCATATTGTTAAAGAGTTCAACAGCGTAGTGCACCAAATTACCAGGAGCACACTGAGTACTAAATTTGTATTTGAAAAAAAATTGAATGTTGAAGACACACTAAGATTGAGACGGACAAATTCATAAGCATGAAGAGTAAGACATAATAAGGAAAACCGGTTGTAGATATTAGGACATAATCGAGAGATTGACATTATTATGTGGAGGAAAAATTGTTACGCACATGTTGACATACATATGTTGGTACCAACAGCAAAAAATATGACAGCGTCCTGTCATACGTAAAAATTAAAAAAACACATAAGAATACATTTCAAAAAATAGAAAAAATGAGATCGACTTGCCTTGTATTAACAATAAATTCTCATCACTGTGCCCCTCAATGAAAACAAACATAGGGGAGAAAAAAATTACTTTCATAAAAGACATAGAGAGAATCACAAGCAAAATGATACGGATTCCGGAATTACAATCACGACCAGCACGACTGCCCGTACATAACAGCAAGTGGCACACCCTATGATTAAATTACTTACAACTACGGAGAAAGTAACGGGTTTGTTGACTGGGATGCTGAGGTTGGTGGGACACATTGTTATCTGTGTTAACAGACATTAAATTGCTTTTGCGAGGTGGGGCTAAACGTAAACGATTGACATGAATTACAAAAGGTTGCGCGGAGTCATCACCTAAGAGTTTAATTTTACAATTTACATCCCCTACATTGCTTACAACAGTATAGGGACCATCAAATCTAGGTTTAAAAGTGTCAGCCGACTTCATGTATACAATATCATTTTGTTTAAAATTTCGACTGTGAGAAGCAGGCAATTGCCTATTGTTTTGATTGATCTGTTTGAGTTGTAAAGAAGAGTACGCCTCCTCATAGATTAGGCGAAGATCCTGCAGAACATTTTGTATATAATGTGAGGTGTTAAGAAATCGAGGTTGCACGTCATTATCAAAAGTGTCAAAAAACAAGGATAGTTCCCTTCCCAAGTGCAACATGTTAGGCGTGAAACCAGTAGATGAATGAGTTGTCCCATTATATATAGACATGTGAACCATAACAGCAACTTCTAAAGACACATTCTGCTCAAGTAAAGACAGTAAACTAGACTTGATTTGACTATTAATTCTCTCAGAAATCGAATTGGACTGGGGATGAGCACGAGAAGAATGCTGAATTGTAACACCTAAGGCCTTGTTCAGAGAGTGAAATACATCACTGTCAAACTGACGGCCTAAATCTGACAGAAGATACGACATTCTACCATATAGAGAAATGTAATTCAACATGTGCTTAACTATTGTGTTGGCAGTAATATCTTTACAAGGATAAAGGACAACGTGACGCGAAAAATGATCGGTAACCGTCAAAATATATCCATATTGGCGAATTGGACCTACCAGGTCGATTGAACAGAACTCGCCAGGTCTCCTCGGAATCCAAATATTTTGCAATGGGGCGGGTTTAATGGAATAGGGCTTCAGTCGAATACAAAAATCACATGATAAAACAAAATTCGACACATCCCGATACATTCCTAACCAAAAATATTTACTAACAACTACCTCATACGTTTTCTTTATTCCGGTGTGAGAAATGTGACAAATTTGCAAAACTTTAGCTTTCAATGTGTCGGGAACAACAATAGTAGGTAAACAAGTTTTGTTGCGAACATGCATTAATAGGTTTGTAGTTGGACAAATGAAAAAATCCTTAAGCTTGTGAGCATGATGCAGATTAGGCTTTTGCAAAAAGGAAACAGCTTCTTTAATGTACGGATCATTAAGTTGCTCACGTAAAAAGGTTTTAATAGATATTTCATTATGTGCATCAGTTTGGGCACACACAAATGAATGAGAGCTTAAATTATGACCTGACTGAGGTTCACATAGGGAAGTAGGGTGCGGTCTCAAATAATTAACCACATTAGTGGATTCAACACAAGGAGTATTAGAGGGTATATCACACTGCATATTGTCAGGGGTGGAAATATCAGTGAAGGGAAGGATCAACTCCTTATCCGCATTGGGTTGAAGAGCAGATTCATGTAAATTGGGGTCAGGGCTCCGCGAACAGAAATCTGCTAAAATATTCTGAGGGCCAGGGATATATGAAAAAGTATAGGAATATTGACCAATTTCTAACAACCAACGAGTAACAACATCGGCTGGCGAGGTTACATTGCTGTAACGCTCTAAGGGCTTACTGTCAGACATGAGAATAAATCTTCTATTAAAGAGGTATGTCCTGAATGCTGTCATTCCTTTATATATAGCATACAACTCGAGTTTAATTGGAGGATAATTACGTTCAGACTTTGACAAAGCTTTACTAAAATAAGACACGGGTTTTAGAATACCATCTCTCTTTTGCATCAATACAGCAGCAATTCCCTGAAGTGAAGCATCTGTATTTAAATAGAAATCATCATTCCAATTTGGAAGAACCACAAAAGGCTGCTTAAAAAAGGTAGACTGGAGATCATCAAAAGCTTTTTGGTGAACATCATTCCATTCAAAAGGTTTATTTTTTGCGGTTAATTGTGTCAAAACATGGGTGCGTTCAGCATACTTGTGAATTAAATGCCTATAAAATCCACATAACCCCAAGAATTTCTTGACCTGTCGCACAGTGCGAGGTGGGGCAAATTTGGTAATTTTGGCAATATTAGAAGTAATAGGTTGAATACAGTTGTGTGATATATGAAATCCCAAATAATCAATTTCGGTCTGGAAAAAAACACATTTAGATGGCGATAAAGTTAGATTATGTTTGGAGAGAACAGAAAAGACAGCCTCGAGCTTAGATACCATCTGGTCAAAGTTTTCGGCACAAACCAAAAAGTCGTCTTGAAATGCATGAATTCCGTGAATTCCTAGCAATTTTAACTCATCAATTAACTGATCCACGGCAGATTGGAAAATGTTGCTACTTACCTTAAGGCCAAAGGGCAAACGGTTATGAGCAAAAGAGCCAAATTCGGTCGAGAAAGTCACAATATCTTGGAGATGATTGGGAAGGAGAATTTGCCAATAGGCCGAATGCAGATCTAAAACGGTATAGTATTTATAGGATGAGACGGCATTGATTAACGTAGAAATTTTGGGAAGTGGGTATGTGGAACTTTCGATGACGGAATTTAATAATCTTAAATCTAATGCCATACGGTACTTAGGTGGTTCATTAGGCCCAGATTTCTTACGTACCATTATCATCGGACTCGCATAGTGGCTCACATTTCTAGAAATAATTCCAGCCTCAATTAATTCATCCAATTCTTCCTGAACCTGTCCTTTTAACGCCTGAGGAATTTCAAAAGGTAAGGCCTTAATTGGATTATTGTTACGCAAAATGACTGAAGGAGTGACAATGTCAGAACACCCTAAAGCTTTGACAGATTTACTAAACACAGAAAAATTTTTCATCAAAATGTTTAATAAAATATCTTGTTGTGAAGTATTTAAGTGATCTAATTTAAAATCTGAAGGACTAAGTTCCACTTTCCTGATTTTTAATACTTCGTCTGATGCAATAATTTGGTGACAAAATTGGGATTGATTGCTTGAGCATGTAGTTTCATTCAAAGAATCATTTAAAATTTCAAACTGTTCAGTGACATGACCCATTACCATACCTTTATTTAAATGAAGAGGATTGTTACCAATATTTCTGATAATAGAGGAGAAATTATGTTTCTCGACTAAGTGCACAGCGGGATGAATTTCACAAGTTATGTCATTAACGGTAGGAATAAAATAAATTTCAGATGATTTTACCGGTATGTCAGATAACGAAAAATTAGCAATGGCAGTTTCCCCCGGTTGGATAATTAATTTGTTTTTAAGAGCAACCGAAAAAGCCTTGTCACTATGCAGAGAATTAATTTTGGCCAAATGTTGTGAGATGTCAGTTTGAGGCATTAAAGGAGCTTTAAAATTATCAAAAGTGGCACTGCCGGTCTTAGTGTCAATTAACACATTGAAACGGGTTAAAAAATCATAACCTAATATCCCATAAAAAGAGGAAGGTGCAAAATCAGCAACAAAAAATGGGTGCTTAAAGAAATTTTTACCAATTTTAAATGAAACCTCAGCGCACGCAGAAAATGATAAATTAGAATTTACAGTCCTGATTGTGACAGTGCGTGAGAGAAATCTGCATTTTGTCAAAGATTTTATCTGTTCGAAAACAGCTTTTGAAAATAAGCTGACCGAAGATCCTGAATCCAAAAGCATTGGGAATATCTCATGACCAATTGAAATATTAAGTATAGGTAAGTCGCTAACCTTGTTATCAGAATGAACATTAAAAATGGATTCGGATTGTTTGCATTGAGACTCATCAGGCTTTGAAAATTTCGACAAAAATTTCCCAATAGTATCTTTACCAATGGAGCTATTTAAAAAGGTATGTAAATCTGGATATGTATTATGTTTCTTACATTGAACAGATTCAGTCTCCTGTACACTAATATTTTGAGGGACCAGAGATGAGAAATCAGTTACCGAGGCCAAGCCGTCCCTCATGGATGACCCCCTCGCCAGTTTAAATTGTCTCCATTTTGTGTTGGAGTATTAAGTCTTACTTCCGGCGATGAAAATCTGTTTTGCGACAGAAAATGTTGGGGTGGAACAAACTGGTTGGGGAAATTAAAGTTACCTCGTGGCCTAAATGGAATACGAGGGGCAAAAAAATTTTGAGTTTGAGGCCTATTTTGACCTTGATTTGAGAAATTGTTAAGGGGTTGACCCCCATTGTAAATCCGGCAATTAATCATTAAGTGGTTTGTTCTACCACAAAATACACAAAAAGTGTTATTAGAATTTGGAGAGGCTTTTTGCTGGGGTTTGGGCAAAACAGTTTTCTCATTAACGGAAGAGACGCGAATGTACAAAGGACATTCAACAAGTGGGTGTGGACTTTCCCCACAAAGACGACAATTTGACATTAATTTAGTGACACATGTTGTTAAAGATCGTAAATTTTCGGCCAAGGCATCTATTTGCACTTGAGCACTAGTCATAGCATTTGTCAATTTTGGTTGGCCTGTTACATGTAAACAGTGTAACTTATTAGCCTTGTCGACTAAATCGGTAAACTTTGACGTGTCGACATCAAGTAGTTTGTCCTTGATATTCAATGGTAAAGCCGCCAAAAATTGGTAAGATTTTATTTGGGTGAGGGCAGCACTATCCGTAATAAAAGGATATGCTGAGTGAGCAGCACGTTCAACACGATGTGCTAAACTCTGAATACTCTCATGAGTTTCAAATTTGATATTTTGAAATTCTGAAAGGGACACAGAAGAAGGGGTATGCATTTTGAAAAATGCACGCAATTTGTCACAAGCCTGGTTAAAAGTCATAGACTCCAAGCAACTGGGATTGGTCGCAAAAAAATACAAGGCAGAGCCAGAAAGTTTTGACTTTAAAAACATAAGAGTCGTGGGATCATCCCAACCGTTTAAATTCTGCAAGTCCTTAATTTGTGATATAAAAAATTCAACAGTTTCTGGCTCGCCTGAATATGAGGGAATGGGGAAGTTAAAATTCCTACTCGCCACAGCACCTTGAGGTGACTCATTGGCCATATTCACACCTTGGGGTGGGTCGGTTTGAGTACTACCAGTTGACATGGCAACAAATGTGCCGTCTTTTACTTTAGCACAAAAATCAATGAGCATCTAATATAATTTTCACTTAATTCACACGGTGCAATCATGAGAAACAAAAAATTTTAAATGCAAACATTGTTGAAAGCACATGCACACATGAGAATAAATGCAACTAATAAAATAAAAATTGACATCAAATTTTTGAACTAAATTAAAAATATAAAATTAATATATCCCCCCATTAACATCACAGAAATACAAAAAGCCATATGAAAAAAACAACAAAAGTGCATATGCATTCAACTTCAGAAAAAAAAAGGCATTCAAGACCTGGTCAAAAACGGCGCCATTTTGTCATGTTGCGCGCGTTTAATTTTGTCAAATTATACGAAAACCAAAGAGAAAGCGATTTTAGGCCGTGGAAGTGGAAGCATCGCTGCCGCGCATAACCTCAGACCAACGACTGCCTTGAATGCCCAAGAACAAAAATTTAAAAGAGACTTACCCGGGGGTGGTGTTTGTTGACGATAGAATACACAAAATTAATTACCACACATTCTTTATTCTACGTTACTTCCAAGCAGACATGAAGACAGGCACTAGGCATGGTGATCACCAGAACATTTCACTTAGTATAAAAAAAAAACAAATGCGAGGAATCCAGACTTGAGAGTTCAAAAAAAAGGGCGGAGCTGGCAAAGTTCGTTAACGGTCAAAAAAAAACGTAGAGTTCACGCGGAGGGTGGTGAAGTATTTAATTGTAATGTACGGAGGACGGACAGTTCATTATGGTGGGGTGTAATTCAGGGATGACTTATTGTTGACGATTTCCGTTGAAGGCCAATGTACGTTGAGACAAAAAAAATGGCGCTGGTTGTAATCTCCATGGTGACAATGTTGAGCTCGTCGCACGCTTAAAAAGGAATCAGGATACTTTCAAGGTAATTGCGGATCCATGCCGTCACCTCATGGTATGTAGATCATCGAAGAAGTAGTTACATTAAGGGGACGATTCAGGTGCACTCTGCGTGCCGCCATCGGACGCCATCATTCAAACAGGTGATGGATCATCAATGCACTCATCTTCAGCAGCGACGAAGTACGGTCTTGATTAATATATTTTAAACATATATGAAAAAATGAAACGTTCACCTCATGTTGAGGTTATTAACGATTTTGCGGCGAGCAACGGCCGTCCCCAGACGCCGTGCACCGATGCTTCATTATCGCCATCGTAGAACAAAAACCGGAGCCGCAGAAAATGCGACCGAGCGGACAGAGAGCAGCAAGTAGAGTGAAGTGGGGTGGAAAAATGAATCGGCAAATGAGCGATCAGATCCGGGTACGCGGTGATGCGCGGGAACCAATGAGTGCGTTTGGCGCCCAAACAACGAAGGGAAGGGGACGCTACGCCATTTTAATGGCCGACAAGAAGATGCAAAAAATTGGATCGACGCTTGAAAAAGTGACAAAAAGTTAAACGATGGGAAAAGTGAATAAGTCATATTTTGATATCGTAAAGTGTGCGAAATTTAACGGGGGAACGCGGGGAAAACGTGGAATGCACAAGAAAATAAAAAAACAACAAAATGGGGGAAGACAACGAATAAAATGACCGAAAACATGGGAAAAATGTAAATGGGTAAAAAATGTGATATGCATTATCACAAAAAAAAAAAAAATCCAAAATTGGTTATTTGTTTAGGAGTTTGGATGCCACAGACAAGCACTCAGATATACATGATAAACTTTAAATCGCTCCACCTCCTTTTTGTCTATGGGATTAAAAACCAGAGATTCCATGAGAAGAAAAAGTGGATAGTAAAAAGTGTTGCACTTATTTCAAAGAAATTTAGAAAATCTTTATCTAGGTTCTTTTTTTCTTATTCTAGTTCATATATATGCTTTAACTTTAAAATATGTGTATTACTTAGATGACTATCTAATCTTTTGTCAGTTTATTTTCAGTTTCAATTTTACAGTTCTAATTGTTTATTAATCTAAATTTAGATAAATATGGGTGGCCATCAACTGTTGTTTTGCCAGCAGACAAGTCCTGAGCAATTGCCTGCAATATGTCTAAGACATGATGTAGACGGTATACTTTGGCAACCAAAGAATATTTGCAGTGAAGGGGAGTTAGAACAATTCAAGATGGAGCATGTGGCAACCTTTTCCGCTTTAGGCTATGTTCTCGCTTCAAAACAAGAAAAAAAATTCACTTTTTGTGCTCCCGACTTTTCCTTCTCATTGATTTCGGATTGTTCTCGACATGTGTACTTATATTGTCAACCAGAGAACTTGCATTCAGCATTTGAAGTACGAAATCGAAAAACTGGCGAATTAATTGCTCATATAGCCAAGCAGTATGTTATTAGCTTGGAACAGTGTGACAGGATACTTGGCTTACAGGTTAGTCCACAGTGTGTTTTTGTGTTGAGTAAAGACATGTTATATGCTATAAAAGTGACTGCTAAATAATGTGGGCTGCTATTAGGAAATTATTCCAAGTATCTCCGAGATACTTCTTGCACTCATTTTTTACATGTATTGTACATATGTATAGCTATATCTGAAATGCCTATTGTATTTGATAGGTTTTATTTGTACATATGGGTTGACATTTCATTTGTGCTTGTTGGAGTTTTACTTTGTACAATAAAGATCTTTAAACATGACTTGACTTTGCTTCGAACATGACTTAAAAGAGCTTTGAATCATTCAGCTTAAATGCTGGTTGTTATAATTTTTGGTAAAAGTTTGAAAGTAATTTTTATGGCTAACACAGTAATCATGCATAAATCAAACTTCCTTTGGTATTGACAAGAAATACCAAAGAATATTGATGATGGTAAGAGAAACGATATGAGGCAGTGGGGGGGGGGGGGGGGAGGGTAAGGGGATGTAAGTGGCAAAATTAAAAATTTTGGAGATAACCAGTACAAATGTTAGGTTAACCTCTTCTCTATCTTAGAGCAAGATATAGTACTAGTAGCCATGGTAGGTGCTGCTGTACATCATGATTGGGCTGTGGTGGCAGGATCGGTTAGGCGTCGGAATTGTGACCAGAAGGTCCACCGTTTTAGTTAATAGTGACTGAGGGATGTTAAATATGCTCGTAGTCACCAAGTCCACCAAGTGAAACGATACCTTTGGGGGGTGCTAGACCAGGGATTGCTCGGCTTCTGGTCTGGATCAAAAAATCAGAGCTGTCTTCAGGGTCCCATCCAACTGGTTAAACCATAAACAGTGGTAGGTACAGGGGACCCTGGAGTGAAAAGTGAAAATGTATATCATGATTTAGAAAAGCAGTTCAGTAAAAGCCTTCCTAGGACGTTATCTTTAAAAACGTATTACTCAAAACTTAAAAAACCCACTTATATCCCTTTGCTTCTCACTGCTTCATATGTATTCCCCTTTGGCAACTGCACTGATATTTGTCGTTATGAGCATGAAGGAATAGAATTGCAACCCATACTCAACTCAGACAATGCTACAAGCTCAAATCTGCAGGCTTCAAAAGATCATTCCTTAATGCCAACTGTGCAAAAAAAGGCTCTACAAAGATGTTATGTATGCAAGTTGACTAGGGATTCGCTTGCTGCTCATATAAGTCAAAGAAGGGGACTTTGAAATGGCCACATCTAACTTAGGAGCATGCATGAGAAAGGATACTTGTTGGCCCGAATCTGAAGGAGGGCCTTAGATTAAAAAAATTAACTTTGTAAAATATTTTTTTCGACTAAACCTAAGCCAAAGAAGATTAAGATTCAATTACTTTTTCAGTCTTAAGATAAAATAAGTGTAAGTATAAGGGGGGGGATTGAATATTTAAAATTAAGAATAATTGACAGGAACTTATTAGGGTCTAGCTCAGGGGTGCTGCCCCCCTAAGGGCAAAGGCGCACCCCCTATATCTCGCAAAGATCCCCCCCCCAAAAAGTGAAAAATACCTCTCAAAACACCCCCTAATTATTTCAATGGCGCAGTCTGCACCATGACCCCCCCCCCAGGTGAGCCCTCCTGGTCTAGTGGTCTTCAATCTTTCAATAAATGCATAAAGATCGGTGAGCCACACATATGGGGAATAAGTAGCATATGTGGAAACTTTGAAAGGGAAGAGGGAGGTTACAGCGATGCTATAAATTTTTTAAAGATTGAAATGTGGTTAGTAATTTTTAAATTGTAAAATGCGTTGTGCTAAAACTAAATAAATAAATAGAGTTCAATTGAAGTGGGGGGGGGGGGGGGGGCAAATCAATAATATTGTGTACGTTTTTTAAATAATGAAACAAAATGAAGGTGATATAGTACATAGTGATGATATAAAACCTATCGACAATTAAAACAAAAATTACTCCTATTAATTACTAGAGGAGTTTTAAGTGTCTTCAATTCTACTGGGATATTGATTATCGAGAGAATCTGCTGTGATTTGCAATTTACCCTCCGAATGTTGACCGATCAGGTGTGTTCTTGTTTTTGATTAGTGAGTTCTTTACTTGACTGAGCAACTTTTCACATATGTAAGTTCTGTCAAAGATAGAAGACATAAACAATGCATGTTTAACTATACTCTGTGTGCAGTAAACTCCTGATTATCCGCGGAATACGGTGGCACGGTAACCGCAGAACGAAAACCGAGGATAATTCGAATAATGGGTAAAAAAAACCGAGATACTTACACCCTTGTGCAAATTAATTGAAACAAAATATTTTTCCATTAATTTTAAAATCATTCCTAGTATTCCTCACCAATCAAACTAAAATTTGTAAAAATATGAGATGAATAAATCCTTTACCCGACATCAATTTATGTCACTCAGGGGTTCTGAGAGCGCATGTGCAGGAATTTCCAAAGATGAAAGCTGCAGCTATGATCACGTCAGTTGAGATTTCACTACCGTCTGCGATGGATGTGACACCACGAAAGCGTACAAAGATTGTTGCTCTTTCCCAACGCCTCTAGAGAGATTTCAAAGGTAGTGTGCGTTAGTATTGCAACTGTGAGCCGTATTATAAAACAAAATAGAGAAACAGGTTCCATATTTCCAAGGCGGAGAGGGAAATGTGACCGAAAATCGAAATTAACACCAAGAGATGACTCTTTTCTGCTTATTCATAGTAAAAAGGACCCTCGAAAGACTAGCGCAGTATTTAATGGAGATTCAAAAGAGAATGGAATAAATAGTAGCCCATCCACTGCTTGGAGGAGCCTTTTTGCAGCCTATCGGCCGATGAAAAAACAGCTTCTGACCAATGAATGAAGAAAAAACGATACTTGTGGGTGTTAAAATATAAGAATTGGATGTTGAATATCGGAGGAAATTACTATTTAGCGACGAAGGCAATTTCACTGTCCTAGGCCAAAGAACTCAACAAGTGCAGAGATCTACAGGTGAAAGAACATGAACAAACCAGTTTGTAAAACACGCTATAAAGAATGTGTTTCGGTTACGATAGGGTCGGTTCTTTGCAGCCTGTTTAGAGTATGATGCGCTCTGAGCAACATATTGCCATTCTAAAAAAACAAAAAAAGGTTTTATCTCAGTTGAAAAAACGATACCCAAATGGAACGGGGATTTTCCAGCAGGATTTAGATTGTTTCTATTCTTCCAAAATGGTCAAGAAATTCATGTCTGAGAACCAAATTGAGACGTTGGAATGGTCTGGGAACTTTCCTGATATCAAGTCAACTGAAAATCTTTGGGATATATGCAAGAATCGTCTATTACATATGAACTGTTCAACTATGGAGAAGCCAAAAATTGCTCTAATTCATGTTTGGGACAAGGACTAAAACATTATAAATTATTGTAAAAGATGGTGGATTCCACGCTGAATCATGTCCAAATGTTAGTAAGAAGTCCTAGACATCATTTTATGCACTAAAAACTTTTGATTTCCATATAAATTTAAATAAAATACCATTTCTTAGTTTTCTCAATTTTTCGAGTTTGTTTCAATTAATTTGCACAAGGGTGTAGTTCTATACAAAAGCAAATAATAATAATAATAATAATAATAATAATAGCACTCACACATACATTTAATTTATGACTAAAAATATTGTTGCATTGCATCTACTAACATTGAATATAAAAATTTATATAAAATCTAAAAGCAAACAATAACACAATCATAAATTTAAAAAAAAAAGAATTTTTAGGTCATCAATATCCTAGTCCTGGTCGTAAGACTATTTGAACCATTTTTTTCTTCCTAAAATTTGCTGCTTTATCAACGTAATTTGTACATTAAAAAAATGTAAAATTACATTAAAAAAAGTTTTCAAAGAAATTTTTAAATTTAATATCCACTTCAGATGAAAAACCTGGATTTTACTACCCCTTCAGATTTTATGTCTTATTAATGGGTCATTCCATGTGAAATGAGCAAATCAGTTGTGGCTGACATGTCACAGATTTCAATGAAAATTTTTATTTAAGTAAATCAGCGTTTCTTAAATTGTGTTCTGCGGAACCCCAGGGTTCCATGGAAACACTCAAGGGTTCCACGAAACTTGCATTTTTTTTTAAACAAAACAGTCAAATTAGTCACTCAAAAATTTGGTTTGAGCTACAGTGGCTCCTTAAAGTGTTCGTACACTTTGAAAATTTTTAGTAAAACCAAAATAACGCGAAACTGAATTCGAATATGAAGTCCAAAATTTTTTCACATCATTCCTATGTCATTCTAAATAAAACCCAGAAGTTTTTTTCAAAATTTTGACGGATCTTCTTTTTGAAATGGGTCAAAAAACGAAGAGACAGAGATAACATGACAAAAAGTCATCGTACACTCAAATATTTTGGAACAAATTCATGATTAAAATAATCAAATGTTTTTTTTTTATTATTTTTGCATTGTGTTGACCCTTAAAAGTCATTTGACTTTAATTTTTTGTTTATTTATTCCTTAATATTTTGCTTATTACGTTAAAATGGCTGGTATTCGTAAAAAACAAAACACCATTCGAAATTTGAATTTTTTCCTCACAGTAGAGGTAAATTGGTTTGAAATGTCTCTAAATAAGTTAATTTATTCCATTCTATAGTAAAGTGTTTGATAAAATGTTTTAAGAAAAGAATAAGACCAAAAACAAGGTAAGAAAAGGTCAATCGGCAAAGTTAATTAAGCGTGATCGGACATTTACAGTTAAAAAAAATTATGAAAAACGCACATTTGAGTGCTGTAAAAGTTTCTGCAGAATTTAATGAAAATTGTACATTTCATTTCCACCTAAAATTGTTCGCCAAGTTCTCTGATTAACTACATTAAATAAGAACTCTTCCCGCAGAAATTTTCCTGTTCGTGCGAGAAACAGAAAGCTTACACTTTTCCTCGCAAAATCAATGATAAATAAACTTAAAACGTTTTGGGATAGCGTCTTACTTGCAGATGAAAATAAATTCAACAGTTTTAGTTATTTTTTTGTATAATTGTTAGTAGAAGAAAAAATGAGGAACTTAATCTTAAGAACTTAGTTGGATCAGTTAATCAGGACAGTGAAGGTGTTTCTGTGTGAGGGTACATATCAGCATCAGGACTTAGCAGTTTGAAATTTTTTGATTGAATAATGAATCATGCTGTTTATTTAAATATTTTAAAAAACTATTTTTAACTCTTGGCCAAAAATTAGGTTATCGGAAACATCTTTTTTTTATATCAAGATAACGATAAGAAGCACTCGGTTTTCAACTTTTACGTCTAGTACGTCGAAAATTGTCCTTAATTTTAGAAAATATCCCCTTAAGAACCTAATGCAATATATTTAGAGATGTCTGGAGGTTAGATTACAAAAATACGGCTATGAAACGAAAAGAGCAGAAACAGTAAGACTCGAAGTATGAACACTTACTCAGAAATTACACACACACACACACAAAAAAAAAAAAAACATTGAAATATATTCTCAGGCTTTCAAAAGCTGTTGTGGATGTTGAATGATATTCTACAAAATAAAATAAAACCTTAAAAAAAGTTGGATTATTCAATAATTTATAGACATATTTAAAATGTACGAAGACTTTCGTGAGATACAATTTCCGGCACTTTTTGGTTTTTGATTTAAAAAAATATGTCCCGATACTTCATTAAGTATTTTTATTAAGTTTTGTTAAAAAATAATCATAGATCTTAAAATTAAATACCTATCCCAAAAAATTTATTCTAACCAATGGATAGCGGCCTATTTCATTGAAAGTCGTAGGTCTGCAAACACTTTTAGGAGCCACTATAAGTATCTAAAGAATATTTTCCGCTGAGAAAATATCAATCGTGGATTAAAAAGTCATTTTATTGTCAATGTCACCTTCAATTATGTCAATTCTATAAAATGACTATTTTATTGAAATGGCAAATGAGATCCTTCCTTGCACCAGAAATTTAAAATAATACCATCCAGTGAAATTCTGGATTATGTTTTCAACTTGTCTGACAACAAAACTAAATACACACCACAAACATAGTGCTCTGAACCCAATCTGAGAATGCAACTTTTTCCAGAAAGCCTGATATTAAGGATGTATCTGTCATAGTAAAAATAGGAACTACTCATATCATTTAAATAAAAACTTTAAAAATTTCTTTGAAGCGAGTGGTAGATAGTATTTGGAGAAATTCGAGTTAATTTTTAAATTAGTGTTTTAAATCGAATTCCTTTTTTTTAACAAAAAAGTGCTTTTATTGAAAATAAAACATTTCTAGAATGTTGCATGCAAACTATGCTTTTTAGAATAACTCAGGGGTTCCACAAAGAAAGTGGACTTTCAAAAGGGTTCCACTTATCAAACAAATTAAGAAACGCTGAAGTAAATCATGCATATATATGAGGGAATGCAAAGTATGGAAGTTTAAAAACTGTTGCTTTGTTATTGAAATTAGTAGTTGACGCTTATGCTTAGCCAGTTCATGACAGCCAGTTTGTGACCCAATAACTCTGTAAGTTATAAACTTACACTTAAAAAATAAATATCTCCACATTCTATAAGCAAATTTCTATTAAGAAAGAGGAAAATAATATTTTTATTCGGAACTTTTTTTGAATCTGAGATATTAACTAAGATTGAAAACTTGCCAATTTCCATCAGATTTCAAATCACTCTTCTAGCTCTTTTAATGAAAAAATAACAGCAAAAAGGATTCAGATTGAAAACTATCTATAATTAACTATCTGCTATAATTTAGTAGTTGGTTTTGAATTCCTTGATGATAAAATCGTTCTTTAAAAAATCAAAATTTTCATATTTTCCTTCTTTCATATGTTTGTTTAATCATGAGGGAATGCCCTTAATTTACTCACTTTTTTACATAACATATTGAACTGTCTTTTATATAATACTAAATTTTAATCATTGGAATCAGCGTATTTTTGTTACTAGAATAACTTGAACTAAGGTAAAATTCAATCAGTTACGGTTACTTATTGTAAGTTTAGCAAGAATGGACCATTTTTTTCATTTTCTCAAAAGTATGTTTATGAAGTACTTGCTAAAATGTTTCCCTAATTATTGTGAAGTATATAATAGTCCAGTATGCATAATTATATATAATTGTGCCACTAAAAGTTTCCTCTCCACCCGTGGTATAGGAAAAAATAACTGTAAAGTTTCTAGAAAACCTATCATGTCAGCAAGACTAAAAGAATATACTGAGTTTAAAGATTAAGTGAGAGGATCATCTCGTCTAATTCTCAATATTATTTGAGATTGGGCTATGAGTTTGAGGAAAATTGTTTTATCCGTGAATAAGTATACTTGACAAAATACACCCATTTATTTCAACCGTCCTGCTGCGACGTTCTTTGAAACAAAAGGATTTCTTTGGTATTGAGACTCATCCATTTTAATTATAGCTTTTCTTTCCAGAATAAAATTTGAAACATAATGAATTTAATTTTCAATGGAAAGCAAATTCAATTTTTTCTTTCTACTATCAATTGCAAAAATGCATATTATGGTATATTGATAAAACTCAAACTATCAGAACAAGTATTCATACGACACATAATTATCCACTTATAACTGCAAGATATTTTCTCCTTCTTCCTGCTACAATCTCAAAAAGACTTTGTTTTTTTTTCATGAGTAAAACTTCTCAATCTTGAAAGTTAGGCTCAATAACAATTTATTGAAGAACCTATAGCTGTCTTAGAGAATGAAATTATCATCTTTTCATCTCAATCAACAATTGAACACCTAAATTCCTTGTCTCAGATTGATCTCAATCATCAGTGAAAAGAGCATGTGTTTGAAGAGAAAGAGTTTAGAGATCAGGCCTAAATCCAACAACAAAAATTTCATTTGTTTGTTACATATAATATAGGAACTATTTGTGCCTAAATAATGTTTTTCTACACATTGATTTTATGCATCGCTCTCTTTTCAGATAAGTGATTGTCTTAGTAAGTTACTGAATCTACATGGACCGTTGCCGTGTACATACGACCCATTAAAGATGATATTTGTCTGAAACTGCTTGAAATATATTAATGAAAGTACTATTAATGTCTTCAACTGGATTTTTGTACGAAAAAAAAAAAAGCCACACATTTTTAACCGGATTGAAAGTTTTTTTTTTTTTTGTGGAGAGCAAAGAAGGAAAAAAAACAACATTTCTTTTGATGCATTTGTTTAATCATTATTATTAAACTTATTAAACTTCATATATGAATTTTACCCTCAATTTTTTTTTAATAAAGTTCACATTATAGCAGTATATTTTTAAAAATTAAAATAAATGTTCGATATACTTGCTTTTGTATCATTTAGTCATTTATCTAGTTGTTTGAATTCTTATAATTTCACATAAAACACAAAGGAAATGCTATTGTTCTGATTCTTATTTTAAGCTTAGAAATCAAAAACCAATCTCGAGTTTCTTCAAGCAAATAGTACAAATACTGTTCTACATTCTTGCAAAATTTTAAAGTTGTCTGAATTTCCCCTCATTTAAATTTTGTGTCTATGTCAAGGGGAAAATCATCATTTTACAAAATGTCGCTAAGTTTTAAAATGATTTTGAAGACAAAAGAGTTAAAATACAACTTCAAAAATAAGGTATTTCTTACATGGTACTTAGCATGTTATTGGGTATTAATTTTAGCAAAGCTAATTCGTTCCTCAAAAAATGGGAATAAAAAATAAAATGCTTAATTATGAGAAAACTAAAATATTTTCAGTTTTTAAAACTCAGTTAAAAGTTAATTATAATAATTTTGAAAATTTTACCTATTTCAGATGAATTGCCCTACTCCATAGATTACAACAATATACTACTTTTATGTTTTGATTAAATAGTTAATAAACTACAAGCCTTTAAAAATGCAACATTTAGCATTTATGAGAATGCTGTTCAATTTGGCCAATTTTCATTCACATTTAACTATTTAAATAAAGAATATTAAGCCAAAATATTTTAGACACTTTTATACAGGCATAAAAGGAACCTGTACACCAAATTTCATAAAAATCTGTTACATTGGGCCCCCATTTTTTTTGTGAGTTTTGCTGATTTCGTATGGAATGACCCAAATACTATTTTAACAATATGATCAGCAGAACTACATGATGTAGACGCACGCCGTGCGCGAATGCATCCGCTGACGTTCGGATACATTCGCCGCGGAGTTGCGCGTAGTCCGAAAAACGTAAAAGTTCTTATTCTTTTCTTCTAATTTGTTTTAAATTGATTTCGCACTTACCGTGTTTTCGGTCGGGTTACCGCACCCGGCGTAAGAGCCGCATCGAAAAGTTTGTTAAATCAAAGAAAAATTTTACTGTGCGTGCCGCACCCGTCGTATGCGCTGCGGCTAAAGTTTAACAATGAAAAAAAGTTTTTTTTTTTTTTTGCAGAAATCTGAAACGCAATTTAAACAAATTAATGTTAAAATTTTTTTCTTAACTGTAATTACTGATAGTTAATTACCCTAAATCCGACAACCAGGAACTTTGCCGAATTTCAGATGGCTGCCGAAAATTTTGACATGAGAAAACATTGAAAAAATTACAGGAAAAACTCGCTTAAATTTCAGCACTTAAGTCCAAAAAACAATGCTTAAAAAAGCTGGAAATTCGCATTTAACCGTGAAATAAAACTTCCAAAAATTTTCCCAATCTACACTAGAAAATTTGGACATAAGAAATAAATACTAACTAATTCTGGCACAATTTTAAATAATCTGCCCGTTGATTAAAGACCTAAATTAGAGTAGAAGCTAAACTGAAAATCACGGGACACGCCGATTATGAATTCATTTTTTTTTCCCATAGTTAATAGCTTGGATATTAGTTCGTTTAGAAAAAAAAGCGTGTTTAATAATGCTACAAGAAATTCCAAAGGAAAATTTTGTTATTTTTTGTTCAATTAAAATCAACAATTAATGTAAAAAAAAAAAAAAAAAAAAAAAAAATGAAAAAAAAAAAAATCGCGGAAAGTAATCCGTTTCGAAATTCGAGATTGCAACAATATAACCTTTTCAAACACTTGAAAATTGAATACATTTCCGATCATTTCGAAACAAATTCCCTGTGTTTTATTTTCTTTCTTTTTCTGTTAAATGTTGTAAGCTTTAAGAAAAAAAAAAACATCGTATTCACCGCACTCGTTGTATCCGTCGCATCGGCAGCTAAAAAAAAAAAAAAAAATCCCGTGAGCACCGTGGCGCTTACGTCCGAAAATACAGTGTAAATTTTGGAATACTTGTGTGCATTGGGCTGTTAAGGGTTCCTAGAGGGAGATGGAGGACTCTCCTTGCTCATTGTGCTGTCTCTCCTCTTCATAGACAGCTCTTTTGTCACTAGATTTATTGCACTTGTTTTTGTCCCCTTTCTCAACAGAGCATTTCCAAAAAGCAGCTACTGTGGAATTGCTAGTTTTTCCTTCATTTTCAGAAATTTGGATATCCTATTGATTTCTTGACTCTCACCATTATATGATCTGCAGTGAAGATATAATTCCCAAAAATATGTAGGCTTACGAATGCAAAGATATCTGCCAAAAGAAGTGTTAGAATTATTAAATTTATTTAATTGTTTTTTCGTACGTACATTTGAAAGTAAGCATTAAGGAAACTGGGTGTTTTTTTTTTTAGAAAGTTATGCAGTTAATTCTGTCAGCTACAAAGCTCGTAGCCATGAAATTCATGTTGTTGTACATTATAACATACTCAACAAAAGACTTGCTTTTAAATAAGTGTCTTCCGATCTCAAACGAAAAATGTTATTTAGTTATCATGATGGATGTAAGTTATAAACGCCATTAGCGGAAATATATTCTACACGAAGCTTAGTTTTAAAATTTTGAAATTTATGTAGCTTAGGTCTTTGCATCCATAGGTTCACATAAATTGGCATTGAAAAATAGTTCCTTGTTACCTGAAAGCAATTTGTAATGTTGTGCTTTATAACGTTATTTTAGCCAATCTAACTTTTAAGAAATGCATATATTTCTTATGATTAAAAATGTTTAATGTTTTTCGAACCCCCCCCCTTCCCTTTTTTTACGTCATAGACAACTATTAGCTTGTAGATAGTTTTGAGTTGTGGACGCAGATACTTAGCATTTTTATCCGACTATGATGATCAGATTAATAAACATTAGTCATTATTTCTGTTGGTGAATTCAATGGCTAAAGACTAATTATAAATTCATTCACGAATGAAATGATTTTAAAGTCTGCAACTAAAGATAGCTAATTTTAGCTTGCATTTTATGCACCATATCATCACAAAGCAAGGCACACAGGGGCTACAAGAAAGAGCCATTTCATGCTAAAGGAAATAAGGAAATTCGAGACAAAAGGAAAGAATTGTTAGGAAAACCAAAGTCGGGGAAAAACAAAGTGAAGTGGTAGGAAGAAAATAAGGGTCGTCAATATCCAGAAGTTCATTAAAATAGATTGTTTTCAGATTACAAGGTGTGTTTGCTGTCCTTTTTTTTTTTTTTGCAATTTTCTTTCAGGGTATAGCTTCTTTTTCTATTTTATTGCATACAAAAAGGCTAAAAAAAATCATATCGTGTATTATTATTATTATTATTATTTTGCTTGATAGTAACGAAGGATTCTGGATTATTTCAAAAACTGCAACTGAAGATTGCTCTAAAAATTTTATTTTTTGAATACTATTGATGCTACTTGCAAACAAAATTTTTGAAGCCGACGAAAAATCATCGGTGAAATGATGACTAACCCAAAATCAATTACAAATGAGGCACTGAGAAGCAAAGGGATGTAAGTGGAAATTTTCAAGTTTCGAGTAAAACACGTATAAAGATTACGTCCTAGTTAGGCTTTCATTGAATTTTTCTTCTAAATCATGCTATACAACAGCATCTACCAGGTCTTCTAGTACTATCTCTTGCCCCAAGACAGAGGAGGGGTTCACCTACCATTTCTACTGGTTATTTCCAAATTTTTAGTTTTGCCACTTGCATCTCTTTGCTTCTCACTACCTCAAATATAAACTTTAATGGACTTTGGAACTGCAATACCACTCACGTATATTATACGTTGATACATATTTGAATAACGGTATAAACATTTCGTTCTTGGTTTTGAGTGGCGATTTTGAAAAATATAAATGAATGGGGAATGGGGTTGTTTCCATAAGTCAAAAGTCAGGGGTGCCCACCTGGGGGGGGGGTCATGTGCCATTGAAATTTTTAGGGGGGGGGTTTGAGGGGTATTTTGGGAGGGGGCTTTTGTTTTTTTTAAAGGGGGTCTTTGCGATTTTTAGGGTGCGCCCTTGCTTTTAGGGAGGCACCCCCACAAAAGTACTACTTTTAGTCACTGAAGTTGATAGAATGAGCAAAAAGAAAAAACATGGAGCGAGGAAAACTTTTGATTTTCAAAATGCTTTATTTTTAATTAATTTTTTTAAATGTCCGATTTTTCAAACAAGGCGTGGTCTTTATGACGTCACAAGTGATGAACTTAAATGCGTACTGCACTGGCGCGCTGAATGCTTACGCTTGTTGTCTACTGTCTACCCCCTTTCCACATTATGATAATTCAGGAGCGAATTAAATATTGCGCTCTACGCTTGCTATCAACGATATATCGTTGCCAGTACATGTGAGTAAAGTTGCAAATTAAATATTATACGCCCTGCGCTAATGGCATTTCATCACTTGTGATGTCATATGTGTAAAAAATAAAATTGAATCTGCGCACCGATTAAAATAATTAAAAAAATTATATTAAATTTTGTTAAATTATTTAAAAAATGGCCAAATCCTATGTTTTTAAGCATGCTCTCTCAGAAAAAAATACTTTACAATTTTGGAAACTACCCCATTATGGTTACTCATCATTTTACCTGTCATTTTTCGCCAACTTCAAAAACTATGTTTAAAAGAATCGTCGATGGGGTTCAAAGAATAAAATTATTTTTTACTTTTTAGGGCAATTTCCAGCTGTTTTGAAAAGTCAGGTTTATTTTCTTTTTCAAAAATATTTTTAATGTGTCGTATGCACGCGATTCTTTTAACTTACATAGTATGTCGTTTACACCGCCATATATTAATACAACGTGTAACCGTTTCCCTCTTCTTCAAGTATATTCAGTTCAAATTTGTAGTCATTTCGACCGGTTTTTATACATTATTTTAAAAGTGGGACTTTAATTATACTCACCCTGTATTAACATCTTATTATTAGAGTATATTAGAGTTACGTAAGAAAAAAAAATCATGTTAGCAATAGCATACATCGATTACACCATTACAAATTATGCAACGTGTACTATATTAGTGTAAAGATGTAAGGTCACATGTGCAGTTTGAGGTAAACATATGTACAGTATTTACTAGTAGAGTTGCTTTTCTGTTATCTAGTCAGGGTCAGATAGAAGCATGGCCGAGGGAAAATTTGAGAGGCAACACATGTATAGCTAAAGTTTTAAAAAAATGAGCCATTTCCAATCACACTATAACCAGATCAGATGTAAATAGAAAAACAGCTTCTCTTTAAAATTTTAATATTTTTCACAAATTCAAAAGACACTTCAGGCTTAACACTTTATTGAAACAAATATTACATTTAGATAGTTTTGATGTTTACCTCTTATAATAAACATCTAAAATTTGAGGACATTTTATACTATAGTATAGTATAAGATGTATATTTATCTCGTCTATTACGGCTCATATTATTGCGTCTTTTTATTCTATTTTCCCGAAAATGATAAAGGAAAAAAAAAGGCCGATATTTGCCATAAATTTTGCTGCAGGCTCTAATGTTACGTTTTTGAGCAATCACATTGCTTATTGTTCTCAGTTTTGAGCAATCACATTGCTTATTGTTCTCATTTTTGAGCAATCACATTGCTTATTGTTCTCATTTGACTGTTTTTGGCGTCCTTTGATTTTATTTTCCCCCGCCTCCCTCTGCAGAACCACCGTGTCCGCCCCTCCCGATGCTACTCCTCTAGCGAAAACCGTCTCCAAGTTGCGTCTTTATCCTACACGCACACGCAAACATACACTCACCTACACACACACACATACCCACACACAATCATTCTTGCACACAGACACAAACACACACGCCTACATACACACACACACACTCGTGATTGCGAAACATAATTTGAATTCAAAATGTCGAAATTCAAATTAATTTTTTTGTGCAATCACGATTGCTAATTGTTTTCATTTGACTGTCCCTGATGTTGTGGTTCCTTTTTCAACTTTGACCAGCGGACTCTGCAGCACCAGCGCCCATCGGCCTCTGTAGGCGCGCCTCCTCCGGTCCTGACCACAGTCACCCAGAATTCGGTGGCGTGCATGTCCTACACACACGCGCGCTCATACACGCTCTCTCACACACTTTTACACACACCTGCCTTTACACACATACACTCACTCCTACGTGCATACACGCAGACACAAGCTTAGCCAACACATGCACGCACTCACGCCTGCACACACACACACAACTATACACACGTAACCACTCAGGAGGAGGGGCAAGCTTGAGGGGACAGGGCCGTTTCTAGAAACAATAACTCCAATGAGTAGGGTCCTGCCTAAACTTGTGATTGCGAAAAACATAATTTGAATTCAAAATTTCAGAATTCAAATTAGTTTTTCATTTTTTTTAAACAGTTAAAAGTTGAGCAAAAATTACTGAAATCAAAAAATGTTGGAGGAATGAGATGTCATCGCCGAAATTTTTGGGAAAAAGTTCGAATCGGACGATTCTATGAAAAATTATGAAGGTGGCGGGGGGCGGGGCAGACAGTCACATTTCTTCCCTCTAAAAACCCTTCTGTCGAACTTTATATTTTCTATATTAATTTCAACATTTCATGAATTTTTGACTTTCTTTTTTTTTTGTTTTCAGCGATTATTTTACGATGCATTAAGCCTTCTTTCATACTTTTTTCTTCTTTTTGAACTTTTACGAAAAAAAGAACCCTTGTAAAAACAATGTTTACAGCCTGGCTATAATCCTTTATTGCGAAATCTTCTATTTGTCGCAAGGAAATTAAGGTTTTGTTTTTCTTTTCTTATTTTCACGTAGTTGTAACCATTCGACTTTTGACTTCCCAGACTGAGTTCTACCGTGCTTTACCTAAAATTTCCCAGTTGGCGACCTCTCTGCAAAAATCAATTCCTATTCAGATTTTAATTTTTTTATTAATTTTTTTGAATGAATTGTACACTAAGTTGAACTTCAAGTTTATTTTTTGCTCTTTTTTCCATGCTAGAAATGATTATGCAATATACAAGTCAGCATAGCATTTGCATATTTCGATATTGATTCCTTCTTTGCGTTTGGTCGATATCCTTTGGTAAAAAATGCCTTTTTTATTTTAAGAAAACACAGCACACAAAATACCTGGGGTCTTTTCAATACAATGCGGAGGAAACATGCCCTTCGATTCAAAGGAAAAAAAAATGTTTTTTTTTTTTTCGAAAGTTTTCATATATTGTTGTGGTTCAGGCGGCAAACGTGATTTCCTTCTTTTGAATCTCGTTCTTTGATTTAACAGATACTAATAAAATGTCTTGTGTTAAAAGTTGTTCAACTTTTTCTGTTGAAGAAAACTGGTACGGAAAACTATCATTTGTAATATTGCATACAAGTAATCCGTCAAATAAAACAACACGATCAAATAACATTGAAACTGTAATTAAAATGTAAATAAATCCGCCAAATTGACTATTAATCTTGAATCGATCGAGAAAATTTACATTAACGCTAACGAAGCCGCGGGTAAAAGCTAGTATATTAATATTTGATAATATGGATTTAATTATGTAGTAACGCAGTTATTTTGTAATTGTTTGAATCGCAATCATAACTTTTATAATGTTTATGTAAGTTTAAAATATCTTTGTTGCCTTCTGTAGTTGTTTCAGTACTTTCTGTGTGAAGACAACTGTCGATATATTTTTTAAATATTATCTCTGGCCAGAGTGATGATATTGAAACAACAAAAAAGATTTTGAGTAAAATCAGGCGGACTTCTGAAATATTAGAAGTGATGTATTTAGAAAGTTAGATACGTCAGTCTATTGTTCGCTTATTTATTTTCATCATAAGCATCATACTTCCACTTCTTAGATACTTGGCATGATGACTTACTAGCAAGTGGCTAATAAAGAAAATGCAACAATTGAAAAAAGCCGGTGTAAAACTCGTAAAATATTAAAGGTGGAATACCTAAAGACGTATTAAGGAAGTATGATACGTCACTTTGAAGTTCGCTTATAACATTTTCCAGGGCCGGATTTGGAAGTGTGGAGGCCCTGGGGCAACAAAGGAGTGGAGGCCCCAAATCAGGGTTCGAAAAGATCATCATATTTTCGAAAATATCCGATACTTTGATATACACTCGGTCGCAGAAAAATATATGCACCTAGAAGAATTCGAGTCACAATCATGAAATTCGGCACAAACGCAGATTGGAAGCCGATATGCAAACGATTAAAATTTCAGCGCCAGTGAAACAAGGCTAAGCGCGCTATGAGCATGTGAGTTGCACAGGTGGGAGAGTTTAAAAGCAAGAGTACTTGTGCCGTAGGGCTATTCAATCGAATCTGTTGACTTCAGTAGACTGTGTAGTGACTTAAGATGCCTCTTAAGACGTAACCGGCGGCAGTACGAACAGCTGACGGAGTTTAATAGGGGCCGTATAAAAGGCCTCAGAGAAGCAGCTTGGTCAAACAGGAGTATCGGCCGTCACCTCGGTCGGAGTGATATGGTAGTTGCTCGGTGTTGGCAACAGTGGATCACGAAGAGAGAGTCTACCGTTGCGGAGGGTCAGGGCGTCCCAGAACACAAATGAACGCGAGGATCGCACAATCAAAAGAGCGGTCACGTCGGCACCGACAACGTCGCTAGCATCGATTCAACGCCACTTATCTCCTTTCGGGCATCCGGTGGTATCAAGGGAAACCATTAGGAGACGACTAGCTGAAGTTGGCTTAAGGAGCCGACGTCCATTAAGACGCTTGCCACTGACCCCGCTTGACAGGCAGTGTCGACTGGGTTTTTACCGACCTCGCGTAGCTTGAGTGTAACAGACTGGAGGCGTGCGATCTTCAACGATGAATCCCGATTCAGTCTCGAGGCTGATGATCACCGTACACGTGTGTGGATGCGCACCGGCCAGCGCTTCGATCCGGCATTTGTTGTCGAGCGGCATACAGCCATTTCACAAGGTGTGACAGTGTGGGGAGCGATATCATGGGGCACGAAATCACCTCTAGTTGTTCTCAAAGGCGCTTCGACAGCTCGCAGATACGTGGACAGCATTTTAACACCGATTGTTCTGCCTATGCTATTAAGTCGCCCAGGTGCCATTTATCAGCAGGACAATGCTCGTCCATATACTGCGCGACTCTCTCATCACTGTCTTCAGGGATATGACGTACTCCTATGGCCTGCCAGGTCACCAGACCTTTCGCAAATAGAGCATGTCTCGGACGTGCTGGGAAGGCAACTGCAGCCATCCCGGGATACAGGATAATTAACAACGCAGTAGCAAAGATTATGGCATGATCTTCCGCAGGAGGTCATAAGTGACCTAATTGATTCGATGCCACGTCGTGTTTCGGCTTGTATAGCAGCCAGAGGTGGCTTTACTACTTACTGATTTGTAACCTTTTGTATGCTGTAACTGCTTAGTAAAATTATCTTTTATTCTGAATTTTAAATCATCTTCTTATTTCCTTATACTCTACATGCCTGTCAAGTTTCGTGAGTGTTGCTCAATTTCTTATGGGTGCATATATTTTTTTACGACAGAGTGTATATCCGAATATTTTGATATATATATATGTATATATCCGATATTTTCAACCTGTGAAAGTTAGGATACTTTGTAAAAATTTTACTGAGGGGGGCCCCTTTGTTGTGGAGGCCCCGGGGCAGTAGCCCCGCTTTCCCTCCCCTAAATCAGGCCCTGACATTTTCTCCCTATTAGGTAGCTTGCCAGACGTCCCGGTTTTCAGACAAAATCCCGGCGTCCCGGCCGGTTTACTTCATGTCCCGGAAAATGATAAATTTGATTATGAGTGGCCAAAAAGTCTAAAAATAGTGAAGTATGAAAGGATTTTTAGCATAATTACTTCTGCATTTGTAACCGTGACGCGTACAATTCTCATTGGATTAGCTTGTGAAGGTTTTTTCGACGAGATTAAAACCCAAAAAGACTTTCTAAAAGAGGCCTTGCCAATAAAAATTGCATGTGAATATCATGGTAAAATTTCATTCATTTCAACTGTTTCTTCTTTCTTAGTAACTTACAAATATCAAAATGTTCCAAATAAAATATTTAAAGCAATATATGTTAGTGTAATTTATCATTGCCAATAGTTTACACTGGTGTGCAAAAATTAAGGACGAAGTCGAAAAATTAGCATATCAGCTGAACGAAGAGGCAGAGCGGACAGAAAGACCAATCAGGAGATTAAGTATGGTGATGTACGGTAGCACATGCGCATATATGCAGGCAGACGTAATGGGGGAGTGTCTGAGTAGTATAAAGCATGTTGTCGGCGTAAGATCAGTATTTCTGGCAAAGAGATTGCACGCCGTATATCAGTTAAAATCACACCGAGTTGCTGCCTCAGCGAGAAATGGCGAATAATCAATCTGTTAGACGACATCTGGATGCTTTTACCCGAGGTCGAATCATTGGGAAGTTGGAGGAAGGCCGCAGTGTGATAAGTGTGGCTGCAGAGTTCGGAATTGTGCTCACAGCATCGTTTCACGACTTTGGAGACAATTTCAAACTACAGGAACAGCTATGGGGGGGGGGGGGGGGTTCAGTAGTGGTCGTCCACGAGGAAACACACCCGCAGATGACCGGTATATTGTCTTACAGGCCAGAAGAAACAGGCGGCAGACAGCGGGAGAAATCACTAGACACACGACACAGGCGACTGGACGACCGATATCGCGTTTTACCGTGGCCAGAAGACTGCACGGTGGTGGTCTGTTTGCACGACGCCCTATACGGTGTGTACTTCTAACGCCTGCCCATCGGAGAAGGCGTTCTCTGTGGTGCCGGGAACACCGGAATTGGAGAGACAATGAATGGGGACGAGTACTCTTTACAGATGAGAGCAGATTCTGTCTGAGTAGCGATTCTCATCGCATACTCATCTGGAGAGAGCGGGGAAGCCGCAATCATCCCTCGAACATCATTGAAAGGGACAGGTACGGGGGTCGCGGTGTTCCCGTTTGGGGAGGCATCATGCTTGGTAGTCGTACAGACCTTCACATCTTCGACGCAGGTTCAGTCAACGGTACCCGTTATTGTAACGAGATTCTTCTTCCATATGTGCGTCTTTTTAGAGGCGCTATGGATCCGCAGTTCCTTTTCATGGACGACAATGCACCATGTCATCGCACAGTAGCTGCCGAACAGCTCTTAGAGAGTGAGGACATTGAACGTATGGATTGGCCGCCACGATCTCCGGATCTCAATTCCATCGAGCATGTATGGGATTTTCTAGGCAGACGCTTGGCAGCTCGTACCACCAGTAACGATTCGGGAGCTTCGAATGGCGCTGCAAGACGAATGGGCAGCAATGCCTCAACAACTCATTGACACCCTCATTCTCATCATGGGCAGACGCTGTGAAACCTGCCTAGCAGTTGGAGGAGATCATATCCCCTACTAAAGACCGGATGTTTCTTGCTGGACACCCATCACAGGGATGTTTCGGCCTTCAGTCGCATTGCGCTCCAAGCTATTTTTTCAATAAAGCTTCTTTTTATCCCTCTGATTTCTCTTTTAGTAAGTATTGCTTACATTGCACATGTCCTTACGCATTGGGGATCTTACGGTATTAAATGTGCTGATTTGGAAAGATTTTGTACAAAGTTATATGGAAAAAAGAGTCTCGTCCTTAATTTTTGCACACCAGTGTAGGTTCTTAATTAGTAACCATTTATCTATTAGCTTTTAAAACTACCCACCAAACCTTAAACCACTCTAAAAACTAGCCTCTTGAATTCATGCAAAGCTGGGGGTGGAGGGGGGGGGGCAATCTGTTGTCCCGGTTGAACATTTCAGAAATCTGGCAAGATTACTATTAGATATGCTACTTTCACGTATTGCTTACTTTGTCGGTGACTATTGATAAGTGCATAATTTGTAGCCAATAAAGAAAATAAACAATTAAAAAAATGTGATGTAAAACTGTAGTAAAATATTAAAGTTGGATTACCTAATGACGGATTTAGAAATTTTGATGCATCATTCTGTAGCTTACTAATAACATTTTCTTCATATTAGGTATGCTACTTTCACGTATTGCTTACTTTGTTGGTGACTATTGATAAGTGTATAGTTTGTAGTCAATAAAGAAAATAAACAATCAAAAAAAGGTGATGTAAAACTAGTAAAATATTAAATATGGAGTACCTAATGACGGATTTAGAAATTTTGATGCGTCATTCTGTAGCTCACTAATAACATTTTCTTTATGTTAGGTATGCTACTTTCACGTATTGCTTACTTTGTTGGTGACTATTGATAAGTGCATAATTTGTAGCCAATAAAGAAAATAAACAATTAGAAAAAGCTGATGCAAAACTGTCGTAAAATATTAAAGGTGGAGTACCTAATGACGTATTTAGAAATTTTGATGCGTCATTCTGTAGCTCACTAATAATATTTTCTTCATATTAGGTATGCTACTTTCAAGTTTTTTTGGTGACTATTGGTAAATGCATAATTTGTAGTCAATAAGGAAAATGAAACAATTAAACAAAGCTGAATTTAAAATGTAGTAAAATATTATAGGTGGACTACCGAATGACGTATTTAGAAAGTTTAGCACGTCATATTTTGTAGTTTGCTCACATAATATTTTCATTTTATCAAACATTTTGCTTTCACGTTTCATGTATTTGGTATAATGACTATTGATAAGTGCACAATTAAAAAAAATATATGTCTAGAAGTGTAGTCAAATTGTTCGAGTTGACTACAGTTAGGGAAAACCTAACCTTAATCACAGCATTAGACGCTGCCTTAGGCAGCTAAATACTTCACATTCCGCAATCCGCAATAATTGTTTTCATTCCATTAACTATCCTACTTACCCATTTTAAATACTTGGTATGGTAACCTAATGTTAACTAGTTACCAAAACTCGTTCTAAGTCTCTGCTAGAAATAAGGCCGTTTATCAAATTAACTACATATTTAAAGAAACTTACCACGGATTTTTATGCGGTTTTCCTAACGGAGTAAAACTTCACCACACATAATTCAGAAAATTTAATTTTGAAAGAAAACTAAATGTGTTTCATTGCCTTCCTATTTTTGTAAAAATCACTTTAGAATAACAGAACTTATTAATGAGCTGTTTAATTAAGTGCGTGTGGAGAAAACAACTTCTGTGCATTTGTATTTTTCAGACAACGAGAAAGCTGTTTATCCTTAAAGGTTATTAGTTTTATATTTTCTTTATTTGGTTGAAAGTATTTTTAACATACCATAGAAGTATGTCATTACATTACCTTCTTTTGAAGAAGTGGCAACGTCTTTTCGCAGTATTTTCGTCATGCTTATCAGGCTCATTAATCAAAGCCTGCTACAGTTGGGGAAGAATTTTATATCCCTGTGAGGTGACATTTTTGAAAGAAACTAATCGAGATAATGGCCATTCTTCTTTTAGGAGAATTGCTTAAGAAGCAACTATGGAAATTTTTTGTTGTAATTAGGAATTTATTTGGTGACGATAAAAAAAAGCAACTGACTAGCAAATTAGAAATTTTATCGATTGGAATGCATAAAATTATTTCATAGAACAACTGCTACTTTGGGTGGAAAGCGATTAAAAGATTTGGTTTGATTGTATAAATAGGTCAGGGGTGATTGTGAGTTCATCAAAAAATATCTGAAAGTTTCAAAGCAAGAACGGGGGGGGGGGGGTGTAATCTTCGGCCCCTATTACCTAAGTGACCTATGCCATAGTATTAAATAGTTCAATAGTCAGAGTCAAAATAGTGTGTGTACATTTGATTAAAATTTTAATGGGTTACAAAGTTACTTTTGAGCTGGTGTTATACAAAATCATCTTGACATTTGTCCATCTTAAGGGATAGGTGTCCATCTTAAGGCTCTTGCAGGTATATTTGATGAGTATTATATAATTTTTTAAAAAATTGCGGAGGTAGGGAGATAAAAGCATAACAAAAAAAAAAAAAAAAACATAATTCCGGTATTTTCGGACATAAAAACACCGGAAATACTTCCGAAAATACCGGAAATTCGGTAAAATACCGGAACACAATCACCCCTGAAATAGGTGAAAATTGGCGCTTGTTTTCAGTCTATCTCGGCGAAAAGAGAAATACACGTTTATGTTGTTGCCACGTTTGCACCTCCTGCTGTAATTTTACAATGTTAACTCTTTATCTTTTTTAATGTTTTATATATTAACTAGTGGTACCCGCAAGGCTTTGCTCGTAGTAGAAAATTAAAAGGCCATTTGGTTCTCATGTATATTTACAAACTATGGATGATGGATTTCTCGCCAATTGGCTATGTTCATTTGCTTGCCCATGTTACGGTTCCACGTTGTGATAATTTGCTCAGTAAAATTTTCTTAAAATTGGAATAGAAAAAGAACATAATCGAATTTTCGAAAAATCGCTTCGAGGTGCACACCCCCATGCTACAATCTAATTTTGTGCCAAATTTCATGAAAATCAGCCGAACGGTCTAGGCGCCATGCGCGTCACAGATATACAGACAGACAGAGAGACTTTCAGCTTTATTATCAGTAAAGATTTGGGGATTACTTTTACACTTTAATGGTCCTTTAATTCAGTTGGCGGGTTATATACACTTTAATGGAACTTTCAACGTTACTATAAACGACTTGTTTCATTTAATTATCAGATTATTTTCCTTTTCAATGAACACTTTAACATTTTTTAATGACGTAATATATTTAAACTGCGGATGAGTTTGAGTTTTAATGGAGCTTTTAATGTTTGATTTAGTTGGTGGATTATTTTTAATTTCAATGACAGTTTAATTTTTTTTAAATGGCTTGAACTATTTAATTCTTGCATAATAATTTTACTATTTTAATGGAGTTTTTAATACAGTCAAACCCCGTCATCATGCACTCTCTTAGAGCGGAAAAAATGTCATTCCCAGTCAGATAAGCTACAAATTAGTTTTAAATCAATCGCTTAACACGAAAAGGATTTAAAAAAAAAAAAAATCCGCATTAAAAGAAGAAAATTTTCAGGCCTTGGAGAAAAAAAAAAAAAAAAAAAAAGGAAGATAAAAAATTAAATTCCCATCTGTATACATGAAATTACTTTCGAAAGTTGAAAGATCTGCACTTGGACGCTAGCGATATGGATGGCTGCGAAAAAATTTCTCTCCCTGGAAAATCGTGAAAATCTCGTTGCTTCAAGAAAGTACGAACTTTAGCTGTAGACTATGCTTACATTAAAAAGCTTGGATGAAGGGAGAAATCTTTACTAAGTGGCGGTAAAATCTAAATTTAAAATTTCATCGTGAAAAAAGAAAAATTTGTCTAGTTCTGGATAACTGTTCTACAAATGTAGAGGTTTAGGTTCTAAAAGCGATAAATTGTGCTTTTTTACACACCAACACTGCAGCGAAAATCCGGTCTTGCGATTACGGAAAAATCAGATGTTTGAAAATGTATTGTCTTAGAGAAGTATGTGTGTGTACCTCGGTGAATAGCCATTGCTTGTTCTGACATGCTTGCGTTTCTTACTTAAACTATCTTATATAATTGAAAACTGAGGTATGTATCTATGTATGTACCTATGTATCTATGTAGTCATCTATGTCCAAGTTTCTTCTCTCGAACGACAGTGAACTTACCATCGAACCAGGTATCGATGAATTCGTTATCTTCCCGTCTTTATGTTTGGTACTCGTACGGCTTTGCCCGTAGTAGAAAATGAAAAGGTCGTTTGGTTCGCCTGTATATTAACAACTAATGGATGATGAATTTCTCGCCAATTGGCTATATTCATTTTCTTGCCCATGTTACGGTTCTACGTTATGATAATTCCGCAATTTATTCGCCCACGTTGTGATATTTTGCTCGGTAAAATGTTCTTAAAACTGGAATATAAAAAGAACAAAATCGATTTTTCGAAAAACCGCTTCCAGGTGCACACCTCCATGTTATAAACCGATTCTGTGTCAAATTTCACGAAAATCGACCGAACGGTTTAGGCGTCACAGAGATCCTGACAGAAGAGAGACTTACAGCTTTTTTATTAGTAAAGATAATCCTCCGATAATAATTAGCGGAGATATCAATTAAAAACTATTAATTATGACACATAGATTTCGACATAAAATCCCTATTTTTCGAAGGCATTCCTCCATTTAAATTATTATTCAGTGCTTCATCCACCACCACACTAGAGTCTAGTGTGGTGGTAGACCACACTAGAGTCTAGTGACTCTAGTGTGGTGGTGCTTCATCTCCACTTTCCGCCTTCAGATTGGCTTCCTTAAGCTTTTGCAGCACCTTCCTAAGATTTGCCAGATGTTCTTCGAAACTGCGTCCCACGATGATAATATCGTCTAAGTAGACCAGACAGGATTCGTAGGAAAGTCCTCTTAACACTGTCTCCATAAGACGCTCGAACGTAGCTGGTGCATTGCAGAGGCCGAAGGGCATCACTTTAAACTGCCATAAGCCTTGTCCAGTTGTAAATGCTGTCTTTTCTCGGTCATCAGGGTGTATCTCAACCTGCCAGTAGCCGCTCTTCAAGTCCAGGGTCGAAAACCACTTGTGTCCGGAAAGAGTGTCCAAGGTGTCGTCTATCCGTGGAAGAGGGTAACTGTCCTTCTTGGTGATTTCATTCAGCCGTCGGTAATCGACACAAAATCTGGTGGAGCCATCTTTCTTTCGGACCAAGACGATGGGAGAGGCCCAAGGACTGGATGACGGTTCGATTACATCATTCTCCTTCATCTCTTTCAGGAGAGTTTCAACCTCTTCCTTCTTAGCGAACGGTAGTCGTCTTGGATGCTGTTTAATAGGGGGATGTTCTCCAGTGTAAATCCTATGCTGCGTTAAATTCGTACGGCCAACATCCTCCGATGTAGAGGAAAACAGATGCTTGAAGTCGTCCACCAATTGTTCCGCAGCAGTTCTTTGATCCTTCGATAATGGCGCACTCCCAATTAACTTCGATGTCAAGGACTCAGAAGACACAGTTTCGGGGGAATTGATTCTTCTAATGATGCAGTTTACTGGAGTACAAGTTGCTAACACTTCACCTTTCCGAACATTCCTTGGCCTTTCACTCACGTTGGCGACTCTTGCAGGAATTACATCCTTAGAAAGGTCCACAAGCGTAGATGCTACCAGCACTCCTTTTAGGTTATTGCTTAGGTTAGGGTATTCAATGAGTCCAAATCGAAAACATCCATCAGCTGCGAAGTTTCCTGGGGCTCTGCACGTACTACAGGAAGTTTGTAAAGGGTTTTTCCAACATTGCACGACCTTTGCATAAGCTGACGGAGAGCAAGCAAAAGTTTGAATGGTCCAAAGAATGCGAAGATGCAGTTCTACGACTGAAGGAGGCTTTAACATCAACGCCTATCCTCGCCTATCCTCAGCCTGAAAAATCCTTCATCCTAGACACTGATGCGAGCAACTAGGGCATCGGAGCTGTTTTATCCCAAGAAATTGACGGAAATAAACATGTCATCGCTTACTGGAGCAAATGCTTATCAAAGTCGGAGCGTAATTACTGCGTCACCAGAAAGGAGTTACTGGCCATAGTGAAAGCTGTAGAACACTTCCATCATTACCTCTACGGCCGAAAATTTCTGCTTCGGACAGATCATGCCTCATTAACTTGGCTTTTGAACTTCAAAAATCCGGAAGGTCAGATAGCCAGATGGATACAGCGGCTCCAGGAATATGACATGGAGATCAAGCATCGAAAAGGGTTATCTCACGGTAATGCTGACGCTTTATCAAGGAGACCCTGTCCTGAGAACTGCCACTATTGTTCCCGAATCGAGAAACAGTATGGAACGACTAGCCCTACCGCCTATCAGGTGACAGTGACTCCAATATCATCAGAACCTGATCCATGGAGTGACGACCAAGTTCGAAAAGATCAACTTGAAGACCCCGACATAAAACCAATTTTGGAGTTCATGGAAAGTGACAGTCGGCGACCTAGCTGGCAGGACGTTTCCATCTTCAGTCCTGCAACAAAAAGATACTGGGCTTTATGGAACTCGCTCCATTTACGGAACGGCGTGCTACACCGAAAATGGGAATCTGACGACGGCAAAACATCTAGGTGGCAGTTACTACTTCCCCGATCAAGGATTTCAGATGTTCTGAAAGAAATACACAGTAGTGCGACTGGAGGACATTTTGGTGTCTTGAAAACCCTCAATAAAGTTCGGGAGCGCTTCTTCTGGAGCAAGGCGAAGGATGACGTGGAGAAGTGGGGCCATTCTTGTGACGCCTGTGCTGCTCGTAAAGGACCGAAGAAGAGAAGCAGAGGGAAGCTACATCTGTACAACGTTGGAGCTCCTTTCGAACGAATTGGGATCGACATCCTGGGTCCTCTACTAAGAACTGCTGATGGGAACAAATACATTCTTGTTTCCATCGACTACTTCACCAAATGGCCGGAAGCATATCCCATTCCAGATCAAGAGGCTACCATCGTAGCAGAGACTCTAGTTCAACATTGGATCTCGAGATATGGAACACCTTTGCAGATTCATTCCGATCAAGGGAGGAATTTCAACTCTGCTGTGTTTAAGGGCCTATGTCAAATTTTCGGAATTGAGAAAACTAGGACAACACCACTACACCCACAATCGGACGGCATGGTGGAGAGATTTAACCGCACAATCCTGAATAATCTCTCACTTATGGTCTCCAGAAATCAACAGGATTGGGACAAGAAGCTACCTTTGTTCCTGCTGGCCTACCGCAGTGCTGTCCACGAGACTACCGGATATGCCCCATCTCAGATGCTCTTCGGACGAGAGCTTCGGCTACCTTGTGATCTCGTCTTCGGTCGTCCTCCGGATGCGCCTTCATCGCCTGAGGAGTACATCCAGGATCTCCAGGCCCGGTTGGAAGACGTTCATAACTTCGCACGAGAGCGAATCAACATCGCGGCGGAGAAGATGAAGACCCGATACGACACAAGGTCTACTGGACATGAATTCAACGAAGGCGACAAGGTTTGGTTATGGAATCCCATCCGACGGAAAGGTCTGTCACCCAAATTGCAGTCGCATTGGGATGGACCCTACAAAGTCCTTAACCGACTAAATGACGTCGTAGTGAGGATCCAAAAATCACCTAATGCAAAACCTAGGGTTGTACATTATGATCGGTTAGCCCCGTACTATGGCCATAGTTCATGAGTATTACGTAAGCAACCATGTTTGATAACATAAAAGTTGTAGATAATTTTTGCTTTTAATGTTTAGTAATATTTCTTGTTATTATTGTGTTTCCTATGCATTATTGGTTATTATTTAATGTGTGTATTTGTGAACATGTGATAGAAGTTTGGCACCCTTTCTGGGGATTGTACTGCCCGGGACGTGCAGTCCTTAGGAAGGGGGCAATGTTACAAATCCTGTAAAAAGTAATAATTGTAGTAACGTAACCTGTAAATAGTTTCCCGTAATGAATATACAACCCCCTTTTCATTCTGCTAAAGTATACGACCCCCTATTTCCTTTTCTTTTCTTTGATAAAATTTGATAACGGTCAACGCATTTCGAGAAGCGTGTGGAATATTTGAGAGATTTCTTTCGATGTTTATAAAGGCGTCCCACGTGATAAACAGGGGAGTTTCGATTCAGATTTCGAACTGAGAGCATTTTTGCTCTGTTTATAGCGAGGCATTTCGCTGTGTTGTTTTCGTATTTGGAAGTAAATACGTGTGTAAACGTTGAGTTTTCGGTGTTGTGTGATAATTGCTTAATTGCTGATGAATAATTTAGCAGTTGTTGACGATCTTTCCTGTACATAGTGTAAATAAATTTCCTGTGTTTTTATCAAGAACTGTGTTTTCATTTCAAGAAAGTGGAAGTCGCACCGAATCCGTTACAATATATATTTTTTTGTTCAAGCCTGGTTGTTGAACACGCGTCACTTGACATAACTTTTATTTTCGAGGTGGACCGTGCAAAGCCGGGCCACGCAGCTAGTAAATATAAATGCTTGTGTGTACATTTTTGGACAAATGTACTTTGGTTCCTATATTTTTTGAGTCACAAAAAACTCGTCTGCTTACACCAAATCCGGTAAACCTGGAAATCTGTTAACGCAAAATTCGGTTAACATGAAATATTTTGTCGTCCCCACCGAGTTCGTGTCAGCGAGGTCTGACTATTGTTTAATTTAATTGGTGGAATTATTCTTCTTTTTAATGAGACTTTTATCGTTACTTGATAGTTTGTTTTATTTTTTTGGCGTTTTATTTTGCGGGTTAACTTACTTTTTATTAAATTTTACATCCTAATTTATATATTTAAAGGATTATTTTACCTTTATTAGAACTTTTAATCTTTTTCAGTGACTTATTTTACTTCCTTATTAAGTACAAATAAAACAAAAAATAAAAAACTTAAAATAACAAAATAATGCGCGATATCGCCAAATAAGCTGCTTTTATGTAGCTTTTACGCAACAAGGTACAAATCCTAGGGTTGCCATGCAGCGGCAGAATGTCACCAACTAGGAAATCCTTAATTTTCAGTAGAGGTAAATCCATTATATCCACAATATACCCTTATTCTATATTCAAGCCGAAGAGTTTAATTTCATATACAAATACGTAGCGTCTATTGGGGTAACTAGAACAAAATTTCAGTGAAACAAAATTTCATTTGTCCGATGTCTTTTTCATCCACAAGCCCATTTCTTTTGCACCGAAAAAGACGTTCCTTGTAACGCTGAAACGCGTGTTTGCAGAAATCTGCAATTTGTGCTTTTTGACGTTGGTATTTCTCATTTTAAAATTTCAGTGATTTAACTTTAGATCGTTCCTAATTTCTTTTATGAGGAAATCTTCCTTATATCTTTTTACAGATAAAATGATATGCATTACATCCAAGATCATATTCCCTGAGAGTAATCATGCTCGAAACAAAACATCTGACTTCATGGCTAATTTAACGAATGAAATCCTGTTTCCAACTGCTTCGGCGTGCCTTCATTTAATCAGGAAACTGGGAGGTATATGATAAGTGATTTCCTTCCCCATGAGGTTGATGTACGTAGAAAACCGTGGCATGCACACTCAGCTTTGATGCTTATAGGAAATTATAAAGCAACTATACTTAACCTGTGACTCATGGGTCGCATGTGACTTCCAATTGGATCTGAAATCATTTAATGAGAAAAATCAGCATTGTATAGGTCTTCAAAGGAGAGGTGATTTATCATTTTATAATTCGCCCTCCTACGTCATCAGACCTACTACCGCGTGATTTCCTCCAGTGAGGATTTGTAGAGGATACTGTGCTAGCCTTGACGAATCGAAAAATCGGATCACTGCAAATCATTCTTTCTATGAGTGTGGACAGGCTACAACGAGTCTAGCAGGAGTTTCAGCGATGTCGTTCGATACCAGTGATAACTCGACATACTGAAATCACTAATCGACATTTCGAATCGATACACTGATATTCGACACGCACTGAATCGATATACTGAAATCGAATATCAGTGTATCAGTGTATGATATTGTTCAGATGTCAGTAGGAGAGCGTGTAGAACATCGTGAGAATTCGATACCAGTGATAACTCGACACACTGAAATCACTAATCGACATTTTGAATCGATACACTGATATTCGACGAGCACTGAATCGATACACTAATATCGAATATCAGTGTATCAGTGTATGAGATTGTTCAGGTGTCAGTAGGAGAGCGTGTAGAACATCTTGAGAATGATATAAGTTTGTGAAAAATCGGTTTTTGTAGCATTTTTACACTTATCCCCAAACGGTACGCCATTGAGGGTCATTCATCATTCTGAAATTCTTGAATTTGGGCAATTCGCAAAACAAATAAAACGGTTTGCCTGCATAGGCCCTAGCTCGGATGCAAGTGGTGTCCAAAGTTCATACTTTAGCTACGTAATTGCAATATCCTTTCCTTCAGAATAAACTGGCAGAGTATGTGCCAATTCATTGCTTTCACTCAGTAGAATAAATTTCCCTTTCACTACGTTGTACAGAAAAAAAATTATGCCAAATGAGTCGGCAGAGCAAACGTTGTGCCCAAAATTTCAATGGGGTTGTTTCCTTTAGTCAAAAGGAGTACTTTTTGTCACTGAAATTGATAGAATAAGCAAAAATAATAATATGGGCCTAGAAAATACTTTCATTTTCCCAACAATTATTTTTAGTTAATTTTTTTAAATGTCCGATTTTTTAAACAAGGAGTGGTCTTGATGACGTCACAAATGATGCTCTTTGGCGCATCTTTCTATCGCGTTCGACGTTATGATAATCAAGAAGCGAATTAAAATTGCTCTCTACGCTTGCTATCAACTAGTGATGTGCCGGATCGTCAAAAAAGTAGATCCGCGGATACGGATCCGGATCATTAGTGTCAAGATCCACGGATACGGATCCCATTTTTTTTACCCAATTCAACTATCCAAGTGTTTAATTTGTTACGGAAGGTATTTCCGTCAGAATAATAACATTGCTTCTTCAAAAAATGGCATCTGCGGCGAAAATATAATCATGACTATGATTTACTCTTTAAAGAAATCTCCGTTAAAATTGAGGGAGAGTTGGAAGGAACGGGTCAACGCTGCATTAATGCTTAAATAGAATGTGATAAATTATTTCTAACTTGCTCGGTAGATGTAGGATACAGGAGCAAGAGGGCAAAGCTGCTACTGGACAGGCTAGAAATATTTTTCGTATTTTATTTCAGCATAAATGCAGCGCTGACCCATTCCATCCAACTTACTCCGACCGATAGAATAACAGAGCCGGGAACACCTTTACAAACAGTAAATAGAGAATTTAATCTCACTGTTTTTGAAGAATGCCGAGAAAAACCAAAATGAAGAATAACAGAAACCCCAAATCAATAACAGAAACTAATATTAAACTAAAAATTAAAAAAAAAAAATACCGATCTGATATTGAGATGGATTTCGCGGGTCAGAACACACATTGTTAACAAATATGAACTGACAGCAGATAGAAATTTTAAACCACGAGTATAAAGGCTTTGAATTGCATTTAAAATTTCCATACGATATAGCTTTTACTGTATATAACTTGGAAGTTCCAAGCAAATATCAAACGCAAAAAACTTAGTTCTTTGAATTTGGGGCCAATATTTTTAACGTATGGGTAAGTTTTTACTACCATAATTCTGAAATACGTTAAGTCGGTTTTTATTAATATTTTCGGTAATTCAAGTTCTGCAAAAACAGACCAAGCTAAGAACACTTTCGATCAAACCACCTTTTGAATGAAAAAATAACTATCAAAATCGGTTCATCTGTTTAGGAGCTACGATGCCACAAATAGACACACAGGTACACTTTTAAAACTTATTACCCGTTTTTTTTTGGAACGGTGGGTACAAATTGGCTTCTGAAATGATACATTATAATTTAAATAGGGAATAAAACCTAATTCAAACGGAATTTAAGAGTCTTTTATTCAAATATTCAAGAATTTTTAGAATAGAAAAGATCCGTTTAAGATCCGTCAAAAAAAGTAGCGGATACGGATACGGATACAGATCTTTATTTTTCCTCGGATATCCGCGGATACGGATATCCGGAACATCACCACTATCAACCCTATCGTTGCCAATACACGTGAGTAAAGATGCAAATTAAATATTTTGCTGTGTGAATGGCAACACTAATGGCATTTCATCATTTGTGATGTTATCGGCAGAAGCGTAAACAATAAAAGCAAACCGATACAGTCGACGCTCATTATAACGACCACACATTATAAAGACCGTCCCATTATAACGACCAGTGGTTAAAGTCCCAACTTTGTTCCTATAAACTCTATGTTAATTTGCTTTCGTTATAACGACCGTTCTGTATCGTCTAATCCAATACAGCGACCGAATCAGCGGACGCTATTTCTTGTGTTCTTTCCAATAAAACAAATTTGTAGCTTGGAATGACATTATTGTTTACGGACATCTGCCTGAAGTTTTCAATGTCAAATCCAACTTTAAGAGGGGTGGAGGGGGGATATCGAGCGTCGACTGTATAAGTAATTTTTTAAAAATATTAAACTGAAAGAAATTATTTTAAAAAATGGTCAGATCCTATGTTTTTTAGCATGCTCTTTCAGAAAAAAATATTTTTAAACTTTTGGAAACAATCCTATTCCAATGAAAACGCCATTGCATTTCTGCAGTAACTAGCAGCTTATTTGAGCCCCAGTTTTAGCCGAGGTGGGGGTCTACGCAGTAAAACCGCTTTACTTGGACTCATATCTGGCGCAAATTTACCTTAATCCAAAATTTTATTCAGACACATAACAGTCAGTGTCGTGCTGTTTAGTAGTTAAAAATATACACGTTGCACATTTGAAACCATCAATTCTTTCAGTATCACCATATAGGATGAAATCTCGTTACAACGAATACCAATACAACGAAGTATCCGTTTCAAACATATGAATTTTCGATCTCGATTTAATTTCCATTACAATGCTTGAATGCCATTACAACAAAATCCCCGTTACAACAAACAAAATTCAGGATCTTTTGAAGTTCATTTCGATAGCTCGAAGTTCCAAGGGACTGGCTGAAATCTTCGAATAATCGGTAGTTTGAGTTATTGGAAGTTCCCTTCCCAGGTTTCTAAGGAATAATTTTCTTTAAAATATCTTCAGAGAAAATAAATTTTACTTAGATACTTCGAAAAAGGACGTTTTTTGAGTTCTAAATTTTTTTTTTATCGCATCATATATCATTTACAATTGACTGCATTTTTATGCGTAAAATGGAAACGAAACTTTTGTAAAAACGTCGACTTAAAATGAGAACGAGACATTGAGATAACTTTACATTGAAAATGTCGGAATTATTTTGGAACCAAACAAAAACTTCGAAATAAAAAATATTCAAGTTATAAAGACTTCGAGTTATCGAGAGTTGACTGTATACATATATATACATCACACAATATCTTTCCGGAAGAAATTGTGAGTTAAATCATTGATGTTGATACAAGATTTTTTCAAGTTTCGTAATCAAACTGTCTTTGAGAAATAAATTGAGGTACGAAGCAATTACTGAGTCCTAAAAAAAATTCATTTTTAAGTTCAATATGTGAGGCTGGAAAGCTCGTCAGAAAGTAATTTAGTATCTCATTATCATTTTCAACTTCTCAAAATCTTTGACGGCAACAAGAAAAAAAAATAATTAAAATGTAGGATAGATTTTCGGTAACCGAAATAACTTTTTGTAAAAAGTGTATGAAACGTATTTTTCTTAGAAATAAAGTGTAAAATAAAGGAAATAATTTGCATTTTTAACTCTTACCCACAAAAGGAAAAGGGTTTTAAGTTTGACGTGTCTGTGTATCTGTGTGTCTGTGTATGCGTGTATGTGTGTGTGTGTGTGTGTATGTGTGTGTGTGTATGTGTGTGACTGTCTGTGGCTCTCTAGCGCCTAAACGGATGGACCGATTTGGAAAAAAAAAATATTCGAAAGGAGAGTTGATCGAGAGTGTTCTTAGCTAGGTTGCATCTTTGTATGACACTAATTAACGAAGATATTAATTAAAAACCTCTAAAAGGATTTTCGCAATTTTTGAAGCGAAAACATAGTTATTTTTTAAAAAATTTTAATGCTAAAATAATGGGAATTTTTTTCCGCGTCTGATAGAATATGTTTGGAACTTCCATGTTTCATAGAATTCAAATTATAACGTTTTTTAAAGCAGATTTCAATAAAGACACAGCCTTTATTCACGCGATTGATAACCGAATTCACTGTTGACCGACAAGGAATTAAAACGCAATGATTTGAAAATTTTATTTGTTGCCAGTTTCTATTTAATAGCAAATAAAATACCTGACATTGATTTTTAACAAAACAAGGCTTCTAAAAGGATTTTCAACTTTCCCTCTTGATTCTACAGTTGCGGCTCAGTCGGGGTTTTGTAAAATTTTTAATTTTATCGTTACTTGTGTCAATATTTCAAGTTGTTTCATTTGGATACATGTTGCGTTTTTCTTGTTGTTTCTCTTGTATGTAGTATTTATTTAAACTTATTGCACATCAATCAGTGGGAGCGAACGCCTCTTTAAAGCACTTTTGAAAAAGAGCTCCCTACACTAGAGCATTGCTAAAGAACAATGCGGGAAACGTGTAGGGTAACGGCACTAGTAACAGACAAAGATCTAGTAACAACCAGTCGTAAGTTTGGATTTAAATAATAAGCCGTTTATAGGCGGGTAAAACTGATGTTGCTGCGGCCCATTAATGGATAATTCCACGAAAAGTGGTCCTAACAACCAATTGTTTTTTTCACATAATATAGAAACAAATCTTATTTTTTGACAAAGAAATATCTGTTCTTTTCAATTCCAGCATCAATTTTGTGTTTAAAATATTTTTATGTCAGATTTTAGCCTCATTTGATAACATTTAGACGAAGTAAAAAAAAAAAAAAAAAAAAGCATTGTTAGTGAAATAAATGTAAGAGCCCCCAAATTTTTTACTTAACCATCATTTGTTTTTGAAAACACTATCAATTATCATGAACACAGATGCTTTACTGTAATTATGAGTCAATTTTTTTTTTTGAATAAATACTTTTGATAAGATTTTAACCGCCCCAAAATATGCAGGTCACTTTTTGTTGGTCACACACGTAACGCAATGCTCCAAGGTCAAATGAGGGGGGGGGGGGGGGGGCTAGAAGAAAAATATCTCATATCATAAATTAACTTGATACATAATACCTGAAACCAGACTTTTATCTTCAAACATTCGGCAGAAAATTTTTAACGAATCTTTTTGAAAGATGTCACACACGTAACGCTTCTGAATGGTTTTCATTAATCTTTACATTTGAATGTAAGGGAAAAAGTTCTTTACATAATGCAAGTAGAAATATTGTGTACTGGCACTGAATCCAAGACTCAATGAGTGTACAAAAATAATGATATTGATAAAATATAATAAATAAATAAAAAGAAAAAATTAATTATTTGTTGTTTTAATATCCAAAGAGCAATTTAAATAAAGTGTTCGCAATCTGCATACTTTAAGATCAAAAGTACAATGTTCTAAATACCTTAAACTGCATTTATATTTTTTGATAATTTTTGATTTTTGAGAAAAAGTAAGTAAATTCTACAGACGATTTAAAACATTCCAAATCTTTTAACCACATAAGTATAAGTTAGAAGTTCCTGATTGTTTATAAGCTTTTTTGACATTTGCTATTTGATTCGTATGCAAATAAAAATTAATTTCATCTTCATTCTATATTTTGTGAAATTATCCTTTCAATTCAAGTATTTAATAGCTGAGTTGCCTGGCGTTGCACGGTCTACCTCGAAAATAATAGTTGCGTCAAGTGGAGCATTTTCAACAATCAGGGTTAAATAAAAGAAAAAATAGCGTTAGTTTTCCCGTAGATGTGTAGAAAAGAGCAATTTTATGCCTCAAAATTTAACTTTAGACGTCCTTGTTTTTTTTTTTTTTTTTTTTTTTTAATTAAAAAAAATGTTATCATTGTTACTCATTCAAATGTTGCACGCGGTCACACACGTAACGCTAATAAAATATTTTTTGTTGCTATTGAGCTTTAAAAAAATATTTGTGGAATACTTACTCAGCACATTTAGACACATGCACAAAAAATACTGTTCATTTACCTTTTGAAACTTCACAGGAAATTACAAAATGGCTTGAGCTATAGCTAATTTTCAGATTTTCTGAGTCACACACGTAACGCTGTATTTAAAATTGTATAAAAATTTTTTAAATTTGTTGAAAGGTTGTGTAAAGCAGAGAGTCAGACAGCTGAACATAAACAAACACGTTTAATACGAAACATGGGGACACACATACAGCAAGACATAGAGAAAGTAGTGAAGGCCCTGATAAACAGACTGCGGCTCTTTAAATAGAATAGAGGGCAGATTTTCAGTATCCAATGATGTTTCTTAAATAGCAATAAGCTTTCTCCAAAGTCCGATGGTGGATTAAAGAAGAGATTTTGCGAACTCCGTGGAAAGCTGCAAATGTCTCTTCCAATAAGAAATAAGCACTGTTCTTTCTTTTAAACCAATGGAGAAAGCGATTACATTCAACACCCGCCCTTAATCGCTTATTACTAAACAACACAATGACATAAGTTCATGCAATTTAAATTTAGGAAGAGCCTTAGTAAACATATCAGCAATTTGCTTATCAGTAGAAACATATTCAGTATATATATTTTCAACATTTAAAATATTTCTAATAAACTTTAACTTAACATCAATATGTTTCAATCTACCAGAACTATTTTCATTAGTTATACATTTGATTGCAGACTGAATATCTTCATATATGACAATGTTATTTACAGTAAGAAATTCACATGCAATATTTTTATAATACACTAGATCTAATAAAGACTTACCAACTGCAAGTACCTCTGCTTCAGTAGAAGAAACAGCTATTGAACTTTGTTTCTTCACGCTCCATAAAATTGGACACTTTTTATAAAAAATAACGTAACCTGAAACTGATTTGCGATCACGCGGATCTGATGCCCAATCTGAATCAACATACATAGATAAATCAACATTAGAGTCACAACACTTACTATACACAATTTTATAATCCGATGTACCTTTTAAATATCGCAGAATTCTTTTAAGTACATTCCAAGCCGATTCTGTTGGATTCTCCTGTAATTGACTGAGACAGTTCACAGCGAACAGTATATCGGGTCGTGTTGTCATCGCAAGATACAATAAAGATCCAACTAGTTCACGGTAAGGTCCTTTGAAGCTAGTTCCTTCCTCAAAGTCAGCTGGAGTTGACTTTGCTTCTAAAGGTGTTGCACTCGGCTTGCACTCACCCACGTTAAATCTCTTCAATAGTTTAAGAATATACTCCTTTTGATCTAGCACTAATTTAGTAGAAGTAAATTCCATACGAATTCCTAAAAATTCAGAAGCTGGTTCGAGTTTGGACATCTGAAATTCATTTTGAAGAAGTTTAATCACAATCATTATTTCTGAAACATCTGATCCAACGATAAGAATATCATCAACATATAAACAAATTATTATTTTTCTTCCATTCACAATTCTGATGAAAATACACGGTTCCGAGTTTAACTGCTTAAAATTAATTTTCAACATAAATTGCGAAAATCTGAAGAACCATTGTCTAGGAGCTTGTTTTAATCCGTATAAACTTTTATTTAATTTGCATACTCTGCCAGATGAATCGTTGAATCCTTGCGGTTGTTCCATAAAAACAATTTCTTGCAACTCACCATTCAGAAAAGCTGTTTTCACATCCATCACATAAGCCTTTAAATCCTCTTGAAGAATCGAAACAAGAACTAATCGTAAACAAGGCATCCCAATGACTGGCGAATAAGTTTCTACGTATTCCTTCTGCTGGTCTCCCCTTGCGGCTTTGAGAATTCCGTCTCTTTTCTTCCTAAACACCCACTTACACTTTATGGGGGTCGCGTTATCAGGGAGATCTACCAGTTCCCAAGTTTTGTTTATCTGGATGGAGCGCAATTCTTCCCCCATCGCGACTTTCCACTGGGCTTGTTGTTCTTCCGGTAGTTTTGAGATGTCGTAAAAGGTCAACGTCTCTTCTGACGTGTACATTGCTTCATATCGTTCTGTCTTTTTACTTTTTCTTTCTGATAGTCGGGGTGTATCTGCCGGAACTTCTTGCTTTACATTGGTTTCGTTTTCTCCTAACTCTTTATTTACATTTCTGTCGTGTTTTTCCTCGTATTTTTCTTCTCCTTTCGGGAGCCCGTCTGCTGAATTACTTCTATCTTGCACATATACTTTATTTTCATTAAAGCGAACATTACGTGACACAATAACTCTGTGCGTATCAGGATCCATTAATCGATATCCCATGCTAGAATATCCAATGAAGATCATTCGCTTAGATTTCGGATCTAATTTTTGTCTGCGAGTATCAGGAATTTTGGCATAAGCATCACAACCAAATAATTTTATTTCATTTAAATCCGGTTTCTGGGAATATTTTAGTTCAAAGGGTGACATTTCATTTATGCTTGAACTAGGGATTCTGTTATGAATATATGCTGCAACTTGAATAGCATATCCCCAACAGTTCTTAGGTAAATTTGCATCATATAAAAGTGCACGGGCTTTATCAAAAAGTGATCTGTTCATCCGCTCTGAAATTCCGTTCAATTCGTGAGTATAAGGGGGGCAGGGATCTATCTACTATAAATGACCGATGTTCTACTTCGCCAACAACGAAAGTCACTGCAACTGCTTCATCCTTTGATGAAGTATTCTTTCCTGTCTGGACTGTGCAATTCCTCTTAAAATGTCCTTTTCTTCCGCACTGGTAGCAAATTATGTTACTTCTACAAAATTTCGCAATGTGCCCTGTTTTGCGACACTTGTTACACACTACCCGATGATTTGTAGAAAAGGCTGCACCATTTGATGACTCTGTTTTCCAAGATTTGGGCTCCGAGACTCGACGATCTCTCATCAGCGCTTCAGCATCCAGAAGACGACCGCAAACAAACTCTAAAGTCAGGTTCTCCGAAGGCTGATTTTCTATTGCAGATTTCGATGCGTCATACTGCTGGAAGAGACATCAAAAGATAGACAATACTGTCCATGTCACTCACTTTCACGCCACACGATTTTAGTTGGGTAACGAGCCTGTTCACTTCATCAATATGCTCCTGCATGGATGAGTCCTTTTTCATTTTCAAAGTTGAAAGTCTCTTTCTAACCAATATCTGACTGACCGCTCCTTCTCGAACATAGATCGATTTCAATTTTGCAATTACTTCAGCACAAGTCTTTTCTTCCGAAAGCGAAACTAAAACTTTATCACTAAGAAATGATAACATCAAGGCATAGGCCTTCTTACTCGCTAAAAGTTCATTAGCTTTCGAAGAATCCGCTTCACGTTCCAAAAACATCTCTAAATTCTTTGCTGCGAAAACCGCTTCCATTCTCCTGCTCCACAGAGAGAAATTCCTTCCGTCAAAAGGCTCAACGGAATATTTTATCTCGTCCCCCATGTTACTCCGCTACTGCAGTGATTTAGTAGCTGGGTAAAACTTAGAACTAACCACGCTCTGCTGTTGAAAGGTTGTGTAAAGCAGAGAGTCAGACAGCTGAACATAAACAAACACGTTTAATACGAAACATGGGGACACACATACAGCAAGACATAGAGAAAGTAGTGAAGGCCCTGATAAACAGACTGCGGCTCTTTAAATAGAATAGAGGGCAGATTTTCAGTATCCAATGATGTTTCTTAAATAGCAATAAGCTTTCTCCAAAGTCCGATGGTGGATTAAAGAAGAGATTTTGCGAACTCCGTGGAAAGCTGCAAATGTCTCTTCCAATAAGAAATAAGCACAGTTCTTTCTTTTAAACCAATGGAGAAAGCGATTACATTCAACAAAATTATCCTACGAAAACAAAATTGCCACCCAGAACCTCTTACATATTTTCGGTTAATCTAGTAGAAACTGCTAAGAAATATTTTTTAAATATCAAATTGGTTTTTATTGCTATTTGCAACGAAATGATGTCAAAAAGTCACACACGTAACGCTGATGGCCCTAATACGGTGCAACCATCTAGTGTTGTCAGAGGGAATTCTATGAGCCAGTTGGTATTTACAAGGCAGTGGTGAAAGGTTATGAACAGACATCACGAGGGCAGTTGGTGTTTCATGTTCGTTTGAATTTAATAAGGCTTTAGATCTGAAAATAAAGAACTTTTGCACATTTTGAAGAGAAAAAGGGGAATTATGTCCATTTATAATCATTCTATCTGTTACTGGCAATCAGAAGAATTGTCGGTGTCTGTTACTGGGGATCGCACCTTTTTTCAAAATTGAGCAAATAATAAAAGAATTAACTAATTCAGAGGATCCAGAAGCAGCCAAACGTTGGATGAGATGTAGTTGCATGAGAGAAAAATAGGCTTAGAATATTGATTGTAGAAAATAATTTAAATGCAAATAAGCTTAATATTAAGTAATTATACATTTTTGAGCATTAGAAGGTCTCAATTTTTATTTAAAATGCTAATAACAGGAACTTTGTCATTTTATCACAATAAAAATAATTTTTGACTTGCAACAAAATATTACAAAATGAGTATCAATTTTTGAAAATCGTCTGTATTATCATACTTTAAACTTCTCTGGTATTTTTTTACTGACTGGAATAGATTACATTTGCTACTACATAGTTTAAATATTACCAAATAGGTGGCGATAAAGGTAGAGTAAATATTTCCCTATTTCACTTTGCCCCACATTCCTCTACTTTAAAACAAGTATTCACATTTAGTATCAAAAGTTACGTAGTTTGAGAGTTATAAAAGAAAAACTAAAAAAAGTCCGAAAAATTCAGTTTTTCGCATGACGCAGCAAGCGTAGGTTTTTGAACACAGCAAACGTGTCAGGGACTCTCTTCCATTTTGTAATCTTTCTTTGGTCTGCTCCATCCCCTGATTTTTCACTGATGGAGCATATCTGGTATCAAATTGTACCGTAAGTTGGACAGCCAGCGAGATGGATCAAATTAGTGGCGCATTTACAGTAAATGTGGAACGAGATGGCGTAGAACATCGTGCGAGACTTAATCCTCAATCCTCGCCAGTATCGCCTTATGCATTCATACTAGAGGTGGCTCTGCAGGCAGTGGCGCAGCCAGAAAATTTTTCTGGGAGGGGTTTTCAAAATCAATAATTGTTGCTTTTCCATTCATTTACAATGAGTAATCACGGGCGCCCACATAGGGGGGTATGGGGGCTCAAGCCCCCCTTAGAAATGAGAACTTTCTTGCTTTTAGTGCTTTTTTCTTTGCAAAAATGTATAAAAATTTATTTTCCAGCCATTAATGAATAATATGAGCCAATAATGAATAAGTTATAAAAAAATGTCAAATTTTAACATCTTTAATCTGTACTAAAATCGGTTTCCATGGGGAAAATATTCTGCTAAACCATGGGGAAAATTTTTGAGCCCCCTTAAAATTTTGCATATGGGTGCCCTTGTGCGTAATTATTCAATATCAAAGAATTTCTACAGATTAGTAATTATTCATTCTAAGTAACTTCTTAAAAACAATTAATAATTCGTATTGATGTCACTATGAAACGAAGAAAGTGGGAAAAGCACAGAATATTTATTATTAGTTTTACTTTAATCTTATATTCATTTTTTGCGTGTTTTTCGCGAGAACACTTAAAAGCTCCTCCTAAAATACATTCATCTATTTTTGAATGTCAAATGCTAGCTATTAACGGTTTCGATCTTTCGATGAGAATTGGTTAAGAGCCTCAGAAAATCGGGTGCGGTAGGCTTCCTCTCACTAGATGTCCCTAAAAATTAGTTGTGCAGAGATGGAAGTGCTGAGGGACCATGATACCCTGTAGAGCTTTATTGACACCATTTTAGCTATCTTATACCAGGGGGGACGTGGGGTGCTTATCATGAAATACAACTTTTATATTTAAGAATTGAAAAGTAATTTCTGACTGCTTCCCGATTATTAAAAACAGCAACATATTTTGTTGAAACCTATTCTGCTTGGAAAAGCTCAAATACTCTGCTTTTTCCCTTGATCTTAATGGAGGAAATTAATGTGCTTGTGTTCTGGGAGGGGTTTTAACCCCAAAACCCCTCCCGTGGCAGCGCCACTGTCTGCAGGATGCATATAAACAACCTTTACTCAGTTAGAGATCTTATAACAGTATTGGGACTCCTGATTGGCCAGTCGACGCAAATGTGTCAGTCATGTTTTTTCTACATTCAACGTAATGAACAAATTTCGTTCCTCAGAGGTTATAAATTCACGTTTGAATGTTTTAAATTCTCGCCCTCTCTTTTCATAATGTCTAGAAGACATTTTGGCTCTCCTCTGATATGCCCCCCTCTTGGCGAGATTTTAATTTTTCGCTCGATACGAAAATCGCCAATAAGGCGATAACTTGGCAACCCTGGTTTTGCAACTTGAACGCTGGAAAGTAGTTTCTCGAAGTTTGTCTTTTTGCACGTGTATGTGTGGTAGGAGGTAGGTGCTCATATGTTTCGCTCTTAGGGAGATTTTAAGTTGAATACTCTAAAATAAAGTTTCAATTCAAACTTTATTTTAGAGTATTCTTTTTCTTGTTGTTTTATAATGTTAGTTTAGTTGAATTTTCTATTTTAATTATGAGTTCGGTTTGTGATGTTGTCCAAATGTATCAATTGAAATTTTTGAATGAATCTTCTTTTTCTTTTTCGTCAGGTCGTCCAACGTTTGGACGTACCGGAGTCCTAAATAGATTTTTTATATTTAAACTAATTGAAAATAAAGAGGTTTTTTTAGAATTTTTAAGGGAAATTGGTTTACTTAAGAATGAAATGTTATGTTCTAGATGTAATTCTGTTATGAAAATTAAAAAAACTAAAAAATGTTCAGATGGGTTAATTTTTTTTTGTAGAAAGGTTATTGGGGGTGTTGTTTGTGGAAAAGAAGCAACGATCAGGAGTGGGTCATGGTTTAGTTCTAGCAAGTTGAAAATAGAGGAGATTTTTTTGATAACATATGAGATTTTAATTGGGACCAAAACTGCTGATATTGAAAGTCAATATTTTTTTTCATCACAAACTTTAGCCGATTGGCGAAATTATATTAATGAAGAAATATTAAATTACATTGAATTAAAATCCGAACAAATATTCCTAAGAGCGGAACATATGTGCACTGCCTCACGTGAGGAAGTAAAAGAAAAGTAAAAAAGGTAAGTGAACATATTTTGAATTATTGTGTTTTTAGTGTGTTTCTGGTAGTTTGTATTTTGGTCTGGTTGGCATTTTTGTAGCACAAAAATGGTGTTAATTTCACATAAAATCTGTGACTTTATTGTATACTGAACGGAGGAGATCTGTGACTTATATCCGACTGTGATGTATATTAAAAGTCGGAGGGATAACGGACCGAGCGGCAGCGAGGTCCTGGCGAGCCCGAGGTCTCATAGTACTTTCGTAATGAGACCTCGGGAGACCGAGGGCTCGTATCCCGGAGAAACAACGGAAAAAAATTAATGCATTAATTTCATTAAATAAGTAATGACATAATTTGAATTTTTCCTGTTGGCGCTAAAAAAGCATCGCTAAGAACGATGTATGACATATGACGTCATACATAGTTTTCTTGGCGACGCTTTTTTGGCGCCAACAGGAAAAAGTCGCCAAGAGGGGGGTATATCAGATTTGTTCCGACATTTTTTGTTTCGAAATGAAAAAATAATAAGAGCTTGCAAAACAAGCTATACAGAAGACGGATGATGTTTTCACATGGTAGCCAATCAGCAGTCTCCAAATTTTTGCATGGTCTCTAGCAGAGTAAAGGTTGTTTATATGTCACCAGCATACCAAAACCTCCATTCATTTGAGATTTTTCCTGTAATAAATGATCATTTTGTTTTCCTTTTTTAATCACTTTCTTTTATTCAATGTTGTCTTCATGCATGTAAAATTTCGTTTCATTCTAACAATTCCTTCTTGGTGCATCGATTCTTTTTGTTATAGAGTGTATGGCGTGTTATGACCAAACTCCCGCCCTCAGGAGAAAATGCCCACTCTGGCTAGTATTTTGCACTAATATTTTCATCTACAGCATCCTTACATTTAAAATTTTGCCAATTGAGTAACCTAGGGTAATTCTTGATCAAAAAATGCAACGCACCCATTTTGTGCAAAAACTGTTCAAGGCAGAATTTAAATTTTTGTTGAAAGTTTGAGCACTTGTGAGGCAACTCTTATGCAACCTTCTTTTCCTTGAAAGTCAAAATAGAATTTGAAATATTTCAAATTTTCATTGACCAGTGGACACTTTTTGATCACTTCTGCAGTAATTAATGATCATCTATTTTTATTTTTGAGATAATACATTTTTAAAATGCTTATACGACAGTAATTTATAAATGATACTTTGAATGAAATAAATGAGTCCACAAGTCTAACCCTCCAAAAATTTTCGAATACTGTTAATTAATCTTTTGTTTCTTGTTTCCATATTTCTTGGTATTTTAAGTGTTTTTTATGGAGTTTGCAATCAATAAGTATTAGCTGTTACCTAAAAGTGCTAAAATTGTGTATTTTTCTGATTATATTTACAACAAGAAATGAACAAAATAGACAATTACCCCAGTGATCAATAACAGTCCCATCTGTGAGTTGCAACGTAAGACATACCTTACTGTGATTAATTTTAATAAATACAACAGCTACACTAATCAAAAACTAACATTTTTCTAGATTAAAAAAAAATGTTGCTAAGCTTAAAAATGCAAAATACTTCTCTGGCAAAACCATTAAAATGGAAAAGAGACAAACGTTATTCAAACGTCGTGTAGTAAATAGTTTAAATTTAATAGAAAATCAGTTTTATTATTTCACTATATATTAAACATTCAAAATTTATAACCAGTCTAACTTTCCATTTCTAAACTTTTGTTTATAAATCATTCTTTTATTCGTAACGCATCACCTGCGGGATAAAACCTTCCGTTTTTTTTTTTTTTTTTTTTTAAATTCCAAAGTCTGATTCTGATAGCTGTCTTGTTCCAGACGCAAATCCATGTCAAGTTCTTCTTGTTTTCTTTAAGACTAGAGGCTAAAAATATTTATATAACTATTTGTGGTTTAGCTGTGACATTTTTCGGATATCAAATCGCTTGTTTAGCGTGAATTTATTTAAATATCAGTTATGTTTCATTTTACTTTCAGGCGTTATTTTTATTTATTACTATTTTTTTGGGAGCGTTAAGTAATACAGCTCCCGAAAATATCATTTAAATAAAAATTACCAAAGCAACCAAAAGCTGATTTTTTAAAAATAACTTGTAAAAAGTATGATGACAGTAGAGTCAGTTACCTCAAAGTTAGACTTCTAAGTGGGAAAAAATGCATGTAACTTTCCTCCAAATTTGATTAAAAACTTTTCAATGATGCATTACTCTTCAGAACCCAGGTAAATATTTTTACGATACTTGGGGGCTCTGCTTCCTACTTGTTAGGGCTCACCAACCCTCGAAGATAGCATTGAAGTATTGTTGGTTCGCGAAGAGTTAAATCGTCTGCTAGGGAGAATTTGATTAAAATATGCTTTACAATTTGAATAAAATAAAAGTATAAAATAAAGAAACATAATTATGAGAACATATTAAAATGCATAATTAACCTGGTTCAAATTCAACTGCCACTTATATCTTTGGATCATATAAGAGATGTAATGCGAACTAAATTGCTTTAATAAAAGTAGTTCATACTTTGAAACAAAAGAAAAAAATCTCTGATTGTTTAAAAAACTCCCCATTTCTACTTTCTTACACATAGTAAATGAAGTTTTGTAATCTTAAAAGTTTTTTCATTCAAATTTTGGCCTAAATTTCAATTTTACTCGCCACTAAACAGTCGCTTTTTTGGCCCGTCCGCAGGAGCATATGTATTCAAGAAGGTATGGGTAACAAAATATCCATTTTAACCATTCCCGAGTTAATTAACATAAGTATTCTCGTAACGTCTGTATGTACGTAAGAGCGTTTGTATCTCGAATAACTCAAAAAATAAATAAATAAATAAATAAAAAAATAATAATAATAATAAATAAATAAATAATAAAAAAAAAGGACCGGATTTCGTACATAAGGTGCAGTGGAAAAAAATTAATTTTCGAATTTCGAAACGCCTGGGGTCTCAAAAGTTCCCTTTCAGCATCAATAGGTAACCCTTAAAATTTTAGCCGCCTAGGATAATATTTTTAAATTCCTAAATCGCCCCAAAAAGGCCAAAAGTGCAACAAATCGACCTTATTTGAACTTTTTTTACGAAATTAAAAATGCAGAATTTTGAAAATGCTTGGAGGTGTAAATGTCAACTCCAGATATCATTAATATTTCCTAGAAGTTTTAGTTTAGTAATGTAATTTCTTCAAATTTTCCAAAAGTCGCAAAATGAGCAAAATGTACCACTGGTAAAGTTGAAAAATATATACGTAGGCTGTTCAATAAGTAATAAGATTTAATTTTACAGCCGCGATACCACTCATCGGATTATTGATTCCTGTGGCATGAGAAATGTCTGTTGTTTGTATTAACAAAAGCTACCGATAGTTGGAGCGTACAGACTCATGTTCCTGAGTATCACGTGATTGAATTGAAGCCTGTTGGCGAGCGCCTACGAGAAATAAGACTAATTTTACTGCCGGGAAACCACTCATCGGAATGTTAATTTCTGTGGCATGAAAAATAACTGTTGTCTGTATTAAAAAAAATCTACCGATAGTTGGCGCGTACAGACTCATGCTTCTGAATATCACGTGATTAAGCTGAAGCCTATTGGCGGGCGCCTACAAGATGCAGCCAGTTATCAAAATGGAAGCATCGTTAGAATAAAGTTATGCAATTAAAGTTTGTTTTCGTCTGCAAAAACCAGCATTGGAGATCTTTGATATCATACGTGAAGTTTTCAATGATGAAGCAATGTTTAGAGTCAGTACTTTTTCCTGGCAAAAAGCTTTGAAAGAATGCAAGCAGAATATGGAAGATATTGAACGTGAGGGACAATCTCCACCGTCCATCACAGAAACAATGATTAACACTGCTGCTATTATTATCAAGGAGAATCTCAGAATGATTTTACATCAGTGATTTCTGGCTGTTTCTTTTACCTAAATTAAGAAACCATTTTATGAGGCAAACATTTTTAAAAGCAACAAAGCATGTCTAAACTCTACGGAGGCGGTTTTGAAATAGCTCTTATAAACGTTCACAAGTTTTTAAGAAGTGGACAGAGCGTTGGAATAAATGCATTTAGTCCTACATAGTTTTTCTTAAAAAAAAAAAAAAAACATGTAAATCATGACGATTCAAGTTCTTCTGTATCTTTTTATAAATTTAGTCTTACTACTTATTGAACAGCCCTCGTATCGCTAGAGAATGTCCCTTCTTCTTTGGTTGAAACAGATCTTAGATGCATCAACAATATATTCGTATGAAATTAGTCAAGATATTTCATCTGCAGATTGCTCATTGAGCAATGTACGCTGTATACACAGCGCGACCACATTTTTACTCTTATTCTCTGAAAAGTATAACTTTTAAAGACGGCTTAGAAAATTTTATACGAATATGTTGGCAACTTTTGAGACCCCAAACGTTTTGAAATTTAAAAATTTGTTTTTTTCACTTCACCCTATAGTCTACATCGGGTCTAGCTACGCACCTGCCTTTTTCGTTGCATTTTGAAGTTCCAAAAGCATGTTTTATATGAGCCAAATCGTTCATTTCAATGCTGTATTTTATACATTGGAGTCCACTTGGCGATATATCGCTTAACGATATATTTGGCGATGTTTTTTGCGATACATCGCAATGTTGGCGTCTAGAATGAACTTTCAACATCGGCATGCTCTTTGTTTACCATACTTTTACAGGTTTTGGAAAATTTAAAAAAAATTGCTGATTAAAAAAGTATTGCTTCTAAATTTAGCGTATGTGAGTACACGTACCCATTCCCTTGAGACCTTAAAAGCATTGATTATTGAAAAGGCGTAAAAGGAAGTAATGGGCCTACGTCAGATTTTTATTTTATAGCATCACAATATTTCTACAATTAATTGCAACATTATAGGTGGGAAAGAGATTTCAAAAACTTACACTAAGCATTCAAGAGTATCGTCCAAACGTAAACTTTACAACGATCAAATTATACTATTTAAAGTGCATAAAGTGTTCTCAACTTATTTGAAATAAAATGTGGAAAACTGTTATGGGTCCAAAAAATGGGTAACTACAAAAAATGTAACTTTTAAACGCAAATATTTTACAATTTCGAAACATTTTGTTTTCTTTCTTTTTTTTTCATTGTTACATGAAAGAGTTACCTACTAGAAGAAACAATGACCCAGCTAAGTTCCAATTATTTGACTCCTAAATAAAAAATAAATAAATAATGCCTTGTTCACGGAAATATATAAAAAAAGAATAAAAAATTTTTTGTTTAAAAATCGTGGCCTATTTAATATCAAAGTAGTAGTTTTGTTAGTTAAGCAAACAATTAGCTATTTTAATGATTAATGGGAATCTAATATTAAGATCTCTTAATGAAAGTAAGTTTTTAGTAATCCTTTTCGTTCAAATGTGTTTTATAAATAGTATTTAGAACAAGACGTTTCGTCTAGAACTAAACGAGCCTACTTTCCCGTATACCCATACTACTTTCCAGTACCTGGTCAATATTCTCAAAAATAGTTAAAATCGCAAATTTTTTCAAACATATTTTTTAAATATTTTAAACTGATTTCTAGGAATAAAATATTCCTCACTCATCTAAAAAAATTAAAGATAAAATCTTCAACAGCTTTTAAAACGAAAAAATAGTAATTAAAATTAATAAGCTCATTAAAATAAGTACATCATATAAAAAAAAATTGTTTCTTTTTCCCCTGTTGCCAAAAATAATTTTTTAAATGAATTAATGAACTTACCAAAATAAACAAAAACAATAAAATGTCAACTTAAAAAAATAATTTTCATTGTCAAAAAAAAAAAAAAAAAAAAAAAAAAATCGTCTGCGCATATCTTAATGTAGAAACATAAATGACTTCGAGTTTGATAAATAAATACCTTTGTGCTGAACAGTAAAGTAAGACAAACAACGTTAGAAAAGCACAAATTTCCCAATTTTGGCCAATGACAAATTTGTGCTTTTTCTAACGTTGTTTGTCTTACTTTAGACTTCGAGTTTATTCGCCGAAAACTGAATACCTAAATTCAAACTTAAGCGTGAAAATAAAACAAGTAATATCCACAATAAGTATTTCACAGTTAAAACCATAGCTGCGGGGTCGGAGTCGGAGTCAATCTCATTTTGGGATAAAGGAGTCGGAGTCGAATATCCAAGAATCGGAGTCAGTCATTTGTCCTCCATAAATTTTTGCCAAAGCTACGAAGTCAGAGCCGAAGTCGGGAGTCGGAGTCCGATTAATTGTCGGGCACAGGAGTCGGAGTCAGGTGCCCCTAAATTCTCGGAGTCGGAGTCTGGAGTTTGGCGTCAAGAGCTATTTCCAACAAAATTTGTTTGAGGTAAATCCGCCTTCAAGTATGGAATCTACATTGACTTTCAGTTTTTCCGTAGGCGCTAATGTTAAGGGATTTGAACTGTTCAAAATTGAACGGAAAATTGTTCAAATCAAAAAGATATTTTATATACAAGTTCTTCATCAAAAGCTTTTTCCTACAAAGTTTGTTTGAAGCAAACTCGCCTCACAGTTCGGAAATGCCTTGAATATCCCCGTAGGCGATAATGTCAAGTTTTTTTGAACTGTTTAAAATTGAACAAAAAATAGTTCAAATCAAAAAGTGAAATATGGGAATGAGGTGTCCTCGCCGAGATCTTTCGAACAAAAAAAATTTGTTCGAATCGGACTATTCATTCGAAAGTTATTAGGGGGGGGGGGGGGCAGACAGACAGACCGACAGACATTTTTCCCCATCTCAATACCCTACCTTCCAATTTTTAATTTTTCGATATTTATTTAATTATTTTATTTCTTTTTGACTTTTTTTTTTTTGTTTTCCGCGATATTTTTAAGATGCATTAAGCCTTCTTTCATGCTTTTTTTCTCTTTTTCTGACTTTTACTGGGAAAGTAGGCTAAAAATTAAGAATACTCGTATGCTGGCAATTTGTAGTTTTGGTCGAAAGCCTAAAATTGATGTATTTCCCCTCCATCAGTTATTTTCACCCCAGAAATAATGACATTGATAAGGTCTCACGGAGGTGAGGAATTTTCCATTAACATAGGCCTAATGGATACATTTTTTTGAAGAAATATTTTTTTTCTTCATTGCTACAATCTGCACATGTTAAACATGTGAAAATATGTTCACTTCTTTTTTTACATTAATTTACATCCCTGAAATTCAAATTCACGGAGGTGAGAAGTCAGAATAACCACCACTTTACACCATTTAAGTTTTTAAAACAAAATCTATCTTCTTGTTTTTCGACAAAAATCTCACAACTATTTTATGGCTGAAAATAAAGAAGGGGCTCCCTTGTAGCATGGAAAATAAAATGTGAAGTCATTACTGCCACGTGTTAATGAGAAATGGCGTTTTGTGTTTAGGTGAAGGAGATGAGAAATTATTGCGTGACTTGATTCCTTGTCCTACTAAAACAAACTAAAACACAACATTAAAAAATTAAATATACTTAAACAATTAGCATTTGAGACACTTGTGAAAGAAATAATAAACAAATAAGTTTATACTTTTAATTAAACAAGTTATTAAGCAACATAAACAGTTGCAGTGACATGCTACGTACTTGAGAACTCACATGTTGTGAACCAAAAATATATTAAAGTAAAAAATATTATTAAAAAATTGTTGGCAGGTTTAAAAGATATATTTTTAATGAAATTAAAAAGCATTGTTAAATGAATTGTCCCTTAAAGTTTTTACACTAACAGTTACGCTTTTTGAAGAATGACCCTTATTTTAATATTACCAGAACTGTGCAGCATTGTGTCAGATGTACCAAAAACATGAAATGGATCAAATGTTACTCACGTGGCTCGAATGTTTCCAAAATGACATTACGTATATTGAAAAGAAGTATCTATTCAATTTTTCAACACTCTAACATGCATATTCCTATGACACACAAACCGTATTATCCGAAGTAAGAGTTATTTTAAATTTTCGAAAATACTCTGCTTAAAAGGTCTAGAACTGCTATACTTGATTGAGCTGTATAATTAAACTTCACGTCTCAGTTTAGGTCACTTCGTTTTAGTCGCGCACTTTGGCATTCAGCACAAGCTATACAAAACCTAGTGAGTAACATTTTAAAGGTTTTTTTCATTCAATAATGACAAAATAAGTTAAAACTTCTGTTCACACTCATAGTTAAGTCTGCAAACTTTCGACAAATGCGACAAAATTGTCGTCAAAGATTGACAAAACGCACTTACTTCATATTCTTAGCTGGGTGCAAAACATTTTCATGATGCTTCATAAATAGGGTTATTATATTTTATGTAGACCAAATCCGGAAACCTTCATCACAAGGGGATTGAGGTACCGATATAATGTTTCACCGATCGGTTTTCAATCACATTGGCTTTCCAAAATTCACATTTTTAAGGATTTCTTAAAAAATAAGAGACCAATTGCTTTGTAACTTTGTCACATAAAAGGTATGCTCCAGCTGTTATTTTCCTATTAAAGTTATATCACCCTTGCGTTTAGGAAATCAGTAACAAATTGAGGAAAACAAAAACGTTTTTTGATCATCATTCATCGCAAATAGCTGAGAATAAGCTTTAAATTTCAGAAATTAGTTAACTTACTATGTACAATTAATTTACATGCTTTCGAGAAAGTATCACTGATATTCACGAAGATGTAAGCATTTCTTTTAAAACTACGCATTTTATTTGAAGATTTTCGGCTCGTAACACGCAAAGTTTTCCATAAAAGCTTTCCAAACTTTCAGGAAACTTGACAGCGTACAAAATAAGTATAATACTAAATTTTAAATTAAAATGTTGAAAAATTGATAAAATATGTACATCTAAAGCAATTAATTTCTCACTGTGCATGCGCGAAAGATAGCAATTTATAATTTTATTAATCTTAAACCCAACTAGATTCTTCAACTCATGATAAAATTCCAATTGAATATCTTAAAAATACAGAAAGTTATGAGGGATGTTAATGAGCCGAATTTGAATAACTCTTGATAGGCATCGAATCGTGAGAGATCGTTCACAAATAATCAGTTTTTATCATGATCACACTGAACGATTCCAAGCAAAATGTTGCTAACTTGCGATTCGTCGCCTATACAAGAATTATTAAAATTCGGCTCATTAAGATCGCTGATAACTTTCTGAATTTTTAAGATATTCAACTGGAAATTTTATCTTGAGTTGAGGAATCTAGTTGGGTTTTAGATTGTGAAAGAAAAAAACTGCTATCTTTCGCGCAGGAGCAGTGAAAAATTAATTGCTTTAAGCGTCCATATTTTATCAAAATTTCAACATTTTAACTTCGATTTCGATTCCGAGTCACAACTGACTACAACTGTATTTATGTCGAGGACTGCATACTAAGTGCCTTGCCTCCATTATTTTTTATACCGATAGATGGCAGCACCATCACCAGATCGAACAGTTAATGAAAATTTAGAACTAGACCAGGAGCTAATAGCTACCTGGTGCTAGCACCCCCAGAGGTATCGTTTCACTTGGAGGACATTGAGACCACGAGCATATTTAACGTCACCCAGTCACCTTCAATGACGACAGTGGATCTTCGACCATCGAGGTTCGAACTCAGGACCCTCCGGCCCCGAATCCGACACTCTACCGATCGGGCTACTACGGCCCAACATTTTAAAATTGCAGTATTATACGTCTCTTGTATGCTGTCAAGTTTTCTGAAAGTTTAGTAAGTTTTGATGGAAAACTTTGCGCGTTACGAGCCAAAAACCTTCAAATGAAATTCGTAGTTTTGAAAGAAATGCTTTATCTTCGTGAATATCAGTGATACTTTCTCGAAAGTTTGTAAAATAATTGTTCATAGGAAATTAACTAATGTCTGAAATTTACAGCTTATTCCCAGCTATTTTCGATAAGGAATGATCAAAAAAGTTTTTGTTTCCCTCAATTTGTTGCTGATCCCCTAAATGCATAGGATAATTAATTTTTACTAGAAAATGAAAGCAGGAGCATATCTTTCATGCGACAAAAGCTACAGAACAATTGGTCTCTTATTTCTCGAGAAATCCATAAAAATGTAAATTTTTGAAAATGTCCCAATACTTTTGGTGATATAGTGTATTTCACAGAGCTTTATATAGTTTTCAAACTTCGAATTATGAATTGTTAAGAACAATGTAAAAATTTCTGAAATAAAAAATGATCTCGAGACATTTGTACTTCACAGTGCTGTTCCTTTTCATCATATGACTATTTGATTACTACATGATGTGTTCGAGAGCCACGGCTGCAACCCAAGGTTCGGGGTTGAGCTGCAATGTAACTGACCAAAATACTTTTTCAGGGGAGGGGGGGGGGGACAAAAGCATCGTAAGAAGCATTAAAAACTGAAAAAAAAAAAAACGAAAGTACCGTAAGGTCACTAGTAACAGACAAGGGTCCATTAACAGACAGCCATAAGTTTGGACTTAAATAATAAGCCTTTTATGCGGGAAAAACTGATGTTATTGTGGCCCATGAATACGGTGCAATCATCTAGTGTTATCAAAGTGAAATTTATGAGCCAGTCGGCATTTACAAGTCAGTGAGGGAAAGTTATGAACAGCCACCACGAGGTCAGCTGGTGTTTCATGTTCATTTGAATTTACACAGTCCAGTCACATTAATGTGACCACCACGTACTTTCCACGTCAGAGTTAAATAACCAATCACAGAAGGCAGGTGGCAGTACAGTGCAGTTGAGCGTATATAAAGGGTGTGTGAGGGCTTCGGAAAACATTTCAATCGTTGGCGTAATGCAGAAACGAAGCGATTTATCCGACGTCCAAAAGGGCATGATCACTGGCTTTCGGGCCAAGGGTGGAAGCATTTCCGAAACGGCTGAGTTTGTGAACTGTTCGCGTGCCACCGTGGTAAAAGTGTACCGTGCATGGCAAAATGGGACTGTCCAAAATCAGCGATGTGGCAAATGTGGTGCACCACGGGCCATAGATGACAGAGGCGAACGACGGTTGCGGAGATGTGTTCGGGCAGATAGACGGGCTACCGTTGAGCAACTGACCACCAAAATGAACCAAGGGGCTACCAAAAGTGTCTCCCAAACTACTATTCAGCGAACATTGCTGCGTCTGGGCCTCCGAAGCAGACGCCTGGTTCGTGCACCTATGCTGACTGCTGTTCATCGACGACGAAGGCTAGAATTTGCACGCCAGTACAGCAGCTGAACGTCCACTGAGTGGCGACAGGTAGCGCTTTCAGATGAATCGCGTTTTATGCTCCATCGGACAGATGGACGTTGGCGTTTAAGGCGTGAAACCTCTGAAAGGAACCACCCTGCAACCATTGCCGGAACGGTCCAAGCTGGAGGCGGGAGCATTATGGTCTGTGGAATGTTTTCCTGGCATTCTCTGGGTTCACTGATCATTGTCGATGGCACCATGGATCAATGCAAGTACGCATCTGTCTTTGCGGACCATGGCCACCCCTACATGCGCATTGTTTTTCCTCAGGATGATGACATCTTCCAGCAGGACAATGCGAGGTGCCATACAGCTGCCAGTGTACGTGCGTGGTTCGAAGAGCACCAGGATGAGTTTACCGTCCTCCCCTGGCCAGCAAACTCACCTGACTTAAGCCCAATCGAGCATCTGTGGGACCATCTCGATCGAGTTGTTCGCGCCATGGATCCTCAACCGCGTAATCTAGCGCAGCTGGCCACGGCATTAGAGTCGGCATGGCTCAGCACCCCAGAGAACACCTTCAGGGACCTAAGTGACTCTCTTCCTGCACGTCTCGCAGCAGTCCGCTCTGCGAAAGGTGGTTATTCTGGCTTTTGACAGATGGTCACATTAATGTGACTGGACTGTGTATTAAAGCGTTAGTTCTAAAAATAAAGAGCTTTTGCCCATTTTGAAGAGAAAAAAGGAATTTTGTCCATCGCTCATCCTTTTTTCATCCTGTCTGTTACTGTATATCATCAGATCGGTGTCTGATCTCCATCTGATTTTTCGGTGTCAGTTACTAGGGGGGTTGGACTTTTTTCCGAAATTGAGCAAGCAAAAATAGAATTAAATAGTTAAGAGTATCTAGAAACAACCAAACGTTAGATGAGATGCAGTTGCATGTGAGAAAAATATTTTAAAAAGTCTAAATGCGTTGAAATGCTCAGAAAATTGAGGTAACCTGAGAGCGCTGTCTTAAGCATTTCTGTGACTGGTGCCGTTAACCTATATGAAATATTCAAGGGAAAAAAACTGAGGTTGTCTACTTGCATACGCGAAAAACGATTTCCACTTAAAGTTCTGTCATGGAAGAGACTCAACTATTTTGCGTATGGAACACATCTGAATTATGAGAAGCGTCTATAATCCGTAAAATACAGTATTCATTAATGGATGGCACTTGGAACAGGTGTTGGTTTTCTCAAAACTATTTTTCTTGCATACGAGCATGAAATTTAATGCATTAAATTTTTTTCCTAAATGACTTCATAGGCTGGCTGCATGTAGCCGCTCGCCAGTTGAAACCCCTGACATACATGATGAGTACCAAGTAATATAAAACGTTTTGACAAAAGTGTTAAAACAAAAATTAGAGCAACATGAAAATAGTATTCATTAAGTTACATATGAAATCTTGCTTATGAAAATACAGGTAATGTCAGAATGTATTGTAAATATTTACAGCATGATTACAATTTAAGGTACCAAAAATATCAACCGGTAGCACAGCTATCACACAGGTAGGCTTTTTTCAGCTATTTTCATAACTTTTTACCTGTTAAAGGAAAAAAATACCCGAAGAACGAATCGCCAAAATTAATAAGTAACAATTTTTTTTATTTATCGACATTGAATATTCTTAACAATTTAGCAACACACAAGTGAGAAAAAACCAGCAGCAAGCAGGAAGGTGGATCAATACACTTTGAAAGCTAAAAAATCGATAACGCAAAAACTTAACTAACGAATTCAATTAAGAATTTTTGCAGTATTTCCTTGGTGATGTATTCAAGTTTTAAATTTTTTTTCCACTTAGTTTTTTTAACAGCAATTCTTTTTTTTTTGTTTGTTATGTGTGGTTTAACATAAAAAAGCTTAGCAATTATCTGCTTTTTCTTTTCTATCGCAATGAGGAAAAAGCTGCATATTTTTTGCGTATGTTAACATGAAACATCATAAATGAAGATAGATATAAAATTGTATAACTTTTTGTGTGTGTGTGTGTGTTACGAAATGCGTTATAACTGTGCTTAACAATTTCTTCAAGCTGAAAATTAAGTTTACTAGTCCGGCAGGCTGTTTCGATTTTTATATTAAGCATAAGCAACTTAACTCTAATTTTTCTCAATTTAGCTCTTCCGACGAAACATCCGTCTATTAAGAAGATATAGTTAGTAGTTAAAGGCTGTGCTCAGGGATGTTCCCATCAATTTTTCTGAGGGTATACTCCCAGTAATCCATTATGCACAATATGTGTATGCAATCATATATACTGTTACAAATTCTGTAAATATTAGTTATTTTTGTGATTAATTTGTCGTAATCTAGCTAAATTTGGCGTTTATTAAATTATCTGTCATCTAAAATTATTGTAGTAACGTGACCTGTAAATAGTTTCTTGTAATGAATATACAGACCCTGTACATTCGGCTGAAGTATACGTTCCCCTCATTTCTGAATGATAAAATTTGTGAATGAATAAAAAGAAAGTACGAGATATTTTTAGAATGTTATCGAAACTTCTCAATGGAACATTGTGGAAACTTTTCAAGGGTTTATAAAAAGCCTTTACGCATGATAAAAAGTCAATTTCGACTGAGAATTTGTATTGAGAGTGTATTAGCTCTGTTTATTGCGAGGCATTTCGCTGTGTTGTTTTTCGTATTTGGAAGTAAATACGTGTGTAACCGTTGAGTTTACGGTGTTGAGTGATATTTGCTTAATTGCTGATGATTAATTTAGCAGTTGTTAATGGTGTACTAAACCATTACTAAACAAAGAAATATTTCAAATCAAGTACACTGAAAGAAATCCCATATATATATATATATATATATATATATATATATATATATATATATATATATATATATATATATATATATATATATATATATATATATATATATATATATATATATGTATATAATCTACTTTGTTTTAAGATAAAATCCACTTATTTCACTGTATAAATTAGAAAGATATGAATTAACTCGTACAAGCTTTGAAAAGCTTTGAGTTCTTCAAAAGCGAGTGTGTCTTATAAAACAGTTCCTGACAAAGCAAGAGCTTTAGCTATCAAGGTAAATTGCTCACCATGCTTTTGCCTCTTGCTGTTGATTCATTCTGTATACCATTTTTGCGACTGCGCACAACCCCCTTCCCTCATTTTTAGCGGGTGGCCCGTATTTATACCACTTCCTCTAAGAAAACAATCCACTATTACGAACTTTTTTCTACCTAAACGACCGGATTCGTGACTAAATATGTTAAAATGATCCAAAATGTTTTGTGTATAAGAATGTTCTTTTCGTAAAATATAGATATTATGCTTTTTAAAAGAATTATCCTCACTACCTTTAGTTTTTTTTTAATTTGATTTTTGCTTTCCATATATTTCCCGTAATTTTAAAACACAGTCCCTTGGGAAACTTAAAATCGGGGTTTCCCTGTATCTCAAAAACTTATTTGAGCAGATACTGAGCTTCATCTTCCCATAGCAGTATCATCCAACGTGACCCAGATTGGGAAAAAATGTAATTCATACAGGGCACATCACAACCCCATTCGGTTGATGAGTGGCTGATTGAATGTTAAAGCACCTTGAGGAATCCAGGCTCGGGCAGAGTGTTGCACCCTAATGACTAGTGGAATGGGAATCGCCTTGACAGCCCTATTCTCCTGATTTCAACTTTTGTGACTTTTGTTTAGGAAGCATATTAAAGGAAAAGTTTACAAAAATTACCCGAAAACCATCACTGAGCTCTCAACTTCCATTTAGGAAGTCATTGAAAGCATAGATGTCTTGACACTAGAGCCAAGGCCGTAGCCAGGATATTCTTTCGGGGAGGGACATGGTCGAGGCAAAGGTGGTTCCAGGACGTGTAATCAAGTGGGAAAATAGCATTTAAAAATTATGTTTATTATGTTGTTTGCAAAAATTAAACAACAATGTATTTAAAAAAATCTTATCAAATAATTATTTTAATTAATTACTTCATTAATATTTGATAACTAATTTACATTCAATCGGAATTATTTATTAGGGAATTCACAAAATAAGAGGACTGCGTACGCTTTTACGGTCTATAACACTTGATACAGTGTTAATTAATTGTTTGCAATTACAAATGCATGCGTCGGGGGCTTTCAGAATAACTTTCACGCAAATAAGTGAAAATAGTCACAGTTGAAAAGTAATCTACACTCACCACCTCAAAAAATAAATTAATATTCTTAAAGGCTTACTTTATTAAAATCTACAAAATTAAGCATGTAATCAAAAGTATGATAGGATTAAAAATCACAGTTTTGATCATGTAAATATGTTACGTCTCTTGTTGAAGTGTATATGAAAGAATGTTTTTAAAATGCTATCCGTAACAAGAGTCATTAGCAATCAGTAATGGACCAAGGTGTGAAAAAATGAGGACTTTTTGAAAAAAAATTTTATGAAAATTTGTATGGTGGTGTAGAGGGATTGGCGAAAAGAAGTGGTCTGAATGAAAGAAGATTTGTATAACAAGGCCAAGTGATAGTGAAGGAGGAATCGAAGGAAGAGTTTCGATTAGATTGTCTTCGTTTCTTTATTTTTTGGAGATAAATTAAAATTTCGGGGGAGGATTTGTCCCGACGGTCCCTGCCCTGTCTACGGCCCTGACTAGAGCGGATTTCGTAGAATTTTGCTATTTGTCGGTGCCACATTATACACATTGGATGGCAAGAATACGGGACATGTCATAAACTAAATCCGAAATAGCATCTGTAGTAACTTTTATTGTTTGCATACATTTTTTGAGCTTATCAGTTTGTGAAAATTCTAATTTTTTATTCCAAGTAGCTTAATCATTATTGGATCCTGTATTAAGGCATATTCTAAAAATCTAGAAAAAGCATTGCTTTAAAATTTCAACGTAGAACAAAAAGTAGTAATAATAAAGTAAGAAGTGATAACAATAAAAATTGAATTATTAAAAACAGCAATTCTCTAAGAAGCATTTAGAAATACAATCAAAATCACATAAAAGCCTTAAAACTAAAATGGCTATTTTGTGTATCTGTTACAAGGCGCTTTGAAATATAAGAGCTACTTTAGCAGATCAAAATTCCAATATCCGAGTGTAAACAGATAAATACAATTCGTTCTTTGAGACATAAAATTTTTGCCTCAAAGCTATGCTCGCTCCCATAAAATAATCCTCTAAAACAAGAACTTTTATTTCTTCCGTTTATGTTTAAAATTTCACATGCCTGTTTTCTTATATCGGCATTGTTATCATATATTCAAATTTTTAGAATCGTAACTGGTTTAGAAATATTTATGAGCGCGTTTTTGATGGTAGCTTTAGGGAGTTTTGAGATAAGAATAACGACGATGGGCAGAAAACGAATTTTCAAATAAAGCGAGCTGAAAAATATGTTGTTTATCTGAAGTTTTCATAATACATATTTAATAAATAAATATTGGTTTCGAAATAATATATATTTCGTACTAAACTTCTAAAGTTCAAAATAGTGTTAAGAAAGCAATGGACCGAAGTTATGCTTTGAAACTAAATTCGCGAAAATAGCTGACACATGTGCACTTTTAGTTAACTCGAGCTTGCTATTTGCTTAAGAGTGACGAAATCCTGAGAGCATTTTGGGTAAGCAAACTCTACTACCTAGGCTAAGTGCGGAAACACCTCACCGGTCGCACCGCGCGGTTGGTCAGGTTGCGGTATTGACATCACTGGAATTTTTCTGGTTCCCCGGTAGAACAGCTGTGTTTCCAAACGCTCGTGGTTACAGCGCGGTAGTTCTAGTTCAAAAGCAGACGACACGTCCATGGACGCTCCAATCACGGAAAGTGTAAAATTTGATACACGATCGGAGTGGCCGAATCATACCACGCGATCTCGCTAACCACTTGGAGACCGCGGTAGGAAGGGTTGCAATCTGATCGACCGCTAGAGACCAACCGCAAGCATTTCCGAGCGCTGTTCGGTGGCACCAAAAATCAGCTGATTGCATTTCCGAACCCTTGCAGTGGCACCGGTACTACTGCGGCGAGTTTCCGAACTTACATTTTACTTTAATCAACTCTTATACACAATCGAGTCAAAAGAATCTAGTCATACAAATGCAGTTGTTTAGGTTAACTTTGAACCAAGTGGGGGGTGAGGGGGGGGGTAACTCTCCGGCGCCACTTTTTCTTGGCATACTTAACTTTAAAACAAAGTTATAATATTTTTCTACTTGTTTCAAAAAATAGGTTTTGACATTAATATGTAAACAGCTAGGCAAGTGCGTTCCTGGTCATTTCAGCGTATAAAAAACTTTTACTTTGCTAGAGATCATGTAAAAGTTTGGAGACTACAGATCGGTTACCACGTAAAAACGTCATCTATTTCCTCGGTTTTTTTGCTTGCTCTAATTATTGCTTCATTTCGAAACAAGGTGTGGGGCAGAAGGTCAAAATCGGAGTAACTTGGACGACATCTAGAATGATCGTCATATTTTCCCATTTTCTTTGTGGCTATACCTTTAAGTTTCTGAATTATTGGGTTGTGTTGTTAACCAAAAACTGATCACTTTTGGTATGTTGTTAATTGCCTAATATTTTCGGTAACATTCTTCCATTGAAGTTCCAAGTGTCGTTTACTCAAAACAAGCGATGGGAAAACTTTCCCGCCAAAATGTGTTTACTTCTAACTCTCTATTTTATGAGATGCAACTGTTAGCAGAATGGGGGATGATGTCCTTTTCCAGGCATGTGGGGCAGAAGGTCAAAATCGGGCTCCACAAAGGTCTTCTAGACATTATTCAAAGAGGGAAAGGGGAGGGGGAGGGTGATTAAAAGTATTCAAAAGAGAATTCAGAACTTCTGATAAACGAAATTTGTTCACATGCGTTGGGTGGGGAGAAAAACACGACCGACATATTTGCATCGGTTGGCCAACCATGAGTCCCAAAACTATTGCAAGTTCCCCAACTGAGTAAAAGTTGTTTACATATCAGCTCGGCAATGTCATTCTATAAGGCAGTAGAAAGGGACACTACCTAATTCGATGGGGAAGTGGAGGCAATTTTTGTAGCTCTCAATCAATTTCGCCAAATTAATATTCGTCACTCTGTCATTTTATCCGATAGCAAAGTCGCATTAGGGTTATTACTAATTATAAATTTTGCACTTGTAAGCGAATTGATGAATGTAGGAGGATTCTTATTACTGTGCTGTAGTGCAATAGAGTCAGACAAGAACACATTGTCTAACTCTATTGTACTACAGCCGATAATGGCCATTGTGGAATAGAGGGAAACGCAAATGCCCATTCCTTGACTGAGAAAGGAATTGCTGTTTTGCAAACAACCAATAATCAAACAACCATCAATGCCACAAAAGTCCTAATTAAATTAAAATGCACTCTGTAGTGTCCGGCACCCCAACAGAGACATTTTTCGACCCCTCTCTCCTGGTCGCACGATTACTTCAGCCTGGTGCTCGGGTGCGGAGGAGCGAAGAAGGGATGTTTGGGAGAGGTGACTGAGGTCTGGGGAGAGAGAGCAGCGGTGTTGTGCGCTGGCTCTGACCTGTAGTTGATCTGTTTCATGTTGTGCGTTATGCTTTATGCTGATTCTTGTGTAGATATTGTACAGTAGATTAGAGAATAAATGTGTAAATAAAAGATCTTAAAATTAATCAGATGAGTTTACTAAATCTTCAACGAACCAAAGCGGAAAAGGGCAAGCTAAGCCCTGCACTCGCTACATACTCAATTTTCCATCTATCTACACAGTGCGTCCAATAGAAAAGGTGACTGATTTTAAATAAGGTACAAGACATAATTTTTTTCTAGTTTACAAGATGATTTATTCAAAATATACACCTTGGGAGTCAATACAATGCTGGAAGCGATCGTGAAATTTTTTGAAGCACTTTTCAAACCCATCTTTTGGAATTGCCTCCAATGTGGCCGTCGTAGCTGCCTGAATATCTAAAACTGTGGCAAAATGTTTGCCATTCATTGCCAATTTCAATTTGGGGAACAACCAGAAATCCGCTGGAACCAAATCAGGGGAATAAGGAGGGTGATCAAGCACCACAATACTTTTTTTGGCCTAGACGTTACGTACCATCAAGCTTTTGTGTGCTGGCGCATTGTCATGCAAAAAAGACCATGTCCCTTGGTTTTGGTATTCAGGTCTAACTCGATGAATTCTCGCCCATAAACGCTTCAAAACACTGAAGTAGTAAGCAGCATTAACTGATTCACCTTCTGGCATGAATTCCTTATGGATGATACCCTTCGAATCAAAGAAATTTGCAAAGAGAGTCTTGATTCGGCTTTTTTCCATGCGCACTTTTTTTGGTTTGGCATCTTCTGGGCTCTTCCACTCCGCGCTCTGACGTTTTGTGAGTGGTTCATACTTGAAACACCAGGTTTCATCACCAGTTACAATGTTTGCCATGAAGTTTGGATCCCTAGTGGCCGCTTGTTGCATGCCTCTGCAGTGTTCCACTCCAGTGTGCATTGATTGTGTGAATGCCCATCTTTTTAAGATTAGTCTTAGATAGTGGCGCTCAATTTACGGCCCGCGATCCAAGTGTGACCCAAGTAGCTGATCCATGCTGCCTGTTGTCATGTTTATTATTACAAATCCAAAATATATATTTTTTAATTTGCTTCCCTTTTCTGCGTTTTCTTATGTTATCTATAAAAAGAAATATGAACATATATTTATATTTTATATGTATTCTGGCTCATTGAGATTAATCTTAGTATCAGGTGCGGTCCTCTGATAAAAAAAGGTTGCCACACAGGTCTTAAAAGACTCTCCTATTAGTACCTTGTGTCAATGAACTGTAAGCACGTTGACGAATGCCCAGCTCTAACCACTTTTAATTTTGTGATTCTGAAGAAGCAGCAGCCTCCAACCTCTTTTACTCAATGGCCGCATTGGAAAGTTTTGGCATCGAGGCGGGTCAAAAAATCCAACAATATTTCAGTTCAGATTCTAGTTAGAGTAATCCCCTCCCCCATTACTGAGCTCAAAAATATTATTTAAATAATATTTCTGGAAACTTTCATTATATGGAATTGCATTATACATAATTAGAATATCAACCGCATTACATAGAAGTAGAGTTCACATTCCTCACGAAGTTTATTCAAAGCAACAAGAATCTTTACTAATAATAAAGCTGAAAGTCTCTCTGTCCGGATCTCTGTGACGCGCATAGCGCCTAGACTGTTCGGCCGATTTTCATGAAATTTGGTACAAAGTTAGTTCGTAGCATGGGAATGTGCACCTCAAAGCGATTTTTCGAAAATTCGATGTGGTTCTTTTTCTATTCCAATTATAACTAGTATGTTGTGGCCATCACGAAACTTTCTTCTATATTTTTCTTTTTTTTTTTTTTTTCTGATCCCTCCCCATGCTTGACGAGGAAGCAATATTCCCAACAAAAACAAAATGACACATGCAAAAACTTGACGACTATTCGGAACTCCAGCGCTCGAATACGCTACCTTGCGGTGATTTATAAAACTGCGAATGCAACTAAAACATTGCCACGTTGCGCTCCACGTGTATCTGTTGACGTAAACGCGGTCAGTTTGTTCTGAGTAACGCATTCAACATGTCTAAGAACGCCTTCAACAACAGAAATTAATTCGTCCCTTAGTAGTATTCTCGAGCTTCTCAAAATAATGTTAGTTTTCCTTATTTCTTTCAAAAAAGTATTAAATGGTGGAAGCGTAAACAAGAAAACTCTGGATTAACAAAATTGGATAACGTTATACCAGGTAAAATTTTTTATTGTTTTGTATGAATTTGTAAGAATATGAGTTTTTTTTAATCTTAAATTAAATTAACTAATCATATTTTACAGCAGCATTTAGTTGGAATGGACAGTATGCAAAATATTTTCTTGAATTTATTATCGTAGAACAAAATGAAAAATGTTTAACCGAGAAAGAATTTACTTTATTCCTTTATTCTCAGCTGAAAGGTTTCGTCAAATTTGTTTTAGGGTTATAGTTATGGAATTGTGCGAGCAAAGTAGCCTTGGCGAGATTTCGCGTTTTTAGTTAAACCATTTTTAATTTTTATCATGAGTAGAATAAAATGATAGTAAGATTACAGAATTCGATAAGTAAAAAGAAATAATGGTCAATCAACTGAAAAGAAAACTACCACCATATATAAACGGTGAGTACACATTTTATTTATTTTGTTCTGAGTGAATTTGAATAAATATCAGTTTTTCAATTCGATAAAAAAAAAACGAACTTAACAACATTGACTGGACACTTTTCTTTAACCTAATTCCACATAAATGATTTAAATAACCTTTGTTACTACAGTATCCTACTGAAATAGACAGTATGCAAATAAATTTTCTTGAAAATATTTATCGCAGAACAGATTGAAAAATCCAGAAAGAACGTTAGGAATTTGAACAATAAAAAATAAAAGTTCGCCAAAAATCTTTTTTTAGTGTTATGGTTTTAAAATTGTGTGAAAGGATAATGTATCTTGACAAGATTTCGCATATCAGGTAAATCATTTCCATGACGAATAAATTAAATGCATGATTTCTTTAGATATCCAATCATATAGTCATAGAAATAAATTATCTAGTGTTAAACGTTACTCTTGACAGTCTGCCACGTATGTGCACTATGTGACAAAAATGTCAACAAATGCCGGAAATGTCACGAAACTGAACTTAATATGTACTAATGTGTAGAAAAAACGGTACAAAATGAAAATGCCGTTCGAAGCGAACCAAAAATTTATGAATTCCGAATTCAACATCGTGAAAATGGCTGCTTCAGAACAACTTACTGTGTGTTCTGCATTAATTGTTTACTTTCGTAATACTTTTTGGTTTCTAATCTCTTTCTATATGGGTCAGAATAACCAAAAGACTTTGAAAAATCTTTTCAAATGAATAAAGCGAAAAAATCATACGTACGAACAAAAATCACAACACTTTTAGCATTTTCTTCGTTACCATGTGCGTTTGTTTTAGTTTTCAATTCCGCCATTAGACAGTGACTTCAGTGCCCCCTATAGTTCGTTGGAGTTGCGAATCCCAATGTCTGAATTATTGCAAAAGCAAAGCAAAGAGCGAAAATTGAAAGTTATTTTAAAAGCCTTGCTTGAATTAATTGCAAATATTTTATTTGTTAACAAACATAAGATGGCAACAGTTAAAAATTTTAAATCATTGAGATAATATTTCCGATCATTTCCATACAATTAAAATCACGAGAAATACGCAGACGACAATCTATTACGATTTATCTTTCTTATTGTTGCATTAATAAAAATATTTTTATTCGCAGAAAAAAAAAAAAAAATCAACACCTCTTGGAGCGATCGGCGTCAAAATAGAACCAAAGCCTGTTTACATATGGATTCACATATATTCCAAATTTCAACCAGAACGTAGCATTACTTCTTGAGATAGGGCACTCAAAATGGAAAAAAAGAAAGGGTGATTGCGCTACCCCCTTTTTAGCTGTTGACACAAAAATAAAATCAGTTCTTATACACACTAAGGGCTACTTGCCGATAAATTTTTCTTTCATTCCGTTCATTATTTCTTGAGATACAGCAGTCACAATTGACGACAAAAAACGTTCTATAGCTCAACCCCCGTTTGAGTTATTGACACCAAAATAGAATCAGCACCTGTTCCTGTTAATACCAACATATGGACCAAATTTTGTTTGATTCCGCCAGTTACTTCCTGAGGAATAGCAAGCACGCGTAACTCGAAAAACGTCCCATTGCTCCACCCCCCTTGGAGGAATTCGCGCCAAAAACTAATGGGCACAAGTTCACATAGGGGCACATATGTGTACCAAATTTCGTTCGATTTCATGCGGTAGTTTTTGTTGTAGAGCGGCCACAAAAAACTGGTCACACACAGACGTGACACACATACATACACACACACACACATACACACACACACAGACAGACAGACATTTTCCAAAAATGGTCGAAATGGACTCAGCACACCTCAAAACGTTCGAATCCGTCAAAATTCGAAATTCGAAAATTTGCACGAATCCAATACTTTCTTCTATATATTAGATATAGAAGAAAGTAAAAACAAAATTATCATAAGATGGACGAGTAAATTACGAAATTATCATAACGTGGAACCATAACATGGGCACAAGTCAATTGGCAAGATAAGAAATTATCATAACGTGGAACCGTAACATGGGTACAAGCCAATTGGTGAGAAAATTCACCATACATTATTTGTAAATATACAGGCGAACCAAAAGACCTTTTAATTTTTCTATTACTGGCAAAGTCGTGCAGGTACCACTAGTATAACATATTTGGGGGGGGGGGGGGGGGCTTTTGTGCCAAAAAAAAAAAGGAGTTGCCCAATAATAATACTAATGGTGTACGTAGAAATACAATAGTCATGGTTTTTGTCTTTTTAACACAAAACATTGAACTATCTGCAGAAATGAGTAAGAATAATTTTTTAACATTAAAAAATTCCCTCAGAATAATACAAAAATTAACTAGTATGTTGTGGCCATCACGAAACTTTCTTCTATATTTTTCTTTTTCTTTTTTTTTTTCTGATCCCTCCCCATGCTTGACGAGGAAGCAATATTCCCAACAAAAACAAAATTACACATGCAAAAACTTGACCCAATGTCTGAATTATTGCAAAAGCAAAGCAAAGAGCGAAAATTGAAAGTTATTTTAAAAGCCTTGCTTGAATGAATTACAAATATTTTATTTGTTAACAAACATAAGATGGCAACAGTTAAAAATTTTAAATCATTGAGATAATATTTCCTATCATTTCCATACAATTAAAATCACGAGAAATACGCAGACGACAATCTATTACGATTTATCTTTCTTATTGTTGCACTAATAAAAATATTTTTATTCGCAAAAAAAAAAAAAAAAAAAAAAAAAAAAATCAACACCTCTTGGAGCGATCGGCGTCAAAATAGAACCAAAGCCTGTTTACATATGGATTCACATATATTCCAAATTTCAACCAGAACGTAGCATTACTTCTTGAGATAGGGCACTCGAAATGGAAAAAAGAACGGGTGATTGCGCTACCCCCTTTTTAGCTGTTGACACAAAAATAAAATCAGTTCTTATACCCACTCAGGGCTACTTGCCGATAAATTTTTCTTTCATTCCGTTCATTATTTCTTGAGATACAGCAGTCACAATTGACGACAAAAAACGTTCTATAGCTCAACCCCCGTTTGAGTTATTGACACCAAAATTGAATCAGCACCTGTTCCTGTTAATATCAACATATGGACCAAATTTTGTTTGATTCCGCCAGTAATTTCCTGAGGAATAGCAAGCACGCGTAACTCGAAAAACGTCCCATTGCTCCACCCCCCTTGGAGGAATTCGCTCCAAAAACTAATGGGCACAAGTTCACATAGGGGCACATATGTGTACTAAATTTCGTTCGATTTCATGCGGTAGTTTTTGTTGTAGAGCGGCCACAAAAAACTGGTCACACACAGACGTGACACACATACATACACACACACACACACATACATACACACACACACACAGACAGACAGACATTTTCCAAAAATGGTCGAAATGAACTCAGCACACCTCAAAACGTTCGAATCCGTCAAAATTCGAAATTCGAAAATTTGCACGAATCCAATACTTTCTTCTATATATTAGATATAGAAGAAAGTAAAAATGAGCAATTTAACTCTTAATTAGAACTACATAATGCAATTACGTAATATTTTTCAAACTGGATAACAAAAAAAAAAAAAAAAAAAAAATGAGCTATATGATTAAATGGATGTTCTATGACAAACTTTTCCTATTCGCGGGACCTTGTGGAGAAATTTTCTCACGGTAGCCTATATAAAACATTGATATCATGGACACTTCGCGGTGCCCCCGGCCTTTCTCTGCGGCATCCCAGTGTGCCTCGGCACTGCCTTTAGGAACCCCTGCCCTACTGCATTAAAAATAAAAAAGTTTCTCCAGCCCTGCAAATGCGAAACATTTTCTGGTGAAAATAATAGGTTAAGGTCACTGTTTGCTATCATTTTAATATCATTATATGTTTTATTTATTAAAAACATTATCTTAAACCTTTATTATGTATTATTCTTTATCACCGGCAAGAAAAACAAAGTTTGACAAGAGCGAAATCAAATTTCTCCCCTCTCACGCACATAAACTGGCATGCATCCAATCCGTGGTTTTATCTGAAAAGAAGCCCTCCAGCCACCACTCGAAATGGCGGCATAAATATTTCCAGCCTGCATTCTTATCAGAAACAAAGATAGGCACTTGAAGATGATAAATATGCAAGTCAGGTGCTATTACTCGAAACGAGACAGCATATATAAAAATTGCACTCAAAAATTCAAACTAGAGGAGGAGGAATTTTGCTTTCCGATACCGCGAGCTTTGTCCGTGGGTAAGAAACGACTCGAATTACAGAAACATCGGAGCGGAAAATAGAGCAGTTTTGATTTTGAAATATGTAACTGGAGCCCTTGAATAAGACTCCACGCTTCAGAAAGCGGAAATATTTTTTTCTTTTTTATACTACTAAATATGTACTAATCTATACTTTGTACTTTTATGTAGGGGAATGTGGGGAAGAGTGAAATAGTTAAGATAACTTACCTTCTTCAAAATGAACAAGCTGAAAATTACGGTACACAAAGCAAGAACAATACATCTATATATATAAAAATGAATGTTTGTCTGTATGTCATCCATGAACTCAAAAACTATCCGGCAGATTTGGCTGAAACTTTCACCGTTTGTTATTTTTGGTACTGGGAATGTTTATAGACCAGTTCGAAAAAAATCCGATCGATAGTTCCTTTTTTATTCCAATTTAAGTCACAATCCATTGGATAAATACGAATAAAATTATCGGCTGTAGAAATTAATTCGCGTGAAAGATCTCATTGATAAGAAGTTAGCTGTTGCCATTTTTCTTGAGTTTGAACAAATAAATTCTTTCTTTATTGTTTTATGGCTTTTCATGCAACGGGGGGATTTAAAACTTTTTCTATTTTATATTTTTAGCGATTGATTGATCTTGCAAACTGCGTGAGTACAAAATTTGAGTATAGTCACGGCTTCACTTGATACCTGGACCGATTATTATGAAAATTGCTATACATATGTATTTTTCCACGGAGAAGGTGCATAATATGCTCATTGAAGCCTTTCGCCACCAGGTGGCACTGCAGAGTAGCAACTTCTGCCCCGTTCAATCGATTGTCATGAAAATCAGTATAATGATGTATTTTTTTTGTTGGCGTAGCAACGCACGTCGGGTACAGCTAGTTTTAAATAAAATTTGCATTGAAACATTATTTTTTGGCAATAAATTTGTCTACGAAAAAAAAAAAAAAAAAAAAGGTGGAAATTTTTAAACTTTTTTTTTCATGGGGCAAAGTGAAAAATAAAATAATTTTCTTGTGGAAATATATTCTATTCAATTATTAAAGAAGTTTTTGGTAAAATGAATGAGTAAATAAAAGAATGAATAAATAATTGAAAAGAAAATGAAATAATGTACGAATAAATAAATGGGAAGAGATGAATCTTTACTAATAATATAACTGAAAGTCTCTCTGTCCGGAGGATGTCTGTAGGATGTCTGGATCGCTGTGACGCGCATAGCGCCTAGACCATTCGGCCGATTTTCATGAAATTTGGCACAAAGTTAGTTTGTAGCATGGGGGTGTGCACATAAGATGGACGAGTACATTGCGAAATTATCATAACGTGGAACCGTAACATGGGCACAAGCCAATTGGCGAGATACGAAATTATCATAACGTGGAACTGTAACATGGGTGCAAGCCAATTGGCGATAAGATTCACCATACATTATTTGTAAATGTACAGTCGAACCAAAAGACCTTTTAATTTTTCTATTACGGGCAAAGCCGTGCGGGTACCTCTAGTGAAGGAATAAAACAGTGAATGAATATGAAAATAAATGGAAGAATGAATAAATAAAGGAACTATTAAATTGAGGAATGTAAATGAAATAATTAATAAATGAATGCGCAAGTGATTTGATAAAAGCTTGAATAAGTAAATGAAATGAGCTGTTTCACTTCTCCCCTCATGCACTTGACTAACTGTACAAAGCATTTAAAATGCAAATAGCCTTTATTTTAAACAAACAAATACTGCATTGAATATTAGTAGGTTTCAATAAATATTTATTATGTTAATAACAAGAATTTTATCATTTAATAAGAAAAAAAATCATTTTTGACTTACAACAAAACATTACAATATGAGTATCAATTTTTGAAAATTGCTTGTATTCTGATATTCTTTGATTTCCAGAGATAAAATTCTTTTTGACTGGAATAGATTATATGAGCTACCAGATAGTTAAAACATTACTAGATAGGTGGCGCTTAAAGCAGAATACATATTCCCCCACTATTCTCTAAATTAACGTTTCTTAATTTGTTTGACAAGTGGAACCCTTCTGAATGTCAACTTTTTCCGAGTAGCCCCGACTTTTTCCTGAATTTTCTAGTTTGAATGCAAAATTCAAGGATACGTTATTTTCAATAAAAGTGCTTTTTTGTGTTAAAAAACATATTTTTTGACTTGAAGTAATGGGGTGGTTTCCTTCAGTCAAAAGTACTACTTTTATCATTGAAATTTATAGACTGAGAAAAAAAAATTACATGGGCCCAGAAAATACTTTCATTTTCCCAACAGTTCTTTTTTTAATTATTTTTTTAAAATGTCAGATTTTGCAAACAAGGCATGGCCATTAGGACGTCACAAATGATGCAATTTGGCGCATCTTTCTACTACGTTTCCTCGTTACGATAATCAAGTACGAATTAAAATTGCGCTCTACGCTTGCTATCAACCCTATCGTTGCCAATACACGTGAATAAAGATGCGAATTAAATATTTTGTTCTGTGAATGGCAACACTGAATGGCATTTCATCATTTGTGATGTCACACGACAGAAGTGTAAACAATGAAAGCGCAACGATTTAAGTATTTTTTTTTTAAATATTAAATTTAAATAAATTATTTAAAAAATGGACAGATCCCATGTTTTTAAACATGCTCTTTCAGATTTTTTTTTTTTAAATTTTGGAAACGATCCCATTTTAAAATTATTACAAAATTTCCTTAAACATGTACTAAACTGTGTATTGCAAGTAGATCTACAACTCGTTTCAAACAAGACTTAATTTGGGACGTATTTTTAACTTCAGGCAGATATATCATTTAATGTCAGGCTTCATGGATGGAAGTTACATTCTCAGATAAGGTTCATCACTAAATCTGCTGTGGTATTTAATTTTTGTTGACACATACGTCAAGAACATACATTTCTTTTCGAAAGTTAAAAACGCCAACAAGGAAGTTCGCAACAATTGAGAACATTCATCTTTAAAACTGCAACAGAATTTCACTGAAGGGCATCAATTTAAAGTTCTAGTGCAAGGAAGGATGAAGTTTCATTGTTTATATTTCTGCGAAGACATCACAAACGATGACATGCCATTCAATGTTGCCATTCACAGAGCAAAATATTGAATTCGCATCTTTACTCACTTGTATTGGCAACGATATAGTTGATAACAAGCGTAGAGCACAATTTTAATTCGCTTTTTGATTACCATAACGTGGAAACTAAGTAAAAATATGCGCCAAACTGTATCATTTGTGACGTCATAAAGACCACGTCTTGTTTGAAAAATCAGACATTTTAAAATATTAATTAAAAATAACTGTTGGGAAAATGAAAGTATTTTCTGAGCTCATACTATTATTTTTGCTTATTCTATCAATTTCGGTGACTAAAAGTAGTACTGTTGACTGAAGGAAACAACCCCATTGAAGACCATACATTGACAATAAATGGCTTTTTAATCTACGATTGATATTTTCTCCTCTGTTCATTTGGAAAATACTGATCAAAAACTTCAATCAAACCTTATTTTTTATTTTTTAAGTGACTAATTTGAAAGCAAAAAAAAAAAAAAAGGAAGAAGAAAATCATATAAGTTGTGTGGAACCCTTGGGGGATCTTCATGGAATTCTGGTGTTCCGCGGAACACAAAAACCCTGCTAATATTATATATGTTATATGAAACAACTTTAATTACAGTTGTAACCAAGGAGCTGCCATATTATTTTCCTCCTCAAAACGGGACTTTGTAACAATTTTAGGCTACTGCACGTTTATTATTGTTTTTAATAATAATATAATTAAAAAACTGTCACTTAATTTTCATTGTTCATGTTTATTAAAGAAAGGAGAAGAAATACAATTTTAAATGCTTGAATGGACATCGGACGTATTTTGTAGCATATATGAACGAATCTGACTTTCAAGGAAATATTTACAATTCTTCATACAAATTATATACCTGAACAATATCTATTAGTGACCACACCAAAAGAATATTTTGCAGCAATACCAATGCATATTGTGACTGCGAAAGAAATTTTCAATTTACATAACATGTCATCAGAAACATGTGTTTCAATAACAAATGTAAACATCTAATCCTAATATATATAATAGCCAATGATCGAGTAACGCTTCTGACGTCATCAGCAATGAAACTTGCGCCACGGCACAATAATTTGATAATATGTTTTGGTAATATTTAAAATAAAGGGAAATGCTTTATTTTGACAAAGCTGAACTGGATCCGGTAACTTAACTGTTTTACTCGTAAGACTGCCATTTATGGAGAATGAAGATACGAAGAAGTGGTCAATAGTTAACGCTATCTACTGGAGTTTAAGGTTAATCCACAGTAGTTAGGGTTAAAATTTCAACTATCAAAATATCACCAAGCAGGCAATGGCTTCGTTCAAATGTAGAAGCAATTTTCACCCGTCATACCTTGACGGGCGATTTTCTAGTTAATGACAAATATTGAAGGACGAATCGGTGTGTTTAATTTTAAGGAAACTTTTGTAAAATTGGTAATAAAAGAAAGAAAAGCGAGTTTTATACATAAAGTTAAAAAAAAAAATGAATAAAAATCAAAACCGACGTAAAATCAAATAAACTTTTCAGTTTGTTTGTATTTATGCAACTTCCTTTTTGAAAAGTGTCTGAAAACGTTAAAAAAAAACTGAAAAGTTTATTTGATTTTCACCAATTTTTAACATTTATTTTCACCAAGCATAAAAGTGAGCGAAGTCCTTGTTCTTTTTAACTGATCTAAAGTTCTTTGCAGGGGGAAAAAAAAAAAAAAACATAAGACAGTTCGGTTTTCAAAAGACAACAAAGAACTCTGGCTCAAATAGTGACTGTAATACAACGAAAGTATTTATCCGTCGATAATCGCGGGAAAAAAAATCAATTTATTTTTTGATCCCAGCGGCATTTTATCTCAGAAAGAAAACACAAAAACAAACTTAGTCGACGCAGTTACAGAAGCGATCAAAACCTGAAACTATGTGACAGGCCTCCGAACAATAAAAATAAATTTTCAAGAAATTGAAAGCATTTGATTTTTTAACAACCTTTACACTTTTGTCTGCGGATATAAAAGGCGTCCGTTTTACGTCTGTTCTTCGATTGGGAGCTCAGAGGGGTACTTTTTTAATTTTTTCTTTTTTTTCCTCCGTTATCTTCTGCAGTGATCTTTTGTGGAGAAGCTTTTGTTTTTAAGTTCATTCCCTTGACGTTTTATGGTGAGATCTTTGTTTTTCGGAAAAGTTATTTCTAACATGCTGTATCGTTACATCAAAAGGGATGTTGAGAAGTTTAAACACAGTAATTGGAAGAACGAAAAAAAAAAATAAATAAATAAAATAAAAACCCTTTGATTTTTTACAAATCAGGAAAATTTGCACTTAAAAAGACCAAATAATGAGAATAAGCATACTAAAATGTTTTAGCGTTTAATGTGCATGCATCATTTGCTATGTCAAAAATATCTGGACAATATTTTCATAGTCTTCAGGTCTTGTAAAAAACGAAGCTCTATTTTTTGTACTCGTGTATGAAAACATTTCTAAAATTTGCTGGAAGAGCACACACATTATGATACAAACACACACGCACGCAGACACACTCATACACACAAATAAACAGTCGCATAGCAAAGGGGTTTTAAGAGTTAACTTTCCAGAAATCTTTGTTTACAGCTTTGATTCCATAATGCAAATCCTAGTATGGTACTTTAAATGCATGCTTATACAGGGTGCTCCGTTTTAATCTACAATACCTTTATTTTCGCAACCGTCAGTCCTAGTTGTATATTTCCAATTGCAAAAATGTTCAAAATCAGATGCAGAGTTGAGATATTGAAAGTATAAATTGAAAAAAAAAATGAGTCAAAAAATAAAAAAATAACTTTTTATATGGGCCCCAGGTCTCCTAACTTATATTTAAGGAAATAATCTACATTGAAAAATTATTCCAGCACAGAAAGTTTGAAATTAGTACGACCAATATTCACCGAAAAATGAAACGCAGCGTTTCGTGACTTACACCACTTCTCACTCGCCGTCAATAACACCTTTTGGGGGAAAATATAGCGGTAAAAAAGTGTTTAAAATTATATGTTTGCAGAGAGTGCGGTATTTCAAAATGATTGAGGTTTTTAGTACGTTCTTGCGTATCGAGAGATAACATTTGCATTTTTTTTTGAGTAGTAATGAAAAATATCAATATTTTGCTTTTTTACTTTGACAACCTGTCATTCTTCTGAAAGGGTGATAAGATCCAATCTCATCTTCTATATGGTCCCTTAAAATTTTTAAACTCTTATATCTCCTTTAGTTTTGGTCGCACAAATTTCAAATTGTTTTGCATTAGTAATATCTTTCAATGGAGATTATTTCCCTAAATATAAGTTTGGGGACTAAGGCCCGGATAAAAAGTTAAATTTTGTATTTTTTGACTTAACTTGATTTTCACCTCAAACTTTCGATACCGAAACTATGCATCTGATTTTGAACATTTTTGCAATTGAAGGTATACATCTAGGCCTAACGGTTGCGAAAATAAGGTTCTTGCAGGTTAAAACGGAACACCCTGTATAGTGAAGTGGAAGGGAAGAAATGAGAGATATATTAAAAAATAATAATGTTATAACGGTGAAACAACATAATTATTTTAAATACAATAGCAATATTTAACTAATGAAAGTAATATAAATGCTAAAAATTTCATCGTAAAAGTTTCATAGTGAAAACGTAATCGTCTTATTGTTTTTTAACCTTAAAAAAAGATTTAAAGTAAATTTTGAAGCTTTTACAGTATTCAAAAGTTTGAAGTCATCAGTTTTTGCATAGTTAGTAAGAAACTATTAAGCTTTTACTCATCATTTTCCAATACAACGAAATGTAACAAATACAGCACAATACTGGAAATCTTTTATAACTCTTTCATCCTAACATCAGTAGTTTTATTGAAGGGAAGATATGAATATATTGGTCGCATATAGTAAAAGAAGTCAGTGAATCAGTTTTTGTGCTCTACATCTACCTTGTAGATCCGAATTTGTGGCACAGAGCATAACATTTTTAACTATTAAAAATGAATGAAAACATGTACTCAATTCAACTATTCTCGTTCCTAAAATATTCTTCAACATAAGCCCTAAACTGTGAATTTGCCCTGTCGAGTTCTATCCAACTGATGGGGGTTTAAAGTGCTTCTGACTAGGAAACTATTTAAAAATAAATAAATCTAAGTTAGTTTCAATCGAAACAGTGTAGTAAAACGTGTTAACGTATTTTTGGAAGCATAAACTATTTGCCCTCGTCTCCCCGAAATCGAAATATCAGGTCTTAAAAACTGCCAAAATTTTAAGAAAATTCGCCAAATTTTGCATGTTTCGGAGAGAAATGGAAAATATTTTTCACACATTTTCTGGGTTAATGTCCTACCACATGCAAACGGTGCAGTCGCGAGGAGCCTTCCATTTCTAGCCAAACTTTAAAATTTGGCGACATTTCTAAAAATATTCGTGACCTTTAAGGCCTTATTTGCGAGGCGGTGAGAAGCAAAGGGATGTAAGATAAGTCCCTCAAGATCAGAATCATCAATACTTGGTTCCATTGAAGAAAGCAATAGTTTTCGATTTGGCCTCATCGAATACCCTAACCCAAGCAATAACCCAAAAAGAGTGCTGGTAGAATCTACGCATGTGGACCTTTCTAAGGATGTAATTCCTGTGAGAGTCGCCAACGTGAATGAAAGGCCAAGGAAGATCCGGAAAGGTGAAGTGTTGGCAACTTGGTACTCCAGTAAACTGCATCACTAGAAGAATCAATTCCCCCGAGACTGTGTCTTCTGAGTACTTGACATCGAAGTTAATTGGGAGTGCGCCATTATCGAAAGATCAAAGAAATGCTGCGGAATAATTGGTGGACGACTTCAAGCATCTGTTTTCATCTACATCGGAGGATGTTGGCCGTACGAATTTGACGCAGCATAGGATCTACACTGGAGAACATCCTCCTACTAACCAGATTCCAAGACGACTACCGTTCGCCAAGAAGGAAGAGGTTGAGACTCTCCTGAGAGAGATGCAGGAGAATGACGTCATCAAACCTTCGTCCAGTTCTTGGGCCTCTTCCATCGTCTTGGTCAGAAAGAAAGATGGCTGCACCAGATTTTGTGTCGTTTACCGGCGCCTGAACGACATCACCAAGGACAGTTACCCTCTTCCCCGGATCGATGACACTTTGGACACCCTGTCTGGACACAAGTGGTTACGAATGTGAATACGAATCCTGTCTGGTCTACTCAGACGATACCATCATCGTGGGGCGCAGTTTCGAAGAACATCTGGTTAATCTTAGGAAGGTGCTGCGAAAGCTTAAAGAAGATAATCTGAAGTTAAATCCGAGAAGTGAACTACCTTGGTCACATCATCTCTTCTGAGGGTGTACGAACCGATCCAGAAAAGATATGTGCGGTCAAGAGTTGGGAGTCGTCCCAAAAACGTCCATCAGCTGCGAAGTTTCCTGGGCTTCTGCACGTACTACAGGAAATTTGTGAAGGGTTTTTTCCAACAATGCACGACCTCCGCATAAGCTGACGGAGAGCAAGCAAAAGTTTGAATGGTCCAAAAAATGCAAAGATGCATTTCTACGACTGAAGGAGACTTTAACATCAACGGCTATTCTCTCATATCCTCACCCGGAAAATCCTTTTTCCTCCACATTGATGCGAGCCACGAGGGCATCGGAGCTGTTTTATCTCAAGAAATAGACGGCAACGAGCATGTCATTACTTACTGGAGAAAATGCTTATCAAAGTCGGAGGGAAATTACTGCGTCACCAGAAAGGAGTTGCTGGTCATAGTTAAAGCTGTAGAACACTTCCATCATTACCTCTACGGCCAAAAATTTCTGGTTCAGACAGATCATGCCTCGTTAACTAGGCTTTTGAACTTCAAAAATCCGGATGGCCAGATAGCCAGGTGGATACAGCGACTCCAGGAATATGACATGGAGATCAAGCACCGAAAAGGGTTGTCTCACGGTAATGCAGTCGCTTTATCAAGGAGACCCTGTCCTGAGAACTGCCACTACTGTTCCCGAATCGAGAAACCGCATTGAACGACTAGCCCTACTGCCTATCAGGTCACAGTGATATCAACATCATCAGAGCCTGATCCCTGGAGTGACGACCAAGTTCGAAAAGATCAACTTGAGGACAAGGACATAAAACCAATTTTGGAGTTCACGAAAAGTGACAGTCGGCGTCCTAGCTGGCAGGACGTTTCCATCTTCAGTCCTGCACCAAAAAAATACTGGGTTTTATGGAACTCACTCCATTTAGGGAACGGCGTACAGTACCGAAAATGGGAATCTGACGAAGGCAAAACATCTAGGTTGCGGTTACTACTTCCCCATCAAGGATTTCAGATGTTCTGAAAGAAATACATAGCAGTGCGACTGGAGGACATTTTGGTGTCTTGAAAACCCTCAATAAAGTTCGAGAGCACTTCTTCTGGAGAAAGGCGAAGGATGACGTGGAGAAATATTGCCATTCTTGTGACGCCTGTGCTGCCCGTAAAGGACCGAGGAAAAGAAGCCGAGGGAAGCTACATCTGTAAAACGTTAGAGCTCCTTTCGAACGAATCGGGATCGACATCCTGGGTCCTCTACTGGGTCTAGGAACTGCTGATGGGAACAAATACATCCTTGTTTCCATTGACTATTTCACCAAATGGCCCGAAGCATATTCCATTCCAGATCAAGAAGCTACCACCGTAGCATAGACTCTAGTCCAGCATTGGATCTCGAGATATGGAACACTTTTTCAGATTCATTCCGATCAAGGGAGGAATTTCATCTCTGCTGTGTTTGAGGGTCTATGTCAAATTGTCAGAATTGAGAAAACTTGGACAACACCACTACATCCGCAATCGGACGGCAACGTGAAGAGATTTAACCGCACAATCCTGAATAATCTCTCGCGTATGGTCTCCAGAAATCAACAGGATTGGGACAAGAAGCTACCTTTGCTCCTGCTGGCCTACCACAGTGCTGTCCACGAGAGTACCGCATATGCCCCATCTCAGATGCTCTTCGGACGACAGCTTCGGCTACCTTGTGATCTCATCTTCTGTCGTCCTCCGGATGCGCCTTCATCGCCTGAGGAGTACATCCAGGATCTCCAGGCCTGGTTGGAAGACGTTCATAACTTCGCACAGGAGGGAATCAACATCGCGGCGGAGAAGATGAAGACCCGATAAGACACAAGGTCCACTGGACATGAATTCAACGAAGGCGACAAGGTTTGGTTATGGAATCCCATCCGAAGGAAAGGTCTTTCACCCAAATTGCAGTCGCATTGTGATGGACCATACAAAGCTCTTAACCGACTGAATGACTTCGTAGTAAGGATTCAAAAATTACCTAACGCAAAACCTAGGGTTGTACATTATGATCGTTTAGCCCCATAGTATGGCCATAGTTCATGAGTATTTACGTAAACAACCATGGTTGATAACATAAAATTTGTAGATAATTTTTGTTTTTAATGTTTAGTAATATTTCTTGTTATTATTGTGCTTTCTGTGTCTGATTAGTTATTATTTAATGTGTGTATTTGTAAACTTGTGATATAAGTTTGACATTCTTTCTGGGGATTGTACTGCCCGGGACGTGCAGTTCTCAGGAAGGGGGCAATTTTACAAATTCTGTAAATAGTAATTATTTTTGTGATTAATTTGTTGTAATCTGGCTAAGTTTGGCGTTTATTCCATTATTTTTCATTTAAAATTATCTTAGTAACTTAACCTGTAATTAGTTTCTTGTAATGAATATACACCCCCCCTTACATTCGAATGAAGTATATGGTACCTCCGTTTCTGAATGATAATATTTGTGAATGGAACAAAAAGAAAACATCGAGAAGCATTTCGAATTTTGTCGAACTTTCCAAAGCAGTACGAAAGCCGTATGGCATTTGAATGGGAGAGTTAGTTTTGCTTTTTAAACTGTCTGAGCCATTAGCTCTGTTATTGTGTATATTAGCCATTGTGCTGTGTTTTCGCGTATTTGGATATAAATACGTGTGTAACCGTTGAGTTTACGGTGTTAATTAATAATTGCCTAATTGCTATGGTTGATTTAGCAGTTGTAACTACATTTCCTGTACATAGCTGTAAATAAAACTCTTGTGCTTTTCTCAAGAACTGTGTAGTCATTTAAAGAATTTCTTGAAGTGACTGAACTCGTGTAACAATATTATTTTGAAATTTTTTTAGTTTTTTGATATTAGTATTTGAATTATTTAAACAATAATTTTACTACATTACAAAATGCAATTTCAAAAAAAAAAAAAAAAAAAATCTTTCTGTTAACGATGCTATTGAATATTAAAACTTAAAGTTGCCTTTTCGCAGAAAAAATGAGGGCAAACTTAAACAAAATTATAAATGCAAATATTTAGTTTTGAATGCTAATTGACATAATCCATCAAACACTGAAATTAAAACTTAAACTTTTTTTAAACAGAAAGATGAAATTTGAAATAAATTGAAAATGTAAAGGAATACGTTTTTTTTTGTTATTATAGTGAAATTTTTTTAATTTATGTAATGAATACTTAACATAAAATATCTCTTCTTAAATAGTTGTATTATTTTCAATTGTCACCACTTAGCTAAGTTTTCATATGAAAAATAAATATAAAAAACGATACATTTATATCAATGCCAAAGAATGTTATAAAAACTGAGGAAAAAAAAATCATTTTTAGAGATTTCAGAAAAAACTTCAACTTCGTTTGAAAAAGCTAAATCTTCACAACGATACCAGACAATAAAAAATAGCTTTTTTTTAAACTTCTTAAAGATAATGACCTTTTTTTTTCTGTTTGCTTTTTGTCAAAAAAGAGCTAAGTAATTTAGTCGAAATCATTTTATTCTTTAACGGAGCTTGTCTTTTGAGACAATAAAGAGTTTAGTACTGAAGTCAAACGTCTAGAAAAAATGCTTCAAAACTTATAATGAAAGATAATGACTTTTTTTTCTAGCTAGTTATATGTATATACATAAATAATACCGAATACAAATTTGCATATATGGTTTTTTAATATTTTTTTTTCAACACAATACTTCAAAGGCAAACGATTAGTTTTTTTCCTGAGAATATCTTGGGTGAAAAACAGGATTTTTTTTCGATATTAATTACTTTTCGTCAAATCTTTTTCAAAAAAATTTCATATTAATATTGCCACAAAATGTTACTTTTTCATTAATCCCCATAAAAAACAAACAAACAAACAAAAAACCGATAACATGAATAATTACCGGTTTTGAAAGCGAACACTTGTTTCTGCATTTGTCAGGCACCTTTCACGCAGCACATAAGCCTATTAGGGCCATTCCACGGAAAACGGTCATTTAGTCCAGCTCCTGACGAATCATATATGTCATTACAAAATAATACTTTAAAATATTAGTGAACAAATTTTTTCTGCTTTACAAATTACAAACTTATGTGAGATAGAATAAACAAAAAATTTCGTCATTACCCTTTAAAATTATTACTTTTAAATGAAACATATGAACTGCCACGTGCAGGACAAGCGGGTGACTTTTTCGTGGAATGGCCCTTAGTGCAAGCAAACCAACAATCATTTTGTTTTTGAAATCGTTCTTAAAGAAAGGAAAAATTATATTTTCACTCCCAGAATTTTAAGTCTGTACCTCAAAACCAGACTAACATAAGTTACACTATCACTACTTTTCAAGAGAGCGTTAAAACATTTGTCTGGTGCATGCAAAGATTTAGACTAGCGCTCTTATAACACTGGAAAATATTTACATGGGAGTTACTTATTTTTAATTAAAAAAAAATTACGTTGTACTGACTCAATGCGAAATAGAATTCTACGTACAATGAAGTAAACACATAAAAATCGCCATCTTTAAACTTATATAAGTGTAGCCCCGAGGTACGGATATAGTGATGAAAAATTCTGTACTTCAGGGCCAGCCTAACATAAGACCAAAAATAGCAACTTTAAGGTTTTGCTGTATTGTATTTGGAATCTTATTACAAGCTGAGCCATTACAACGTAATCCTATATAAAAATCCTACATACTTACTTACCAGTGTTATAAGCGCTCGAGTTCCAACCTTTGTATGCCACCAGACAAACGTTTTAAGGCTCTCCTAAAAAGTAGTGATAATGTGACTCACGTTAGTCTGGCTCTCAGGTACGGAATTTTCATTTGTGGAATTATGAAATGAGAAGGTCTGAGTTTTTTTAACCTAATTTCATCTATGACAAAATTTTCGATTACATTTGTTACTGTGAAAGACCAATATGCTGAATGTTGATTTTCACCGGAAATATTCGTCTTTCACCGATGTTTTAGGCATGTGATTGTTGATATTCAACGGCTAATATCGACATTTACCACATTTGGAACTTTCGCAGTAACATGTTTGCATCCAAACGTTCACATCTTAATTTAACAATCCTTATAAGTAAAAGAATGGCATACTAGGCATATCAATATAACGTAAAAAAAAAATGTGTTTAGAGGGGGGTGGGGGGAGGGGTGACCCAATCTCTTTTTTGCTGTACCTCCATATTTAAGCATTTGCACAGAAATAGGAATGCATAATTTTTCATTTGTGTAAGAATGAATCAGCATTGTTTGTAAATGTTGTTTTTTTACAATGATACTATAATAGCAGTGAAGTTGTGGGTGTCGTAGGAAGAAGCGAGGGGTGCCGCGAAATGTCCATGTTATCAATGCAAATAAGGTCATACAAAAGCAATCCCCGCACTTTTTGACATAACATAGTAAAAGTTCGTAGATCGTGACTTCTCATCGTCATTAGGAATCCTAATAATAATAAAGCATTCAACAAGCAAACTTTACCTGCTAATGTGGTACCGGGCAAAAGGTACCATAGAATATTGACGTAAAAACTACCTGATCTTACTTTGCTGCTATTTTTACTTTTACATGGTTCACTCGGTAGGATTTTTAGCATTAAAATAACAGAATTTTTTAAAAAATACCAAGCACTTTTCATAATGCACTCAAAAGGACAAAATAACTTTTTTGGGTCAGAAAGGACAAATTAAGCATTTCTGTAGTTTTCGAAAATTCCAAGAACATGACACCACAAACGAAGAAAAGTGCGGCTCAAGTCATGAAGAGAATTTCTTATCATTATCTAGCTTTCAATCATAAATTTGAGTGTTCAAACATGCATATTTTTCTGAAGGGGAAAGTTCGGTTTGAAATGACTAGAACTGCATTTTTCTTCGTTTGTGGTGTCATTTTCTTGGAATTTTCGAAAACTATAGGAATGTCCTTGTAATGAAATACAGTCCTTTCTGACTCAGAAAGGTTATTTTATCCTTTTGAATGCGTTATGAAAAATGCTTAGTATTTTTTAAAAAATTCTGTTATTTTATTCTTTTTAGTGTAAATGTATTTCAGAAATAAAATAATTTTACCGTCACGATACTTCACCTTATTTTTCCATACAAATGTTTGGTACTTAAAGGGAAAAAAACTATATACGTGTCTAAAACTTTAAGCAATTGCACTAAAATTTAATCCTTGTTCCTCTCTAGGGTTTATGCTTGCTAATTTTATCCTTGCTTCCGAGAAGCCTTGATTCAAAATTTTCATTATGATTCATTTTAACATTATTGTTGCAAGGCAACAAAATTTGTAACAATGGGTTTTATATTTAAACATTTAATGGGAAAATTGCATGAAATTTGCTATTTTCCATCCCCTAACCGAAATGTTTATTTTTCAGCGTTAAGTTGTACCTTATGATTAAGCAAATCATTTAGTGAAATCCAGAAGTCTCTAAGTGATCTAGTTGTTGAGATATAAGCAAAACCAGGCCTCAGATTACTCCGTGACAAACAGGCCAAGTATAATAAAAGTGCTTAAAAAGTTGTTGATTGTTCTTGTAGCCTAATTTATGTAGTTCTCGAATTCACAAATATAAACGTCGCTGTGCCTCGTCATTTTTTCCCGTGAATTGATAACCTGGAAAAGTAGATTGTTGGCCGTTAAGACAATGGTTAGCCTTCTTATCCGGTGTCATTATATGGCACCGAAGTATCAGGTGGACGATATGATTATGTGCTACATAATGCTTCGCATACAGGGTGACCAGTAATTAACGCGCTGAAAAGAAATCTCAATTTCTCGAAAACTGTTTGGCGTATCACATTCAAACTTGGCGGTTAAATTCAGTGCGTTGGCGGATTTTTTTCTCAGTTCATTGAGTTGGCTTTCGTTGTTTCTTTGCGTATCTTTTTCATGGTTCGAACGTATTATTCGAACAAAAACAGCCCCATTGTGACTCAAACAAAGTTTGCGATTGAGATTAAGCTTAAGACAATAGATAGACTCACTTCTGAACGATATGTGGAAATTTTGGGAAATCAGTTCATTTTAGCAATTTAAAGTGTGTTGGATTTCTAAAGCACGTGGCTCCTGCTTGACTGTGCACCAACTCATCGTACCAAAGAAGTGCTGGATCTGCTTGAAGAGTACTTTAAAGAGCGGATTTTGGCTTTAGGGTATCTGAAATCTAAAGATATGGGAATTAATTAGGCATCCTATTCTCCTGAATTGAATCCCTGCGATTCATTTTTGTGGGGTTATATCAAAGACAAAGTTTACGCTAGAAACCCCAAGCGCATCGAAGGCCTAAAAACTGCGATTTAGGCTGTTAATTGAAAGCATTGAAGCTTCGACCCTTCAGCGAGTGATACAGAATTTCGATATTCGTTTGCGTCTTATTATAGTTAGAGATGAAAGACACACCAATCATGTATCAAACAAATTCCCATGTATTGTACTTTGTTTTAGAATTGAAATAGAATTTTTTGAATTAGTACCGTAAAGTGGTCATACTATGGGCCATTTTTCGATTTTTCAATGAAACTTCTGTGTACATCTTTGATTTAGAAATTTGAGGACTTTAGCAATGGTAGCTATACATCTCACCTTCCAAATGAAATGTTTAAAAAAATCTAAGTTGGAAAGAAGAAGGGGAATTTTTTCCCCGTAGACAATTAGTGTACCCCCAAAACTTCCTTGGTACAACTATCAGCCACCTCATTTTAACCTAGAAAACACATTCAAAGCTTGATCTGGCCTATTGTTGTCTGAGGCTACAAGTTGTCATTTGCTTGAAACTGCATTCAAAAATTTTTTAGTCCATCATTTACCCTTTTTTTTAAAAAATTTTTCAGGTTTAATTATCATTTGTCGTCTTGACTGATAAATAAAGCTCAACATGGTAACTGTAGGTAACGTTCGTTTTTACCTGCCTTGGTTTTGACATAGAAACATTTGAAAACTAGAAAAATCTCACCAACTAAAGGCTAAATACCAATATTTAGGTCTCAGAAAATACGTAGGTCTGAGAAGTTTTAAACGAGATCAACAAAAATTTTGAAAACTGAAATGTGAAATTACGTTTCACATTCCAAATCTGATCAAAATAAATAATTATTAAAAATTATCTCAGTTTATATTTGGTTCGGATTTCAGTCAGCACCTTCTGCAAAAACTCCCATGAATACGGACAAAAAGGCGACCCCAAGCTGTTTCTTCTGTATTTTCTTGCCCTCATTTACAATAGATAACACAAAATATGACAAAAGCATCCCTACAGAAAATAAAATGAAGCTCCAAGCCACAAAAAACCGTGAAAAATTCTGACCCATTGTTGTTCCCCAACATTCTTATTTTTGTTTAATGTTGAGAACTTGTGAAAACTATGAAACATTTTATGTCAACAAGCGGCTTAATTCATAACTGACAAAATAGTAAAGCAAATCTGAACTTAACAGATCTTGGAAAACAGTAAGAGGGGTCTGCCTGAAGGAGACTTTTGGCTCTTTCACGAGTGAGTCGAATCACGCAATAAGAGCGTCTAAATTATCTAAGGTATACAACTGCAATGGCAATCTCTGATAAAGGGTATTTAACTACCTAAATGGTTACACTACCTGGTGAATTTTTTTGGAGCTCGTAAGTTCAAAAAATTGGCCACTAGAGAGCAAAATCATCACCATGGCAACAGTGACCCATTTTTGCTTCCCTGGCACAAAGTTCGAGAAAATAATTTTTAACATCAGCGCGTTAATTACTGGTTATCCTGTATATAAAAGAATTGTATTCATGAGTGACAAAAAAAAAGAAAATAACTTATCAGCTGCCTCGAATATGACGATTAATATTTCTCCTTTCCATGAATGTAAACATGAAATTTTTGGTAATGTTTTTGAGGTTATGAAATGTGGTTTAAAAGACTTTCAATTCGTTTTAGTTTGATGTAGTACTTTTTGGTGATTTTTTCATTAATTCTGCGTGAAATAATCTTGGACCCGAGTCCTCCTTATTAGGGCCCATGTTCCTACTTTGACTCAATCGCTTTTCTTTGCTAAAACTCTGCAAAACATGATTGAAAGTCAAATCTTCACTTGGCTATTTTTTTCTTGGTTTTTATAACTCATCTGATGAATATGCATCAGCCGGAACAATTCAATCATCTAGGACTGAGACATTAGGTTTTGAACCTAATTGTAGCATTATTTGGCACACTTACGCACTTATCTCAAAAATTAGGGATGGACTGGAGTGCCGTAATAAAATTGTAAAGGGGTGGTTTAATTCAGACAAAAGTACTCCTTTCAGTCATTAAAATGGGATAGAAAGCGGGGGAAAAAAAAACATGGACCCAAAAATATTTTTATTTTCCCAACAGTTAGTTTTTAATTAATTTTTTAAAATGTCCGAGTTTTCAAGCAAGGCGTGGTCTTGATGACGTCACAAATGATGCTCTTTAGCGCATCTTTCTATCGCGTTTCCACGTTATGATAATCAAGAAGCGAATTAAAATTGCGCTCTACGTTTGCTATCAACCCTATCGTTGCCAATACACGTGAGTATTTTGCACTGTGAATGGTAAACACTGAATAGCCTTTCATCATTTGTGATGTCATCGACAGAAGCCGTAAACAATAAACGCGCTCCGATTTAAGTATTTTTTTTTAAAACTATTAAACTTAAACAAATTATTTAAAAAATGGTCAGATCTTATGTTTTTAAGCATGCTCTTTCAGAAGAAAATACTTTTAAAATTTCCGAAACGACCCCATTCTTCAAAGGGTGCCGCGGGTCAGAAAAGTTTGAGATCCCTTGGAACAGACTGATTGCCTTGCATGTAAACCAGGGCTGCAGATTCGGAGTAGGAAGTCGAAGGATCGGAGCCGGAGTGACTTTGGGGTAAAAGAATCCGAGTTAGGAGTTGAAAGTTAAAATTCCAAGATTCGGAGTTGGAGTCGGTCATTTTCCTTCAAAGGCCGCAACTTTGCCTGTGCTTGCGGAGTCGGAATGATTTTGGGACGTTGGAATCTGAGTCGAAGGTTCTATAAATTCACGTAGTTGGAGTCAGAGCTGAAGTTGGACGGTTTCCCCCCCGACTCCCCAGCCCTAATGTAAACGTTTTCTTGTGTATTGGAAACTTTCAACTTCTCATTCTGCGTTACTAAATAAATAAATTCGTGAAGTTTTGAAGGACACATGTGCTTCAAAGACTCATTAGCGATCAAGTTTCAAAACCGAATGAATGAATGAATAAGCTAAATTGAATGAACTCGCAATTAATATTGACGGTGTAGTTAGATTTACGAGGGATTGAAATAACATCAAAAACTTTCTTTTTTTTGAGCAATTAATATTGTTTACTGTTCCCCATTTACAATGCCTACCGTTTGCTCTTTTTACTCGCTTTGTTGATTGGTAAATAGCGAGTTATATAATCTACTGAATAAAAAAAATTCCCGGGAGGATTTAATAGAGCGTGTGAGAGATATTTTTAAAACTTTTTTGTGACAAATGAAAATTTATGGAAGCTAAATCATAGTGCAAAAAATAGCGTCTTTAGTAACAAATAGTATCGCGTTATTTTTCGAACATAAATATTGTGTTTATTTTAATGTTTTGACTTTTTCCTCATTTTCTATTTTTATTCTTTAAAATAAAGTTTTAAAAACATATTACAGTTTTAACAGTATCTTTGCTTTAACGTTACACATTTCTTACTGAGTAAACAATTTATCTTTGGTGTATTTGCTTCATATATTATGGTATAACTTTTAAACTAGCATTACTATTCATTAGTTTTTTTAAGATAATTTATTTTTAATTAATTAATATTTTTAATAAAAGATAGACTGAAATTTATGCACAACAATAATTTTTAGAAACACAGAATAATAAACTATAGAGCATAGAAAATCTTAAATGTTTTTTTCAAAACCTGGCTACTAATATTTGATTATTACGTAAACGTAAACTTTAATTTATCAGAAAAAAATATATGTATATGTTGCTCTCTCAAGTTTTGTCGCACAATTTAAAACACACTGCTTTGGAAAGTTTCTATAACTAAGAAAGTTATGAGAGAAAACGCATCACAGCAGTTTTATGTAATTTACCGTAAAAAATACCTTAAAAAGCCGTTTATCTCAGAATGTGTTTTTTTGATATTACACGCATGATATCTCAAGAACTAAGAAATACTTTTGCAGGAAATTTTTACTCAACATTTTTCATATCTTGTTTTAAAAATTGAACCATAGTTTGTGTACAATTTTTATCTGAAAAATTACACAGGGTATAAAAAAGATAAAATTTTGACCGTTTTATGACATTTTAATTCGAACTGCGAGGAAAAACAGAAATTACAATTAAGTGTTAAAAGAAAAAAACGTAATTCAAGTTTTTGAACTTACAGTTCGGAATATTTAGACACCAAAAAATTTGTTTCGTTTATTATAATCTTTTTCGTAATTATGCGCGTAAGGTGATCTACTCATTTTTATTAATAATTTATGCCTTTATTTATTACTCCCTTAAATAAATTCGCACCAATATTTGGATTAAAAAAATATCTGCAGTCAAAGAAAGAACAGCTATTTTTCTGGAAAAAAAATGAGTTCCTCAAATCTATACTTTTAGATATAGTGTTTGTTTCGAATTTAACTGTTTTTTTATCCATTTCTGTAAATCTAAAGATCATATTTCCCCTTGTCCGATCAATCACCAAACATGTTCTGCAAAGATTGAAAGATTGGGGTTTCGTTCTTGGAGTTTAATGTTGGATATTTTTATACTTGTGTGAAACCCCATAATTTAAAAAAATAATTTAATCTTTATCTTTATTACTAACTAGAAAGTCGCCCGTCAAGGTATGACGAGTGAAAATTGCTCTTCTACCTTTGAACGAAGCAATTGCCTGTTTGGTGATATTTTGATAGTTGAAATTTTAACCCTAACTCCAGAGGATTAACCCTAAACTCCAGTGGATAGGGTTAATTTTCAACCACTTTTTGATTCTTCATTCCCCTAAAATGACTGTCTTACCAATTAAACAGTTAAGTTTCCGGATTGAGTTCAGCCTTGTCACAATAAAGCCTTTCCTGCATGTTAAACATTACCAAAACATATTATTAAATTATCGTGCCATGGCGCGAGATTCATTCTTGAAACTCGCGGGTTACTCGATCATTGGCTATGATTTATATGAGGATAATAAATCTGAAAGTCTCTCTGTCTGGATATCTGTGATGTGCATGGCGACTAGACTATTTGACCGATTTTCGTGAAATTTGGCACAAAATTTGTTTGTAGCATGGGGGTGTGCACCTCGAAGCGATTTTTCGAAAATTCGATTTGTTCTTTTTCTATTCCAATTTTAAGAACATTTTACCGAGCAAATTATCATAACAAGGACGATCAAATTTCCATAACGTAGACGAGCAACTACTATAACATGGTCGAGCAAATTAACATAGGTGAGAAGTTCGTCATCCAGTATTTGTAAATGTACAGGCGAACCAAATGACCTTTTAATTTTCAACTACGGGCAAAGCCGTGCGAGTACATGTAGTTAAAAAGATAAAGCACAAGAATAAGACTGCTTCGTGTGAAATTTCAGAAAAAAAAAGTATGAAAAAAGATATTCTTTTCAAATTATTCACAACAGAAAGAATAGAGCGCTAAGCATAACGATTGAGTTTTGTCAAAAATTATATAGTTTTAAACATGAAAAACACCTTTGATTGAAAACACGAAAATATATTCTTTTTACGCTTAGTTAGAATTGAGGGATATTCTTCCTCCTAAGCTTAGGGAATCACTTTTACGTAACAAGTTTCTTAAGTGGGTTTTTAAATTTGTACCTAAAGCTCATTTTAATTAAAAGTTTGTAACTTGGAAAATAAATAAAAACAGAACTATGAATAACCAAACTTTTGAATTTAAAATTACACTTTCACTTCCCATGCAATTGTAAAATATGGTGGTATACCACCGTTGGAAGGTACAGGACAGTATCTGCAGAAATGAGCTTTGGAGTTATAAACGCGTTTTGGGTTCTATAGAGGAAGTGGTCTAAATATGGGCCATCTGCTGAAAAGGAGGGAAGGGGGTTGTGCACAGTCGCAAAAATGGTACCGAATGAATCAACAGGAAGAGGTAAAAGCCTAGTGAGCAAATGACTTTGATAGCTAAACACGTGCTCTGTCAGGGAATGTTTTATAAGGCACACACGCTTTTGAAGAACTCAAAACTTTTCGAAGTTTGTACAAGTTAATTTATATCTTTCTAATTTATACAGTGAACTAAGTGGTTTCTTTAAGTGTACTTGATTTGAAATATTTGTTTGTTTGGCAATGGTAAACCTTTACTGAACATTGAAGTACACCATAAATTTAAAGTACTGCATGGTCTAAAAACGGAATACCGATGGTGGTCCAAAAACGGGCTAGCCCGTTTTTGGGTCACCATTGGTAGCCCGTTTTTAGACCACGCTTTTTTCGATACTTAAAAGTTATGACTTAATGAAATAACTGAAATTAGTCCATATGAAATATCTCTAATCCTCACTATTGCAAAGAAAAAGAACAATCGTGGCCGCAAGAGTGTCAAGACTTTCATCGTCACTGGATCTCCTTGCAAAGACGAAATGGCGAAAAGTGTGGAGCGTGCATTGAACAACAGTCGGAAAATTGTGAGCGGGGAATCAGTTGCTCATGAAAAAAGAAAACATCCAATATCTTCAAGTCAAAGAGGAAATCCCAACGACAGTAGTTGGACTCGAAATGAGACCACAGCGATCTTCCTTTTGATGGCAACGACAAGGATGACGTGTTGGTGGTTCTTGGTTTTGATAAATCTGATGATGGCAAAGTAGTTTGCATATTTAACGGCCGGTTCTTTTCAGATGACATTACAGGAGAAGTGTGGATTCTCTGCTGCAAGGCTAGGCATTAGGGTGGATCGAAAAAAATGAAATTTCGAATCTTAATTTGGAATACCTACCAAAAGCTGTGCATGTGTAAGAACAATACACATGTAAAATATTATCAAATTTGAACAACTCCTTGAGGGTCCTACCAAGGCTTGAATTTCTCAAAAAATAGGAAAAAAGGTCAATTTTCCAAAATATTTATGAAAATAATCAGGTTCAAAATTTTTGTTCTAATACCATTAAAATGTTTCCTTTTAACACGCTTTTCATGTATCTTCAAAATTATTTACATTCTTTGCAGTATTAGATTCGCAAACAAATTCATGAAATTTCGTGAAATTTCCAAAAACTGACTTTTTTCAAGCTTTTTTGCACATTGCAATATTTTTTCTTTTAAAGTTCAATTTTTTTTTGCAATGACTGTGCAGAATGCAGTTTTAAATGGATATGAAATTGCACTTCATTACATTAACAGTTCTGCACCTACGACAAGGAGCGTAATTGCTTCAAACTGGACCAGTGGTAAATTGTCGTACCTGTCTAGCAATTTACCTATTGGTCCTGCCAAAATTCACATGGACCAGCAGTTTCACCATCAAGTAATGTGAACAGGTGACGCAAAGGCTGCTCGCATGCAGTTCGCAGATTAATCATGGAACAGGATGTCTAATTTTATTCTCTATGGCCGCAATTGCACCGTTCTTTTTTCTGGTATTCAGCCAAAAACTAAAAGATCCTTAAGGCTTAAACAAATTTTCAGTTTAAAAATCACATTGCTGTCGCGACATGTTTCCCCGTTCCAGAAGTTGGCGTCAAATGACCCAAATAAAGAGAATTGGATTTTTTAACCATGCATTCCTCGCTTATGGTTCTTCTACTGTATCTGTCTCCAACCATTTCTTTTTGTCATAGTTTTGTCTTTTCGGCTATCAAACATTCTACTTTTCAAATCCTTTCACTTCTAGTTTGCAGGTTTTGAAGAGAAGCACTTACTTCGTCTGTGACACCTGTGACACTTCTGTCGCTGTCTTCGAGTTTTATTCCTATCAACTACTTTAGAGCGATAATTATTTGACACAGTACCAAAATCCTGTAATGTTTCTGAAGCAATTGCTGCAGCACATCGCACATCTGTCAGAAATGCCGTACTGGTAGCACACTCTTGATAGCGTTGGCAGAGAAAGCTTCATTCGTTCCACTTTTGAAGTGACATCAACACTAAAAAATGTTTATATCTCTGTTGGCGGGAGTACAGCCGTTGCAAATTTTTCTTCTTCTGGAATTGAAACAAAACTTTGCTGTTCCTCATCAGTGTTATTACAGCATCTCGTTACGTAAGTCAAAATTAGAAAAAATTATTGATTCTGTCATTCAACGAAATGCCTATTTTTGCCACCCGGAAAATATTCTCTTAACAGTGATCACTGATGAACGAAAAACATCAGAGAACTGGCTTTGCGAAGATTTTGAAGGCCAGACAAGTGGCTTCTTTTTATAAAGAAAGAAGAGAATTCTATAACTCAAGGATTAACTTTAATGCATCAGACTACTCTGATGTTATCAACCAACAAGAATGTGCAATAACTGCCACCCCTCTCCTATTTTGGCTGCCATATCTAATGAAAGTCTTCAACAATAGATTGAAAGCACCAACACCAATTTTGCGTTTGTTTAGTTCTTCTGTCGCACTCAGGTGGTGGAACGCTGTGCTAATATGGTGACAGAAGCTTCTTTGTTTGTGATTAGGTCAATCGGCAAGAGATATGACTTCATATGAGCAAAAATCAAACCTCGAAGTATCATGTCATCGTTTGAGTCAACAAAAAAAAAAAAAAAAAAAAAAAATCAAAGAGGTTTTATGAATGGATGTGACGAACTGACTATGTTATGTGGCTTTGAATAACTGATACTTTTCAAGTCCCTTATTTTGTGAAATATTGATGTTAATATGTCAGAGCGACTGTGTGTGAGTAAATATACATTCTTTGTAACCAATGCACTTCTCTCTATGTTTTTTTAAGTTAACTTAACAACTAAATCATTTTGATAGTTTACTTCTAATGAAAAATAAATAATACATTTATACTTAATATATGTGACTCGGCAGATGGAAAAGGTAGAATGGAACTCAAATTGCAGCCATTTCTTTTTATTGGATTCTGGGCTGTTAATGTAATAAATTTTAACTTCACTTCTGTTTAAAACTGCATTCTGTACAGGCGTTGTAAAAAATGAAAACTGGACTTTAAAAGAAAAAATATTGCTATGTGCAAAAAAGCTTTAAAAAAGTCAGTTTTTGGTTAATTTCGCGAAACCTAACGGCTTATGTGCGAACTTAATGGCGCAAAGACTAAATAATTGGGAAGATACATGAAAAGAGTGTTCAAAGGAAGCATTTTAACCGTATTATAACAAAAATTTTAAACACTAGTATTTTCATAAAAATTTTGGAAAATTGACCTTTTTTTCTATTTTTGGAGAAATTCAAGCCTTGGTAGGACCCTCAAAGAATTGTTCAAACTTGATATTATTTTACATGTGTGTTGTACTTACACATGCACAGCTTTTGGCAGGTATTCCAAATTAAGATTCAAAAATTCGTTTTTTTCGATCCACCCTACTAGGCATCCGAGTGTGTGGAATGGAAAAAAAGGGTTTACTACATTTGCAACTTCTCTCTGCAACTATAAAATGAAATAAAATATTTTTATTTTTCCTAAAAATATATCAAAGATGATATTTAATAAAAGCTTTGAATTAAAATTTTACGCTTTTTATTTATCTTTTAAGAGTTAAAATAGTTTTTTTCTCAAGTGGCTCGTTTTTGGACTACTTCTTGAAAACGTAATTTTGCCTTTCTTCGTAATCTTAAAGTTTTAAAACACGTAAAACTGGCGTATTGGTTTTCGAACCCTAAGATCACCCTCATGAATGTTTTTAAGAGCTATTGGCACTACAATTATTCCTTTAGCGTGAACTGGTAAACCAGTAGGTAGAAAATGAAAGTGGTGGCCCGTTTTTGGACCACTTCCTGTACTAACAACAGAGAAATGTTGGATTTTTTCGCTTTTTATTCGGGCTTTATTTTCATTAATAAAATGAGCAACCGTGTACTATAGAGCTAAATTACAATGGATGACAAAAATTCAATAAATAAATAATTTAAAAAAATGAACAACGAATAAAAAACTTGAAAATTGCTCGATTGGATTTACAGATACTATCCGTTATTTTTCCACGGCGGTATAGATTTCAGAAAAAAATTAACCAACTGATTTATTTGATGACGTCAGCGGTGAGTGCACATAATATGTTTTTATATACTATCGACTATCTCTGTTAGAATGAGCCTGGTTAGTCACCAGCTAACCGCGGTTAACCCGTTGCTCTATTCGAACATACCTAAAGTTAGGCAACATTTATTTAAAAAAAAAAAATAGTCGCCGAATTTAGCTATGAGCGGACAACCTAAACAGTCGCCGTAGATACGCAAACATTCAAAAACATCTACGCTTTAATCACATCACCATTTCCAAAACCTTCCGTTTCTCGCTAAATTTAGTTACTTTTCTTAAAATTTCACTCTCCTTGAAGATTCTACATTTCGATTAGGGTGGGGGGCGAGTTGCAAAGGCAAATATTTTATGCGTCAAAATATGCTTCACTACGCTCTTTCAGTAGCTATTCTACTTATTCATGTCAACTTCTTTCTTACACAACCCTGGTTATTAGAAATACTTTTTCTTATTTCGAAAACAAAAATATTCAACATGTAAACATAGCTTTTTTTTAAAATATTTCTTCACGCATCTATTGTTTTCGAATCATTTAACAGCATGATAATTTTATGGTTATTCATTTAAAAAAAGCAATTCTTACTCCAGGAACAAAAACAACGATTAATGATTCTATTTAATCCAGTTCTAGCTAACAAAGAACACATCCCCTCCTCCCTATTCTCTCATGTAAGTTAAATATGGCAACATATGGAACTCCCAGATCTATTTTTGGTTTTCATTAGTTTTTATTAAATGTATTCTTCTGAAAGAAGAATAATAATATCTAAAGATATATGCTTTTCGAGTATGCCGTCGTTAAGAGATATCTGGTTGAATAAAAGGAACTGTCTGTAGACAATAGCTAGTTTCCAAAAAATAAAAATATATATCCAAAGCATTCTCACAATATTTATTATAATGCTCTTTTTTGGGCCGTTAACTATTCATAGTTAAGGGTGCTTTGTTTGAGAAAAAAAATATAGCATTGGTGTTCAAAGTGTTTTAGGTTCTCCGAAAGCGTCTTACTTTTCGAAAATAAGTCGAAAATGGCATTATTTAAACGCCAATGAATGAAAAAATGCATAATGAAAGCTTTCATTATATTAAAATCCTCGATGCATGAGCAAATCATGGTTAACTTTTTAGAGTGTTTTGTGAAACGTCTTCTACCATTTTCATCCATTACCCATAATGCCTATTGTCCGACATTCTTCAATTGATGCATTTTGTTATTTCAGCTGTGCAGTAGTTATTCATTTTGATCGTTTTTAAAATGCGGTGCAAAAGTTAGAGGGCCATTCCACGTCACGTGCGGGACAATTCGACTCTATAATTTCACCAACATTTTGCTATAGATCTTAATATTTTAATCAAACAGGAGTAAGCACATTTTTTTAATCTTTACATGTGATACAAAGATACTTCTGACACGGTATTATTCTTATTAAATGACTTTGCTACTTAAATTTTAATTTATTTGCATGTGTCACGTGTGGTACGGGACATTCAAAGTCAACAACCTCTAGTGGTTTTGTATGTGCGTTTCTTAATTTTTTTGCTCTATTGATATAGCAATAACGAAACAAATCGTAGATTTTGAAAGCTAGGGTTTCAACGTAAAGGTTCGTTGAGAAATAATATTTTTAACCGTAGAAAACAAATATGTATAAGGCCATTCCACTGAAAATAGTCATTTTTTCGCCCACGTGATGGTTCCAATATTTCAAAACAGAGAAATAGTTCTAAAAGGTAATGATGAAAATTTTTGCTTAAGAAGTCACACATACGTTTGTGATTTCTTAAGCAAAAAAATTTTGTTCGTTGTCCTTTCAAATTATTATTTTTAATGAAATGTTTGGAACGTCACGTGCGGGACAAAATGGCCATTTTCCGTGGAATGGCTTTGGACTGCTTTCATGATTTCACTGCCCTTTAAATGCATTTGATGTTATTGCTGACTTGCTGTTGTTGTCGTCGTGCTCTACAGCATTGGGAATGAAATGTGAAATTGCCTCACAAGGAAGGAAGACTTTTGATAACACACCAAACAGTACAGGTTTTTATTTACGCACAGAAGAGCACAAGGAAGACGTACATCGCAACCGAGGGGAAAGAACCCATAGGGCACCGATGGGAATCGAACCCCATAACATGCGGTTTAATCAGCAAGTGCTTTCAACTTTCAGTCACGGAGGCCCCTTGTTGCTGACTTGTCCAGATTTAATAAGCGTAACGGAAAGATTGGTTGCCGTTGACTCATGGGTTATTATTTATTTACTTACAGAGATATTTGCTTCTTTATTAATTTGCAGACGCGCCAAGAAAGATTTACAGCTTGAAGAGAGGAAGTAACAACCGAGCCGGTGGGAATTGAACCCACTACCCGCGGCTTAAACAGCAAGTGCTTTCAACTCTCGGCTACGGAGACCCCTTGTAGCTGACTAGTCCAGATTTAATAAGCGTCACGGAAAGTTTGGGTGCCGTTGACTCTTGGATTATTATTTATTCACTTACATTTATTTGCTTCTTTATTTGTTTACAGATCAGCCAATAGAAGAAATATTTACAGTTCGAAGAGAGAATGTAACGCCCTAGGCACCGGGGGGTGGGAATTGAACTTACGACTTCCGGCTTATGAAGCGAAACCGCAGAGCCACGGAAGCCCATTTGATTCTTTTAGTTTTGTTTTGCGAAAAAGTTATTTTTTCCCCGAGAAAGTATATAGATAGAAATAAGAAAGCAGAAACAACCTAGTGTTACAGCACAGTCAGGCACGCTTAAACGAGGCCTGATTTAGCGAGAACGCGGATGTAGCAAGAAAATAAGAAATATTTGGTTGGTGTAATCTTAAGGAAGCCTAACTCGTTTTTAACGGCAAAACTCCGCTCAAAGCGAGCAATATTTTTGAGATTGATAAAATTTCTATTGAAATCCAGCTCATGTTGTCTTTTCTTGGAAAAATTCCTTTACCATTCTGAAGTCAGCCAAAAGTTAGGGATGAGTCATAAAGCGTCAGAACAAATGATGATGACTTTTTTTTTTAACTTGTGGAGTAGAGAAGTATTTGAAAATTATATATTAGTTGACGCCAATGGTATCGCTTCTGAATTACGACGACGCTTTATTTTCAAACATTTACTTAAATCTGTAATCACTACATATTTTTTCTTAATTTCAGGCACAAAAAGAAAAAAATAGACACACATACTCTCCCATTTCCGAAGTATCACAATATTTCTTCTCCCCATTAAAGTTTTTCTAAAACTTTCCGTCATAAAAGGAAGATATTTTTTTATTCTTGTATGAGTGGAATCACCATTCTGGAAATTAATTGGACATTCACAGTGGAAAAAAAAACATCGCCTTTTTTTTTAAAAAATCATTCAGACTGTCGTTTGGGAAATGCTTAACAGTAGCACCAGTAATGACAAATTCTATGGCTGAGAATTTATGTGTTATTTTGCAAAAGTTCAAGAAGAAACGATCAATGTAAGCGAAGCTTTGAAGAATATCGTTGGAAAAGTAAAATAGGATAAATGATATTGATTCATGAAAGAGAAACGGAAATGTGTTACGTATTAACAAAATAAATAAGTAAAAATAAAAGAGAAATTCCGTTTTTGAATTTCGGGATTTATGATTGTAATGATGTCAAGCAGTTCAGAGAATTCATAAATAGTCATGGGCGCACATTTGCAAAATTTTAAGGGAGGGGGGGGGGGGCTCAGAAATTTTCCCCGTGGTTTAGCAGGATATTTTCCACATGGAAACCGATTTTCATGCAGATTAAACTAAAATTTGACATTTTTAATAACTTATTCATAACGGCTGGAGAAGAAATGTTTTGACATTTTTGCAAAGAAAAGAAGTTCTAAAAGCCAGCAAGTTCAAATTTCTAAGGGGAGAGGTGTTTGAGACCCCACTTGCCCCCGCCCCCCATATGGGTGCCCGTGTAAGCAGATGATTCCCCTTAACGTATGGACGGGTTAGAATGATAATTGAGTTAAGAGATAGATTTATAAGAACAGGGCAAAAATAGGGTATGAAAATACACTCCAAGTAAAAATACTAAAATATATTCAAGGCGCCTCGATGAGAGGCCACCGGAAGTCACCGTTACTTCCCAAAAATTATCTTATTCAGCATATTTTGTCTGATAATTCGGCAAAATTTTCATCATTCTGCAGAATTTAGAGTTCTATTCAGCCCAATTATCTTCCATTGGCGAAATTTGGAGTTTCATTTGGCAAAATTTGGAGTTCCGTTCGTCAAAATTATCATCATTCGGTAAAATTTGGAGTTCCATTCTGCAAACTGAGATTTTCCGCTCTCCTTCCCAAAAACTTGAGTTCGGGGCGCCTTTGAACATATTTTCCACTAAGAGCATGTGAAAATGGGGTCGTTTCCGAAATTCTAAAAGTATTTTTTTCGGAAAGAGCATGCTTAAAAACGTAGGATTTGACAATTTTTTTTAAATATTTTGAAAAAGTTTAATATTAAAAAAAATATTTCAATAGGTGCGCAGATTAAATTTTATTTTTTTCCGCTTCTGCGCATGACATCACAAGTGATGAAATGCCATTCACTGATGTCATTAGCGCAGAGTGCAATATTTAATTCGCTTCTTTACTCACATGTTCTGGCAACCATATGGTTGATAGCGAGCGTCCAGCGCAATGTTTAATTCGCTTCTTAATTATTATATCGTGGATACGCGGTAGACAGCAAGCGTAGGCATTCAACGTGCCAGTGGAGTTGCGCGCCAAAGTGCATCAGTTTGCGACGTCGTAAAGACCACACCTTATTTGAAAAATAGGACATTTAAAAAAATGATTAAAAATTAAGCGTTTTGAAAATAAAAGATTTTCCTCGTTCCATGTTATTTTTCTTGCTCATTCAATCAACTTCAGTGACTGAATGTAGTACTTTTGACTGAAGGAAACAGCCCCACTGTCCAATAATTGATACTGCTGTGAAGTTAGAATGACAGGGGCATAAGACAATTTTCACGTCACTGATTGGACCAGCAGAAAGAGTTTTCTGCTAGAAGGAGCATGACTGACTGTATTTCGACTTTCTTTCTGTAAATCCATCGTAAATTTTGGACTGACGATATTGTAAGTTATTTAAAGCCACTTTAAATCAAGTTACAAGTAATTTCTCTTAAAAGTTTATGCATAATAAAAAAAAGTAGTTTTATTTAAATACAAGTCCTTCTTAGTTAAGTTAAAAGTTTAGAATTTTATTAAAATGTGTGCAACAAAAGGAATTAAAATGCGATTTTTAATAGTTTGAAATATTTTTATTTCTTTATAAAAGGCATTAATATTAGAGTAAAATGTATAAAACTGATTCAACACTAGAAAATTTATCAAAGGTAAAAAATAAAAAAGATAAATAAATAGCATTAAATTTAAGCACAAAAATTTAAAATGTTGCTCAAACAAATTCTGAACAATAAAACTCTTATTAGATCAAGAGCGTTCTACAATATTTTATGAAACAAATAAAGTAATGTCCCATATAAATATGCTAATCATTTCTTTTCCATGTTTGATTCTGCAAAAAAAAAAAAAAAAAAAAAATCTAATGCAATATTTAGTCTTGAAAAAAATCAAGGTTTATAAAGCTATCAGAATAACGTAGGACAATGCTTATTTCCCCTTACCGAAATCATGTATTTTTCTTGTAAAAAAAACCCCTCATTCTGTTATTTTTTATTTGTGAAAAGCTGATTTTTTTTTTTAAATATTTAGTACGCTTTTTTTTTTGCAAATGGATGGAAGCAAATTTAATTAATTCCGTAATTAGTATTGCTAAAAACAAGTGAATCATTTTGCTTGCATGATTTCATGAATCAATAAAATCGGTTATTACGCTTCATGTAAATCAATTAGATATAAATTCTATTATCCAGAAAAATAAAGAAAAACATCTCTAAAAAAAGAAAGTTACCAAAAAGAACCGTGCTATTTACCTCTATGTCATAAGGATACTTAAAAAAATATACTGAACTCAGAATGCTTGATTTCATGTTTGAGAATGGGGTCTTTTCCGAAATTTTTAAAAGTGTTTTTTCCTGAAAGAGTATGCTTAAAAACATAGGATCTGACCCTTTTTAAATTAAATTGTTTTAATCGCTGCACAGATTTATTTTTATTTTTTACGCTTCTGCGCATGACATCACAAAAGATAAAATGTCATTCATTGATGTCATTAGCGCAGAGCGCAATATTTAGTTCGCATCTTTACTCACATGTGTTGGCAACGATATGGTTGACAGCAAGCGTAGAGCGCAATATTTAGCTCGCTTCTGAATTATCATAAGCTGGAAACGCGGCAGACAGCAAGAGTCAGCATTCAGTGCGCCAGCGGAGTACGCGTCAAAGTTCATCACTTATGACATCATAAAGACCACGCCTTGTTTGAAAAATTTTACATTAAAAAAAAATATTAAAAATTAAACTTTTGGAAAATTTAAGATTTTTTTCGCTCCGTATTGTTACTATTATTATTATTATTATTATTATTTGTTCATTCTATCAACTTCAGTGACTAAAAGTATTATTTTTGATTGATGGGAACAATCCAATGTGCAAAGTGGTCAAAAGTGAGCGTGCCCCTCCGTTTATTTTAACATTATGAGAATTAAAGGTTGAGTATTAATTTGCAAATACCATTACAGGGAGTAGGAAAAACCTGAAAATAAATATTTCTTTTCAAATGAAAAAAAGAGGGTATCGAAAAAAGTTATTTCAAGGCAATAATTTTTAAAACTACCAGAGATATGAAAACATATCATGGAATTTAGAAAAAAAAAGTTTTAAAAATTTCATCAAAGATTCAACCTTTAACAAAATAATGCAACGTAATATTTAGGCAACAGACTTCCTCTTCCCAATTTATTAGTATTCAAATTACTCTTCGCAAAAGAATACAATGTCCTCTTCGACCCATTCAATAATAGCTTCATTAAAATAATTTTTGTTATTTACCTTACCTCAAGTAGTGTAGAATAAATATTTAGATGCATGGGAAAAAAAAATTTAGGAAAAGATAAGGGGATGTTAAGAAGGAAACAAAGTAAATAAGATATTCATTAATGGTTCGTGTGCTGGAAGATACTCTTAAAAAAAAAAGAGTTGATATAAGTTTTAATGGAATAGATGCATATGAGTAGTTAATGGAAAAAATAATGAGGAATAAATGTTAATGTTGCTTTGAAAAAAGTTATTTGTTTCGGTACTGAATGTTTTAAAGAAGGCTATTTTTGAACATTGGGTACATGGTAGGGAGGGGGGAGGGTAGGGTGGTTCAAAAAAACTTTTTTTTGAGCTAGAGTTCAGGCCACCCCCTATTTTTTTTAGACTTACTAATAGTATTATGCTGTAAAAGTTACAGCTTTTTTCTCAAGTTTTAGGAGGGTGCTCAGTGACCCCTTAATTTAACATTAGCTATAATGCAGAAAATGCAACAAGTTCAGAAACATTAAATTTCTTCCAGCTGTTTTTTTGTAAATAATTATTTTATTGCAATGTATATGCATATTACTAGCGTGTATTATAATATGTAGCACTGTTTATTCAGTTGAATGTATTCTTTTGATATCCCTCCCCATGCGTATGAAAATTGGGGGAGAGGGTTAATCACCCTCTTTCAGTTGAAATAGCAAGCTAAAATTTTTCCATAATCCATAAGTCTAACAATTTTGCCCGTCATCTACGAGAAACTTTTTTTTTACTTGTATTTTTGAACCACCCTAGGGGAGGGACTTCTGTTTGTAAAATGAACCTCCGTTTAGAGACAAAATTTCCTTAAAATTTAATTCTATGTTTAAATTATTTTAAATGTAAATATAATACATAGTTATGGAAAAAAGGCTAATATTTGAACAAAAATAGTTGAAACCTTGCAAAACGTTTCTAATGAAAAAATGTGATGTGGGCCCCACTTTCTATTTCTTTCACATCAATTAAATAAGAGATGGATTTCACTAACGATGGCCGCACTTGATTCGCTTACGCTTTACGGGTCTAGACGATTTAGGACTTTTCTGAGTTAAACCGATGCAACTAGTAACCTAAGATGATCTGCTCTTGAAATTCTCAAAAAATGCGAAACTTCATATGTCGCCTATTTCGACTACAAGAGAAGCTGAGCTCAATCCTGCGTATCTACCAATGAATGATAACATTTCAAAGTTTGTTTATTTTTGATTGGACAGAGATTGGACATTTTGATTGTAAGAATGGACAACAGGGATAGAGATCCTACATACGAAGAGATTGGACAACTTCGGAACGGCGGCCATCTTATGTCCAAAGATGCTTACTCCCCGTATACCGTAATGCATCATCTGACCCGAACATCATTGTACATTGTATCGAAAAAAATAGAAGCTAGTTGTGATATTATGAAATGAAATATGCAGATCACAACTAACTGTTTGTTTTCTATCTTTATGAAAAAAATTTTGAGAAAAAAAATTTTCTTTGTAAGCGCTATGACGATACGAAACGATTGGCACCGGAGTGTCAGACTTGGCGCTCACTCCGTTTAATGAAAATGCGAGGAGAAATAAAAATCAGTCTGTTCTTTAAAGATTTCATGTCCTATATTCCGTGGGAAAGCTAGAAATTCACACAGCACAGCATTCGAGCTGACAGCACTTGAACTAAACATGGCGAAGATCTGCGCGCCGTTGTCCGATCTCTCCCTATATAGGATCTCTACAACAGGGATTGCCTGTAGCGCCCTCTTGGTTGCCATGAATTTCGATGATTGTTACGGGCTATAAACGTAAGCGAATGAAGTGCGATCATGTACTAACTCAAAAGAATGGCTGCGTGTACTCATGCACGTGCACCAGAAGCAATACTTATATTAAATTAACAGACACTGCACTAGACATTTTTCTACACACATGAAAGTGTGCGGTAAACATAGAGAACTGGGCAGTTTTCCGTGATGCTCTCTTGGTGCATTTTAAATCTTGGCTAGAAATCATTTTGTTCATTGCCGTAATGTTTGGTCAAAGTTTTATAGAAACTACCTGTTTGGCGATTTCGTACGGTATTTCTCATAATGAACTTTAAAACAAAACAAGCCTTTAAACACGCCTGAAAGTTAAACTAAAATGAGAAAAAAAGCCTACAAAGTAATTAAAGGAATGTACTAAAATGTAAAACAAGCCGCCAAGTAAAGAACAAGCCATTAAACTACGTGACAAAATCGATTCAAATAATCAGCCAAGTACAATAAATCAAAAATTTAATGTGACATATTAAATCAACCGCTGCATATATACAGAGTTTCAATAAAATGTTGGATCAGAAAAAGAGAAGCAAACATCATGGCAACCACGTTGATTGAAATTCATTTTTGTGTAAATATTGGATTTGGATTAATATCAAAACAAACTCAGTCTACGCATTTTCAAAAGTGATTTTTTAAAAAAGTAATTTGGTACTTTTTTTGTCGGTACTATCCCAACATAAAGCGGTTTGGAAGGAATCCTTTTCAAGCAGGCCAAAAACGCGTTTTGCGTCAAAACGCTCAATCCATACTTGTATAGTCCAGTCAATAGATACATTTTACCTTGCAAAAAATGGGGTCAAAGAATTTATTTTTTTAATTTGTACATATTGGTGCCAACATGGAAAAACCAAGTTATCCAACACGAAAGACCTCGGGAGAACTTTTGGGGGCCGAAAAACTACAAAAATTTATGACTTTTTCTGTTTTTTCCAAAATATCTCCGAAATGGTTCAACTTAGAAAAAAGTTTTAAATGTAAAGTTTAAAGAACATAAAATTTCCTACAACTTTTGTATTTACAACTTTTTTGTAGCACAAATAACAAGCTTGCTATAGCTCTTTGAAAATAGGCAATTTTCCTCCACTCCGAAAAAAAAAAAGCTTTCACAATGAAAGCAAGGCGTCATAATTATTAGAACTTTAATAGAAACTTGAGTTTAAGAGAGTTTATCGACAGTTAGAGTAGTTTGAGTTTCTTGCTCCCCCCCCCCCCCCCGCTGGACACAGTAGCAATTCTGGCTGACAGATTAGTTCCCACTAGACTCCAAAAACAAACGATGTACTATGAAACTGAAATACATATATACGCATTCATTTAAAGCACATACGACGATGCAATAATAATTTAAAAAAAAAACCTTCCCCACTGCTCACAACTAACTTTTCTGATCTGACAGAGGTAGTCTTCATCAGACTCCAATAATAGAAGATATATTGTTGTTTGTAACTGGATTACACAACATATACATTCATTTGAGGGATATGATTCGTACATTCTAGTCTAATTATTGCAAACAAAGATGCGATTTTAAAATATTAATGTGAAGGAATGAATATTCGGCAGCTAATAAGCAAACAATCAACACAGTCATGCATCCTATGCTCTGATACAATAATAATAATAAACCCTCCCCCACCGCTCACGAACTAATATTTCTAGTCTGACAGAGGTAGTCTTCAGTCAGACTCCAATAACATATGATTTATATTGCAGTTTGTAATTGAATTACAAAATCTTCTCATTCATTTAAAGCACATAATTCGTACCATCTATTCTATTACAAGCGAAAATGCAGTATTCGAATATAAATGTGAATGAATAAATATTAGGGTGATAATAAGCAAACAGTAGACATAAAAATGAATAAATAAAGGTAGAATAGTAATACGTAATGAACACTTTGAAAAAATTCTGCAGAAACTGACTTTTTGAGGCATGAAAATCCAACTGTAGAAGATTAATACATACATCTAAATTACAGAGAGATTCATTTGACCTTAAAGCAAATAGAGACATAACAACAAAATATGCTGTTTATCTTCTTCGAAGCCGTTTTGAAGGTCCAGGTTCTCCCAGTTCAGAATCTGTAGGGGGTAGAAAAAGTTGTGGTCCTTTAATTGTTCATCTCTTTGTTGTGGTAATTCCAAAAGCTCCTGGAACAAATTATCTTCTTCAACAGTCTCATCCAAAGATGAAATTTCTGCAACATTTTCACAATTTGTGCCACTGCAGTGTTTGCACGTGCTGGAGCATTTCAAACCTGCCTTGTGACAAGAACAGGCTCTAGTACAATTTTTCTTGCAGGTACAAGGTACAATCTTCAAAAGATTCTGAGTAACTGAATCTCTTTTCGTGTCAACATGCATTAGACCTTGCGTCCTGCGTTCCCAACCCCATTTCTCTGGATCAATTATGTTGCCCAACCAACTTTGAATTTGGTGGTAGAACCGATATGAGTGATAACGTCCAGCATGCCCCCCTCCCCGCACGTTGGAGGTAGCGCTGCAAGATTTATCTTAGCCCTGTATACTAGTTTTATAAAAAGATTAAATTGCAAAGTATCCAAAGATAGGTTCAAATACTTTACGTCACTTGTGTATAATATTTGCAAAATGTTTTCTCCAGCTGCAGCTAAGGAAGGCATCATGATGACAGATTGGGTCCATAAATACTTCAATAGCTTCCTTAATTTCAGGAGGGGTTTTTTTTTCTGACTATTTTGTACAACTTAATTTTGCCTTGGCCAAAGATTGCCGAAGTCCTATCACACCCACAAGACGCATGGATGAAAAGAATATTGCTGGGGTCAAACTTAAAAGATTTAGTGGGGAAAAAAACAAATCACAAGCATTCCCTCTTCCAGGTTTTATAAAGAACGAGTTGCTGAAAGGCTGTCCTAAAGCTGTCATCAGTCCTCTCGCTCACTATAACAACCTTTTCAATTTCTTTTGCCTTTGAAAGAGCAGTAAGTGAGTGAGTCGGCATCATCTTGAGTCTGCCTGACTTCAATGCCACACTCTTCGAAATATATCTCAAGAAGTAGAATAAGACAATTCTTTTTGTTATAATTTGCCAGAAATCTTTCTTAAGGAATTTAGTTAACATGTTAGGTTCAACCATTACTCCAAGGGAAGAGATTGATTGCTCATTGATATAGCATTTGTGACAGGCAGTGTGAATTGTCACTTCTTTTAAGAACTTCAAAAAACGCTGATGTTCTTCATTTTGCCGTTTTGCGCTGCATCTTTGAAGATTTTCTGTTCCCTTCTCCTTCACAATCTTTATTTCGCATTCATGCAAACTGATTTCGCAAATAATAATGATAATAATAAAAAAAAACACCTTGGTCAAGCGTAATCATTTCTAGGAAAAAAATTGTAATTCAGAACACACAAATTGATAAAACATACTCTCGCTCAAACCCTGAAGTGAGCAACATGAGTAGCTATTGAGTCGATTCATCTCATTTGGAGAGAAAAAAAGGGGGGGGGGGATGGAATGAGGAAGTTTTGTTTAAATTAAAGGGAACGGAGGCATTTACCCTTAGCTGTGAAAGACAAATGATTTAAAAGGTCAGACTGCCGGCGTTTCTCCTTTTTTCCTCCGTTATCCGATGCGCTTTCACGCACTTCGCTGAAGGGGTTCAGAAAAAGGGTAACTTTCAAGAAGCTGTAACTCGCTTGCTTTTCATGCTACAAAAATGTTGTAATGACAAAAGTTGAAGGAAATTTAATCCTCTTTAACATTTGCATTGGAAGTTTTTTTGTAATTTTAACCATTTTTGAGATATTTTGAAAATACCACAAAAAGTCACAAATTTTTGGGGGTTTTCGGCCCCCAAAAGTTCTCCCGAGGTCTTTCGTGTTGGATAACTTGGTTTTTTCATATTGGCACTAGTATACACAAATTTAAAAAAATAAAATCTTTGACCCCATTTTTTGTAAGGCAAGCCCGTTTTTTTCTACCTATTGACTGGACTAGTACTATATGGCCACTAAAGCGTACGGGTAACATCTGCAACATTATTAGAGTAGATGGCTAAATAAACTCCAATTTTTGATTGTGCAGGCTAGTCCATGGAATAAAAGTGAGAAACCACATGAATTTAATTGCAATTTAAATTGTAAAATTACAAAATGAAGCTAAAATAAGGTCGAATCACTTGAGGAATTTACTTTCAAAACACATTATATCCACTAAAAAAAAAAAACCCTATTTTTTTCGTTTTCAGAATCTTTAATATAAGCCCTATCGACCCATGAATTTCTTTCTGCTCTACTGTTTTTTTATATCTACTGTTAAAAAATGCGTAAACATTGGTTTTACCACCTTAATGGTGTATATCCATCCCTTTATTTCTCTCCAGGTCTTTTACAGCAAAGTGGAACTTATCTCTTATTAGCCGGTTCCCACTTATTCACTTTCATATCAAAAGGGCAAATATCCAAATTTGAATTTGCCACTTCTAATTCAAAAGTATTTCACAAATAAAATAGCGGAGCGACGCACTGGCTGAGCAATTCCAATCAAGCATGATACCCGTCCGTATTAAGAGATCGCAGCACCTTGTGCAACTCTGTTATCAGTTAGACAAGCGTGACCTCTAATTGCGATTACTAAATTAATATTAAATAATTAATATTACTATTAAATTGTGATTAATCAATGATTAAATTGTGAATAATTGAAAAATTGTGATTAATTGTGATAAAAATTGTGATCTATTAATACCTATATAACGTTGTTATTTGAATCGGCTTGGGTAGTTTCATTGTTCATACTTAATGGTGTCGAAGGTCCTTTTTTTTAAATGTTCAATGAAAAGAAGAAAGTAAGTAAGTAGAAAAAAAGTAGAGTTAAAAAAATATATTAAAAAATGCTGAATATTTTGTTTTAATTTTAAAGTTTATTTCTGAGGAAAATGTGTTTTTCTGTAAAAGTGATGATATCCATTGTTTTACACCAAAAAGGAATACATCAAAATAAAATTGGCAATTTAGGTCTGATAAAATTGTGGAAAAATTCCTAGACTTATGCCAATAGTCACTTGGTATTCCACTGAAACATTGTAAAAAATTCGAAATTCCAACAGTTAGTGTTTGTGTGTAAAACATTTCTTTCAATTTTCCAAAAAAATATAAAACTGGATATAATCCATTTTGAAAGTAACTAGAAAATGCGTGTTTTTTTGCGAAAAGGATGATATCTATTGTTTTACACCAAAAGGGAATATATCTAAAATAGAATTGGCAATTTCGATCTGATAAAATTGGGGAAAAAGTCCTAGACTTATGCCAATAGTCACTTGGTATTCCACTGAAACATTGTAAAAAATTCGAAATTCCAACAGTTAGTGTTTGTGTGTAAAACATTTCTTTCAATTTTCCAAAAAAATATAAAACTGGATATAATCCATTTTGAAAGTAACTAGAAAATGCGTGTTTTTTTGCAAAAAGGATGATATCTATTGTTTTACACCAAAAGGGAATATATCTAAAATAGAATTGGCAATTTCGATCTGATAAAATTGGGGAAGAAGTCCTAGACTTATGCCAATAGTCACTTGTTATTCTACCAAAACATTGTGAAAAATTCGAAATTCTAACAATTAGTGTTTATGCAAAAAACGTTTTTATTCGTTTTGCCAAAAAGATATAAACCTGGATATAATCCGTTTTGAAAAAAAAAAAAAAACTCCTCACTTCAAAACCAACTTAATTCAAATTATTTAATCTGTAAAAAGTTAGCAATGCTGCTTATTTAAAAAAAAAAAAAAAAAAAAGAAACAAAATGTTACACCAAATGTTTTCAAATGAAAAAATAAAGTTTAAGAGAAACTAAGTGGGTAGGAAAATTGAATGGTAACTTTGAGATGTACAAGTATTACACAGAGAACCAAATACAAGTATTATTTAGAAAGAAACAACGTGAGGAAGTACGTGCACTCTACAAGCCAGTGAATACACTCCTCAGCTCTGTTGCAGACTTTCGAAACGCAATGGTAAAGAAGTTAACTGTTGATAACCGATTCTTTTAGCTCTGGATAGTCGTAACCTAAAATGTAATCCTCTAGTATGTCGCAGATGCAATGGAAAAAAGCTCAAAACACTGAATACAGAATCCAAATAATGAATGTTGAATACATGTAACAAAGAAATTTTTGATTTAAATTCTTTGTTTTCAGCAGCAAGTAACTAATGTCTTTGTAACTAATAACTAAGGAAATTTTAAACGTTTGAAGATTTTTAACTGTGAATGAATCTTTTTGCAGTGGGGAAGTAAAGAGCAGTATCTGCAGAAATGAGTTTAACGCGTTTTGGATTCCATACTAACAGTAAGGAAATGTTGGAATTTAAAGTTTTTTCGTGCTTTATTTTCAGCGGAAATCATATAAGCAAGCTTGTACAATAAAGTTAAAACAAAAATAGATGAAAAAAAAAATTGCAGATACTACCGTTAATCTTCCCACGACAGCATTTTACTGTGAGTTATTACCATAAAGTAAAGTATTCAATGTCATTTATTACGAAATACTATCACATTAATGTTTTCCTTGCGAACATACTTTTTAGACTTAAAATAAAACTACACATCTTTTGTAATAAGCACGGATTTTTCGTTGGTTTAAATACCTTGCAATATGTTTATGAAATATTACAATGTTACTTCTTTTTTATAAAAAAAGACATGTTTTCTCAATAAAATCTTCTTATATTTAAATATTGTATGTAAATTCAAACATATCAAAGTACTCTTTGTTCTGATGTACATTCAAAGAGCTATTTTATCGTTCAGGAGCTAAGGCATTATTGTTAGCGTATACCAATCACTAAAACATATTGCTATAAGTCGCTGTTTTTTTATAACAAATATTTCCTTGCGATTATTTATAAAGGTCCTCATTCCAGAGAGAGAGACTGAGGGTAGGAGACCGACAATTCATGAATCTTTTCCATTGAATTAAAAGAAAAAAAAATGCTATTTCTATCGGCCTCAATACGTCATTTATCCGTGCATAATAATAGCACCCCATTGAATGGATATTTATTTTCTAAGAATTATTCCTGAGCGATGAAAAATTCTTATTTGCAAAATGTTTTGTTCTTTAGAAATGGCGTTGTCGAAAGATTTACAACTGAACAAAGTGTATAATGAAGCTGCATTATTGAAGATATTTGCCTTTACTGCAGAGTTTAAAAAGCACGGATGATGCTTGGAATTCGTCCAAATTGCTATTTGATAATTGATGTGAAGCTTGGAAGTGGTTCGGAAAATCTCAATTATAGAAAAATAATATTTGCGAGAAAAAAAGTCTTTAAATATACGTATTTATGAAGTAGGGTCATTTGTTTTGTGTTGAAAATATATTAAACATTTCTGAGTACAACGTTTGTCAGATGTCTGAATTCTTCACAGCCTTTTATCTAACTCTAGCCCATTTGCAGTTCAAGAGCTGAAATACGCCACCTTGCGGTGATTTAAGAAATTAGCCTTAGAGGTAAAACATTGTCAGGACAGGTCAAATCGGACAGGTCATATCCTACATAAGTAGGTCGGCCTTGTTTTTACCTCTATCAGCCATCATTAACTACAGATAGCAGTGCCTTCTATAGTTCATTTCAAATGCAAATAGAAAATAACGAACATGAAATCCGGTCCCTTGTAAATATTGTACCAAGTTCTTCTAAATGTCTTGATGCCTCAAAATATAAAAATAACAAATATAACAGTTCATAAAACATTAAAGATGAGAGAAAGTCATTTAGAAAGAGTTCCATCGAAAAACAATAGTGTGAAAGATTTTTACTACTCTAATAAACTTTAATTTTAATTAGTTCTAGAGATCACGTAATATCACTCTGCAAATATTTCGCTCATACCACTCATACCATAATGGGGTTGCTTCCTTCTGTCAAAAGTACTACTTTTAATCAATGAAGTTGACGGAATGAGCGAAAAACAAAAATAAATAACACGGAGCGAGGAGAATCTTTTGTTTTCAAAAAATTAATTTTTGATTAATTTTTTAATACGTCCGATTTTTTAAACAAAGTATGGTATTTATGACGTCACAAGCGATGAACTTTGGCGCGTATTCCACTGGTGAGCTGAATGCTGACGCTTGTTGTCTACCGCGTTTCCAGCTTTTGATAATTCAATACAATGACAATTCAATTTGATAAAGCGAATTAAATGTTGCGCTCTACGCTTAATATCAACCATATCGTTGCCAGTACATGTGAGTAAAGATGCGAATTAAATATTGTGCACTCTGTGCTAATGGCATCAGTGAATGTCATTATCACTTGTGATGTCATGTACAGAAGAGTAAAAAATGAAATTGAAACTGCGCACCGATTAAAATAATTTTTTAAAAATATTAAACTTTGTCAAATTATTTAAAAAATGATCAGATCCTATGTTTTTAAGCATGCTCTTTCAGAAAAAAATATATCTTTAAAATTTCGGAAATGACCCCATTATCAGATAAATTTAATTCTCAACAGGGATAAATAATTTTTCAGTCAGATGACAGGTTTGTAGCCTTTTCGTTAAGTCTAGAATGGAGAAGGCCCAAACACTAAAGGACAGTTTTTAGTTCACCAACAGACTGGCACAAGTAGGACTGATTTATATTACGTAGGTACTAAAGAACCACAAATTACTTGACTTTATAGTTTTAGTTTCCTCTCTCTCTTTTTATATTCATTACCCACGGGTTTGCACACGAAATTAACATATGACGAAATGTGCTCTTTGTTGAAATCACATCAAGGCAAAAGCGTCTATTACTGAATTTTTTTATGACAAATTTTCTCGTTTAGGAAGACGACATTGAAAGTATTTGTTGAAGAAAATATTTGTTAAAGTAACGTAAAAAAGGAAAATTTTGGCTTTTAAGAAATGATGAAAGAAACTGCTGATGAAATTTTTCGGTAACGTAACATAAAAATTAACAAAACCTGGCTGTTAATTAAAAGATGGTTGAAAGTACCTGTTAATAAAATTATTCTGTTATGTAACGCATGACTTGACAAATTTAGCTATTTTGGAAAGTATTCAGGTACTAATGATTAGCTAATTCGGTTTAAAAAAAACACATTATGACTGTTAAAGAAAAGATTAAAGTATCATTCTGATGAAATTATTTAGTAACGTAGAGTGAGAATTGATAAACTTGGCTGTTAAGGAATAAATGATGAAACTGCCTGTTAACGAAATTATTGGGTAACGTAACGAAAAAAATGAAAAAATTTGGCTGCGGATGAAAGATCAAACACCTATTGATGAAACTATTTGACAACGTGTCATAAGAGTTGGCAAACTAGCCTTTTAAGAAAATATGATGAAAATTACTTGTTGGTAAAATTAAGCACTCCTTCCCATCATCATTATTTTACTTTTAGTTTCAGAGTTTAGTTAGTGGAATTTAGTTTTATTTTGCAAAATACTTTTGTTTTTACAAAATAAATAAACAAATACTGTCCACCTCCGAGAAGTTGAGCTATGACCTTGAGCAAGTCCATTTCTTTCAAGGATAGCAATCACTAAGAAGAGGAATTGTTAGCTACAGAGTTGGGCTACCATTGCAACCCTTTTATTGGCGAGAATATCCTGTACCGCTAGCTCTAAATAGTATTATTGTTCGCCAAATGGGCAATAACATTGCCAACTAAATCCGCAAGTTCTTAAGCCGTTTTTCCTCACCCCTATTTCAACTAATGGAATCGCTGAGTCGGTCGCTGAGCGGAGCTCAACTTGCCAGAGGTGGGCAGTAACAGAAGAAGAAAGAAAGTGAAAAGATTTTAATTTAATCAAAAAATAAATCGTAAATAATATAATTTAAAAACTAATTCAGTAAGAAATTCATTACGAAAGTTACACATAAAAATGCTCTGAAAAAACTTTCAAAAATATCATTTAAAAGGCAAAACAATCGCTACTAATGATGACATTGAAAAGCAGTTTCTGTCTCGGGATTTTAATATTAAACCATTAGAGCTCAATGTGCTAAAATAATATAATATTCTTCAAGGGAAAAATGTCATTCCTGTCTTATTATATCAGAATTCAAATTAACGTAGGTAAAAACTCCATTGTTTCCCGGGATCACATTTAATAACAACTTCATTAAAATAATTTTCGTTCTTCACTGCATTTTAAATGAGAGAAAAAGCGCACACAGTTGTTATCTAGAAAATGGATTCAAGAAAAGGATAATAAAATGAAGATGAAGACAAAGGGAAGACAAACCTTCATTAATATCACGGAGGCTTGAATATATTACTCTCTTAATATTTGTTGATATTTCTTTTGATGGAATAACTAAACATGAGATTCTATTATAAAAATTAATGAAAAATAAATGCTGATGCCTCTGACGGAAATAATAAATCTTTTTTTTGCTCGTGGAATGTTTAGTAGATGATGGAATTATTAACTCAGTAGAGGATTTGGAATTTAAAGAAATGCAAGGAATGTTTGATGATGTATGTTTTCATTTTAAAGACTATAAAAAACCAAGTAGGTTATTTTTTTTGAAAAGTATGACGTTAAATCTGTATCTCAGAGGCAGAGGAACGTACATCACATTATGATAATTTTGCGGTAGAGAGGAAAAACTTTTTCCTGGCGCATGCAAAGAATGGGACAAGCGCTCTTTTAACCCTGGTAAAAAAAAAAAAAAAAATGGGAAGGGTTTTGTTTTAAGAATGACGTTGACATGGCTCAATGCGGGATAGGATTTTACGTACAATGCACTAATGAATAGAAACTCGCAATTTTTGTACCTACGTCCTTTTCTAGCTCTGAAGTACAGAAATGACGAAAGCATGAAACTAAGTTCTTTATAAAAGAACTATTGGTACCCGCACGGCTTTGCCCGTAGTAGAAAATTGAAAGGTCTTTTGGTTCGCCTGTATATTTACAAATAATGTATGGTGAATTTACTCGCCAATTGGCTTGTACCCATGTTACGGTTCCACGTTATGATAACTTAGTAATTTACTCGTCCATCTTATGATAATGTTTCTCGGGAAAATGTTCTTAAAATTGGAATAGAAAAAGAACAAAATCGAATTTTCGAAAAATCGCTTCGAGGTGCACACCCTCCTGCTACAAACTAACTTTGTGCCAAATTTCATTAAAATCGGCCGAACGATCTAGGCGTTATGCGCGTCACAGAGATCCTGACAGTCAGACAGAGATCCGGACAGAGAGAGATCCTTATAAACAGAGATCCTGACAAAGAGACTTTCAGCTTTATTATTAGTAAAGATAAGGGAAAAAGTTCAAAATATTGTTCGTGCCTTTAGAAAAATGTCAAAAAACTATTCTCGTCAAAAGAACTTAAGGGCCTTTCCACGAAAAAATCTACACTTTGTCCCGCACGTGACGGTTCATATATTTCATTAAAAAGTAATAATTTTAAAGGGTCAAGACGAATTTTTTTTTTGCTTAAGAAATTACAAATCAGTTTGTAATTTGTTAAACAGAAAAAAAAAAAACTGTTCGTTAATATTTTAAAGCATTATTTTTAATAAAGTATATGAGGCGTCACGTGCGGCACAAAATGATCGTTTTTCGTGGAATGGCCCTTAAAGCTTTTCCAGTTTAAGAACTAAAGTTCACCATTCAATGTAGTTATTGAACTGGAAGGCGAAAACCAGACCTTAATGGTCCTAAAAACGAGCCTTTTGGAATTTAAATTGACAGTTTATTGCTTGCAGATTTTTTAGCAGATGATGGAATGATTAAATCAGTGGAGGATTTGGTTTTTAAGGAATTGCAAGGAATGTTTGATGATGTACCTTTTCATTCCAAAGACTTTTAAAAAAAGTAATACTATTTTTTAGGAAATGCAAAATGACAAGAGCATGAAACTGTGTTCTTTATAAAAGTATGAGGGAAAAAGTATAGTGAAATATTGTTTTGTGCATTTAGAAAATTGTCAGAAAACAGGTTTCTTCAAAGTAATAAAAACTTAAGCTTTTCCAGTTTAACAACTTAATTTCACCTTTCAATTTTGTTATTAAACTGGAAGGTGAAAAATTAGACCTTAATGGTCCTAAAAGCGTACCTTTTGGAATCTAAATTGGCAGTTTATTGCTTGTAGATTTTGTAGCAGATGATGAGATGATTAACTTAGTGACGGATTAAGTATTTAAAGAAATGCAAGAAATGTTTTATGATCTACGTTTTCATTCAAAAGGCATAAAAAATAAATAAAAATAACATAAAAAAACTTTGCTATTAGAAAAGAATTATGTTATATGACAAAAGCATGAAACTGAGTTCTCTATAAAAGTATGAGGGGAAAAGTGTAGTAAAATATTGTTCGGTGCCCTTAGAAAATTGTCAGAAAACAGATCCCTTCAAAGTAATAAAAACCTAAGCTTTTCCAGTTTAACAACTTAATTTCACCATTCAATTTACTTATCAAAACTCGAAGGTGAAAATTAGACCTTAATAGCACTAAAACGTAACTTTTGGGATTCAAATAGACTTTTTATTGCTTCTATGTTTTGTAGCAGATGATGAGATGATTAATTCAGCGAAGCATTTGATATTTAAAGAAATGCAAGATTTGTTTGATGATCTACGTTTTCATTTCTCAAAGATTGAAAAGAGAAAGAAAAACTTTTTAAAAGGGATATTACATGACATTGAATTATGTTCTTTGTAAACACATGAGCGAAAACATTGTGTAAAATATTGTTCGGAGCGTTTAGAAATTGTCAGAAAATCGTACTCTTTGCACTTGATAAAACAATTTGCATATTATCCTTTTCTGGTTAAATTTTTGCTGAACTTTTCCCAAGAACAAAGTTTTACAAGTAAAACTTTAATTGTTGTTTTAAACACTTAAATTGGCATAAAATCGTTTAGAGATGTTATTACACTTACTAAATTTCCCCCACATCTTTTCCTATCGATTAAATTTTTGAAAAATCTTTCCAACAACTGAAATTTCACCATAATCTTTTTGAAATAAATTTAAATTGTTATTTGAGTAATTGAAAATTAATTTCTCCCATCACCTTTTCTCCCCCTAAATCTAAATTTTTATTACACTATTTAAAAAAATCAAATTTTCCCAAAATCTTTTTCTGAAATTTATATTTTCGTTGAGGCTTTCCGAGAACTAAATTTCACCATTATCCATTCAAAGTTGTTAGTCAATATTGAAAATTTTTAAAGAACAGTTCAAACCTCATCTATCTCTAAATTTTACATTGATTTTTGTTATTACTCCTTCAAAGAGATTAATTTCAAAATCAATCATTTCTAGAATTAAAACTGTTATTTCCTGCTTACAAAAACGCTATATTAGACGCTAGTCACAACAGTTATTTAAATATAAAAACTTTTGTGGCACATTTTTAAAGAATTAATTAAACAACATCCTTTTACAAATAATCATACATGTCACTGATTTTCTTTCTCATAAATAAAATTTTGTTAACACTTATTTAGCACTCATTATCCTTTTCCTTTATCTAGGTTTGTTTCCTCACCCCCAACCTTTTTGTGCAGGGTCTGGTTTTTCGATCGTGAATTTTGGGAACTATCCATTCTAGGACATAAAAAAGACTCTTTTGGTCATTCTGAGCGTTTTTAAAGAGAAGTCGTTTTTTCAGAATGTTTTTGGCCCTGTGACCATTTCGTTATTGATACAACGCACCTGAAGTTATCTCAAAATATTTTTTTTACAAGCTTATGCACTTGAACTACAAAGCTCAGTTAAAGTACGGCATGGTAGAAAAAGTTTTTTTTTCTAAAGTTTGCGTACAGCTATTTTAAAAGCTTCATATGTGATTCCTCTTCCACCAACCATATACATAAAAAAGTGATTACATATCACTAGGAGTAAATAATTTATACTGCTGCTCCTGATAGGCAATATTGACATTATTGTTTCTTTTTATGTAAGGAAATTTTTTAATGATTATTCTCTTTTTTAGGTATGTGGCATTATTGTATTTTAATCATTCGGAAAAATTCGAAGTTCCATTTTGTAAAATGAGAAGGTTCCCCCTCCCAAAATCTAAGTTTCGGGGCTCCACGGGACACAAAACACTGAGATTTTAATAAACAAATGTTCAATTTTTTAAGCTTAAAAATCAGTTAAGTTATACAAACCATCACAAAAGAAAAACCTTCAACTCATCTTTGCATATTTTGGTTTATGTGACTTAGTGCCCTTTGACTCCGGATACATATATTACACAATAAATTTTTAATTGCATGAACATTAAAATCTGTTTTATCAACAATTGTCTTCCAAGTTACCAAATATTTGTTGAAATTTGCTCTAATTAAATTATTTAGTGCAGTAAATGTCCCATTTGAAAATTAAATGTGTGTGCGAAAAATGATTTGTTTTTAGATTCAGCTAAATTGTAATCAGTCAAAATTTGTAATTCAGTTGTGCTCAGTTTGTGTTTTTAACTTTCAAAAAAAAAAAAATTTTTTTTTTTTGAGTCCAAGTCGGTAGCGTAAACCCCTGGTCACCGGAACACGTTTACGCATATTTATTTTGACACTTAACTTGGTTCTGTTAGTGTTTTGAACATAATGTCTTTCCACCGTTAAAATAAAGCAAATTTATTACAGACTGAATAGTGCATCAAGTTAAAGCAGAAGGGGCATGAAAGCAGCACTATATAATTGTAAGCTATAAAAGATACGAATGTGTAACTTAATTAAAAATTAAATGGCAATTTTCAAAACTAAAAAGCCGGAAAATACTGAAAACGTTTGAGAGAGTTTGGAACGAAAAAGCTGTCAAGGGCAGGTTTAAGTAAAACACAGTAAGAACGTACGTAGAGGTGCTCCGACGTCAACGCGTAAGCTTGCCCCGTCGCCAAGTTTGGGTTTATTTTTGACGTGCAAAAAATTTAATAACATTTCAGTTCATACAAATACAATTCTCAAAAAAGGATAAAATTCTGCTAATTTTTATATCTTTGTTCTTTCTTAACTAAGTATTATTTATTCACAATAAGCTTCAAAACGTACAATACAACATTTACTCAACTAGGTAAAAAACAGATTATTCTTGCCTCATGCTGGACCGAAGCTCGACTGATGCTCAAAAACTTTTGAGAATATCTGTTAGGGAGCAGCATCAATCTATTTTGACTGTTGACTCTCCAGTTATAATTCGTTTTGAAAAAAGGGCACTGCGTAAACGTGCCCCGGCATACCCTACGCTAACATCTGAAACTGCCGATAGAAGGTTCGCACCTTCATTCACAATGCTGAAGAAGTTTTTGCAAGGAAATATACTTTAAGTTATTTCTATTGCCTTACAGCTTGTTGTGTTGAGCACCCTATTTCTTCTATCTCAAAACAACAAAATATAAGATTTTGTTATCAAAACTTCGTGATCAGTATTAGTGTTTGAGAAAGATATCCTTCTGTTTCCTACTTTTCTCCAGTCACTCACACATGCTTTCGATTGACTGTGCTTTTCTTGTGTTTTGTTTCACAATTTTTCTTCTTTAGTTTTAAATTTTCATACTTTAACTAGGACGCAAGAATGGACCAGAAAAAGTTCGTATGGACCAGTAAAATTCACCAGATACTGCTCCATTATTGGTTCAAGAGAGCTTTTCCTGAACAAAAACATAAACGTAAAAACAGTCACTAATGTACTTAAATAAAAGAACTTAAAGTATGACCAGCTTCGTAAAAAAAATAAATAAATAAATAAATAAATAAATAAATAAATAAAAATGACAAAAAATAAAATGAAAATAAATAAATAAATAAAATAACTAAATAAATAACCAAATTAAATTATTATTATTATTTTTACGTATCCACAAGAGTATCGATTTAAAATATTAGCTTGATTTCATTTTAAAATATTTTTATCAAGAAAAAGAAATAAGATATTTACCACCATGAAATTCGGAAAGGATATTTAAAGGCACAAAATTAACCAAAAACAAGATAGCTTGATTTTTTACAAACGAAATGCACACAAAGAATTTCATTTCTATTTTTTTACTTGTACATAGGGATTGCAATACCGGTATTTCGAGCAATTTAGCAATTTCGAAATACCGGTATTGCCGAGGTAAAATACCGGTATTTTCGGTATTAGCTGAAAATAATAAATAGTTTCAATTAAAGAATGTTCTATTTAACATATGAAATATCTACTTATATTTTTAAATGTACATTTCTTTTTCCATGCTATAGATCCAGACCCAATCTAATGATGTAAAAATTTGCCTTCAAAAGCACGAACTAATAGAATAACATTAAACCAAAGAAGTGAAAGACTGCAAAATGATATTGTCATTACTAGATGGTAAGATGAATCGCATTTTCGTGCTCTTTTGTGCACCATGTTTTTATTTTTTTTATTTCCCTGATCACTCATTTTTCCTATTGTAAAAGTTAATTTTGAGTGCAATTTTGAATGCCTTTGTTCTATGTCTTACGAAAAATTTATTCAAACCATCAATTGTAGTGATACTTTATTAATTACTAGTGGTACCCGCACGGCTTTGCCCGTAATAGAAAAATTAAAAGGTCTTTTGGTTCGCCTGTATATTTACAAATAATGTATGGCGAATTTTCTCGCCAATTGACTTGTACCCATGTTACGGATCCACGTTATGATAATTTCGTATCTCGCCAATCGGCTTGTGCCCATGTTACGATTCCATGTTAGGATAATTTCGTAATTTACTCCTCCATCTTATGATATTTTTGTTCTTAAAATTGGACCCGCACAGCTTCGCCCGTAATAGCAAATTAAAAGGTCTTTTGGTTCGCCTGTATATTTACAAATGATGTGTAGTGAATTTTCTCGCCAATTGGCTTGTGCCCACGTTACGGTTACACGTTATGATAATTTCGTATCTCGCCAATTGGCTTGTGCCCATGTTACGGTTACACGTTATGATAATTTCGTAATTTATGATAGTTTTTTTTTCTTAAAATTGGAATAGAAAAAGAACCACATCGAATTTTCGAAAAATCGCTTCGAGGTGCACACCCCCATGTTACAAACTAACTTTGTGCCAAATTTCATGAAAATCGGCCGAACGGTCTAGGCGCTATGCGCATAACAGACATCCTACAGACATCCTCCGGACAGAGAGACGTTCAGTTTTATTATTAGTAAAGATTTGTCTCAACTGTACTGAATTTTAAGAATCACCTTTTTCTTATTAGCATAACAAATAGTAATTTGTTGTCCATTGTCACCATCACTGGTTTGTTGTCTTGTCCCACCATTTAACTTTATTCTTGGCAAAATAATATTTAGAAATTATATAGTGCCTTGAAAATTTACATAGAGGTAAGCATAATCCATTGAAACATATTTTCAGATATTTACATAATTATAAATACAAAGAAGTTTTAAAAGAAAGCGAACACGAATAAGAGAAACCAACTAGATCAGATTTAGTCAAGTTAACTGTAGATTTTAAATTAAAGAGCTAATAAAAGGTTAACAAAAGCTAATGAAAGCTACTGCTCAAGAGAAAATGATGTTAATTAAGGAATATTTAGTATATTTAGCATCGTCTCTCGGTTAGAATTTGCAACTAGCGATAAATTAACAATTATAATACGCACTTTACAAAAAAAAAACCACACACACACACAAAGGGTTTATCAAAAAATAACACACAAGAGACCGAATTATTTGAAGATCAATTACTTCTAGACAATTAGAGGAGATATATCACGTACTGTTAACAGTACAATCGACCTGCGTGAATTCAGAAAGAGTATTTTCAACCGTAGGAAAGTTGAGAACTAAAATGGGTTCCAGGCTTAGAGATAATTCAAAAGATGCACTATGTTTTTTACGATTATTGATTTTTTCTTATGACATTTGTTCCTTCATTTTATATTTGTTCACTATACTTTTTCATGAGCAATACAATTTTTGTATGAAATTATGGACAACGAAACGAAATTTTTTGAAGCATCTTTTGAGAAATTTCGAATAACGGTATTGAATTTTTGGTTCCCTACTTATACATCAAGCTTGCCTTAAGAATAACCAGACGATATTATTAAGAAAAGGCGCATCTTCAAAACTCAGAACAGAAAATGCATTGATATTAACATGCATTTTTCACTGAATACATTCCACAACGAAAAAAGAATCACGAACATTTCTCACGTATGCGAAAACATTTCTAAAAGCACCAAGAAATAAGAATGAAGTCTGATATTTACATTAACGCTTCATTAATTTCTAAATTATTCAAAAGTAAAGGCAAACTTGCAAAACTAGGCGCGGAGCTGGTTCAATCCTCTGATGGCAGGTAAGGATTTCGTAATCGAATTTGCTGCCTCAACTTCAAAATGAACGCTTTCAGTACTCACATTTCGTATTCAGTTTTTCATAAAAAGCTCATTTCTCTGTGTGTAAGCAAAGCGAATTTATTAAAAATCTGATATGATACTGGGAATTTCCTAAGAGTAGTTCATCCAGGTATTGTATGATCAGAAAAATTGAAAATCAGCTGAAAGCTACTAAAATATGCAAATCCTTATGCTGGGGATCCCGATTCTTTTGAAGTTTGATTTGATTTTCCATGTCGAAGAGAATAAGGTAGTCTCACCAGTAAACGAATACCATAACGAATTTTCTGAAATCCACAATATCACTAAAATTGTAAAAGTTAGTACCTGACAGTAAAAACGTTTTTATTGATAAACTATGGGTACCCGCACGGCTTAGCCCGTCATAGAAAAATAAAAGGGTAATTTTGTTCGCCTGTATATTTACAAATAGTGTATGGTGATTTTACTCGCCAATTGGCTTGTACCCATGTTACGGTTTCACGTTATGATACTTTCGTAACTCGCCAATTGGCTTGTGCCCATATTACGGTTCCACGTTATGATAATTTCGTAATTTACTCGTCTGTCTTATGATAATTTTGTTCTTAAAATTGGAATAGGAAAAGAACAACATTGAATTTTCGAAAAACCGCTTCGGGGTGCACACCCTATGCTACAAACTAACTTTGTGCCGAATTTCATGAAAATCGGCCGAACGGTCTAGGTGCAATGCGCGTCACAGAGATCCTAACCGACAGAGATCCGGACAGAGAGGCTTTCAGCTTTATTACTTGTAAAGATGTAATGAAGATACGGTAGTCTGAACAATAAATGATCACATAAACCAAATATGAGGCAATGAGAAGCAAAGTGATGCAAGTGGACATTTTCAAGTTTTGAGTAAAACACGCTTAAAGATGACGTCCTAGGTAGGCTTTCATTGAATTTTTTTCTAAATCATGCTGTATAGCAGCAACTACCAGGGCTACTAGTACTATCTCTTGCCCCAGGACAGAGGAGAGGATCACCTACCATGTGTACTGGTTATCTCCAAATTTTTAATTTTGCCACTTGCATCCCTTTGCTTCTCACTGCAAATATGATGCCACTACAATTATAAATCTTAGTACTTGGCAATAAAAGTATTTTTATTGATATATGTACGTAACATAAGGTAATCTAACTAGTAAATGAACAGAAAACCGAAATTTCATTTTCTGAAATTCACAATGTCACTAAAATTGTAACTTAGCACCTGACAATAAAAAATGTTTTTATCGATATGTGTAATTCTTTAAAAAAATTGAGAGAATTTTTATGGCCCTGCTTCAAGCTTTTTGGAGGTTTAAATAAAAGGTGGTGTAGCAATCTAGTAAACGAGCATGTATAGCCAGTGAACAAACAAAATTTTCGAATAAATGAACGTGTATGATTCTCTGTTAAATTAAATGAGGCTTCTGCATGCTTTGTATTTTTATCTTATTCTCTCTACATGCTACTAAAGCATTGTTTGAGCTGATTTCTGGTTAATATATCCTCTTCTCTCATAGAAAATTATTTCATTTCATCGATATTTTTCTTTTCTTTCTATATTATACTCTTTTTCAAAATGTGTTCCAGGCAAATTTAGGAATTACCAGCGGCCAAAGAAAACGTGATTAAACATTAACAGGTTATCTATAAGTTATCCATTAAAAATTTTCATCATCATTATTTCTTTCGATATTTTTCCTAAGCTCAATTCATCTGGGACATAATTAAAGTCAAATCTGTTTAATTGGTAAGATTTTCGGAACAACTTTCACTAAAAGAAGTTACCTAATCCTGAAATTTTATGAGTGTCCACTTTAATTTGGCTACCCGCTGTATGAAAGGAAAAAAATCCAATAAATTACATTAAACGTTGCACTAATCGTAAAATAATCCACTTACTAAATTAATTAAGACATTAAAAACTATTGAAATGTTAAACTACTCGCCAAATAAATTTATCAGGTCATTAAAAACATTAAAAGATTCATTCAAAAGAAAAATGTAAGCATCAGATACAAACGTGGTGGTTACGCCAAGGAAGAAAGTAAACAAGTCGCCAAAGACAAATGTAACCACACTTAATTTTATAGAGATTCTATGTCATGAAGTAAAATAGTAGTTGCTTTTAAAATGTCATGAAGTAAAATAGTAGTTGCTTTTAAATTACCTATAAAAATTTAATTCATTTTTTGTCGGCATAAAAACAATTTTTAGATCAATAAATGCAATAATAAGCGTGTTTTCTTGTCGTATGCGCATGTTTTGATTATAGCTTTTAAGCTATAATCAAAATAGCTTTTAAAAAATAAAAGCAATAATAATATTTTATATGAACCTTCTTTCAAAATTAGAATGATATAAAATTACTAATTTAAACTTTTGTAATGAATTGTTTCGTTATTACTATCGCACAAAAGGACACAGTTTATTTTTCAAATATTCGTAAAGTAAACGAAAAACTGGCTCTAGCACAATATGTGTTTTCGAAAAATTCCTTAGAGTAATCATTTCTTAAAATATTAGACATTTTAAAATAGTGACAGCAAAATATCTCACTGTCCAATACAGCTCTTTAAATCTTAAGAATTTTACAAAAATCAAGCCTCTGCTTCAAAAAAGAAAATAAAGCTTTGAAAGAGCCAAATAATTTGAGCAATGTAAAACATCAATTAAACTTGAGTGATCTTCAAAAACTTTTAGAAAGTTCTCAAACTTTTCCCTCAACGAAAAATTCAACGATCGTTCGAACATTTTTTAAATGTACATGACTAATGAGTGCTCCGGACGAAAAAACAAAATCATTTTCTGATTGATTCAAATAAAAGTTTCAATAAGAAATTTTTAAAAGTGTTTTATTATTTAATTCCTTTGAGTACAAAGGTATTTGTGTGTATATATGTGTACTTTTACATCAAAGCACGGGAAAAACGTATAATCAAGACGTGAAAACAGAGAAAACTTCGAGTTAAAAAATGTCCATAAAACTAAGTCAAGTTTTAAAGAATAAACAAACGAAGATAAAATAATAAAAAGTAAATTAATTTGAATTTTGAATTTAAATTATATGTTTCGCAATCACGAGTTGCGACAAAACCCTACTCATTGAAGTTATTGTTTCTAGAAACGGCTCCTCTCCCCCAAAGCCTGCCCCTCCTCCTGGGCAGTTACATGTGTATAGTTGTGTGTGTAAGTGTGTAAACCTGTGTGTATGCACGTACGCGAGTGTATGTGTATGAGCGTGCGTGTATGCTGGACATGGACACCACCGACCAGAAGCAGCAGATTCCCGGGGACATGGCTCGGGATAAGAGGAGCAGCGGACGGTGGGCGGGAGTGCTGCAAAGGAAGGCGACAGAAAATAAAATCAGCGTAACGTCAAGGACAGTCAAATGAGAACAATAAGCAATCGTGATCGCTCAATAAAATATAGTAGAGGGAAAAACAATTTAGATACTATTGCTTAGGCAAGGTCTTAAACTGCTTTGGCATTAAGATAAATAAATACCTTTGTGCTGAACAGTAAAGAAAGACAAAACAACGTTAGAAGAAGCACAAATTTGTGCTTCTTCTAACGTTGTTTTGTCTTACTTTACTGCTTTGGCATTGTTTAGAAATAACGCTACACTTAATTTTTTTCAATGAATTAATCTCTGAGGGCAGTTCTGGAAATTGAAAACCAAGTGCTTGTCAAAATTTGTCTTAGAATTTATGTTACAGCAAGTTGAACTCTAAATCTAAGCTACATGACTGCGTAGGTAGCTTAGCTGTGAGAACTTAGATAATAGAAAATGCTGCTCAAATTATATATTTTTGATTGTTATTATTTGTTATTCTGAAAATAAACGAGCTGATGTGTGCCTCACGCACTGTAAAAAAATTCCGAAACGTTACTGGCTATTTCCGTGGAACGTATCGGGATTTTACACGTTTTCACCTATTTCCCCGTAAAAACAAGTATCATCACAAAAAAGTTTCCTGAATCGCTACAAGTTGCATGCGTGCAGACCTGTCACTGTTGTGGAAAATGTTTTTAGCAACCAGTTTAAAGATTCAATGAGCGTGTTTATTAAGTGTATCGGCCTAAAGTTGCTTACGGCCTGACCATACTGACTAAGCTCCCAATGAGAGCGAAAATGTCAATGGATAGCTACAGCTTTGCTAGGCGGGAATTGCAGGCAATAGATATGCTTGGTTCCTTCTTGTATATCTTTAGCCGTGGTCGCTCCGATACTTATGGAGCCTTCTTGGTAAAGTAGGAAGGTTCTAATCAATTATACTGAACCTACTTAATTTTTCTAAAAGGTTCTAGAGACATGACTGGCTTTAACAGGGCAGATTTCGCACGTCTTCATAAAGTTTCAAGGTTAATTTCAGAAAGGTGACTGACTTTTAGCGGAAAGCGTTCCTGGTTTTTCCAAGATATGTTACTGGAAGAAATTGGGCACATCAACTGCCTAGTTTACTCTCTAAATATCACGAACAGTGGCCAAATTAAAACCAGATTAAAAAAAAAAATCCTCCAAATTTGTCGCCAAGTTGGCGACCGAAAAAATGGCGATATATCTCCAAGTGTCCGCCAAATTGTAACACCACTTGAGTTTGCATCGAAATTAACAATGATCCCCCCCCCCCCAAGGGGTAAAAGACCTCCTTAAAAACACCAGAATGCAACCAAAAGGGGAGATGCACAACTAGACCCCACTAGGATTCTACGTACCAAATTTCAACTTTGTAGGAGATACCGTTCTTGAGTTATGCGACATACATACGCACATACATACGTACGTACATACATACAGACGTCACGAGAAAACTCGTTGTAACTAACTCGGGAATCGTCAAAATGGATATTTCGCGTGAAAAAACTTAACATTCATTCGGGGGTAAGTAAAATGGAAATTAAGGTCGATTTTTAAGTGAAATATTTTTCGCGAATACAATACTTCCTTTTTTGTAAAAGAAAGTAAAAACGTTACAGAACATATAATTTTACATAATACAATATTTTATCAATTAAAACCCAATATTTGTTAAAATTGTGCGACTTTGAAGGTTATGGTTAACATATAGGGAAAACTGGGGAGACTTGAGCCCCCAAGGAAACTTGTTCGCCCTCTCAAATCTCGTAAACGCAATATTACAAAGTTTTAATAATAGCAACATTACCGAGCAGGTTACGTTTACATCCCCAAGTGTCAAATGATCTGTTTTTCACGTGGTTTTGAGGTCATATGTCTGTTTTCAGAGCTAAGATTATTATTATTATTATTTTTGGATTGTGCATAAAAAAATATCACTATAGTTGGGGTAAACCTAACCTGACAGCGTTGTAATGTTGTGATTAGGATCTGCGTAGTCTTCAGTGCTGCCGGTTTAGATTTGCTTCAACTATAGAGTTCTTCAAGAAGCTAAGCAATACATACATTGCTTTTACGGTGTGGTAGAAGATTTGAAACAATGTTACAAATGTGAGAATTACGAATTTTGGTATCTTTTGCGGTAATTTTGAAATATGTTTGAAAAGTATCCTTGGGAACACTCGATCCTTACGAGCAAAGAAGACTTGATCCGGGATCAAATGTCCTTTTATACGGTCATGCGCATAAACAATAAGTGTAATAAATAGCATATGCTTATCAGAAATGCCGTTGCCTTACAAAATATATGGCTTATAGCAGAAGCAAACCGCTATTAATAGCGAAAGCTTTAAAAAAGCACCACATTATAACCTCATTTTAATATAATACTTATAAATTCACATTGTAAAAAATACCCAAACCAACTGTTAAATCTACTATTAATCTTATCGGATGCTTTTCGTTTCCAAATCAATATTAAAAAAAGAAAATTAATTACTTTTTTCCTTTGCATTCGAAACACAAATTTCCGCTGATTGTAGGTGTCAATTTTGAAATATTTGTATTGTTTATGAAGTTAAAACACCAATTTTGTTCGTCAATAATAGTATGTAAGTGAAAGTTTAAATATCTTTCTAATATTTATTTCTTAGTTTTCTCAGTACACTTAATCAAGAATGACGAAAATGAGTTTCTTTGACAATACTAGTTAATTCCTGCGGCAGAGATGATTTCTTTTGTTGTTGTTGTCGTGTGCCAGCTAGGCTGGCAATTTTGGGTGCGCTGCTTTACTTTTCTAACTGTTCCGTAATTTGGTGTGAAGTTTGACTTCTACAGAGCACACATGCCATAAGGACCTGTTCATAGGGTTGGCAACCATTCATAGCACAACAACACATTAACACAAACAAAGGACAAGGACAGGACAGAAAGTACGTCCATGCCCGAGCCGAGATTCGAACCAGGACCTTCCTGTCGCAGTCAGACTTCTCTGACCACTAGACAAGGCCGACGGCTGTTGATTTCGTTTGTTAGTTTTAATAGCAATCTGTTATTTTCTTTAAAATTCGACATGGTTATTTTTTTTAATGAGTAAATAATAAACCATGTCGCAATAATAAATATTTGACTTGTATTTCAAGCACTTATTAGGATATTTTTCTTCCGCGGATTACGAGTTAACTCCCTTTTATGCTACTAAAAAACACTGAAAACTTTTAGATTTGTGCACCTAGTCATTAAATCAGTACATTAAGCTAAAGTAATGTCTGAAACAGTTTGTTTTATTCATTAATTAGTAAAAAAACTTGAAGATAAATTGTTTTAAATGTGAAGCAAGTGATTTACACTTGTTTGATTTTTCAACAACTGAAGCTTTTAATGACCATATTTTATACATGCACGGGGCAAGCTTCGCCCTCTGTAGTTGAAGCAAAAGTTAATTAATAAATTAACAAAGTGTAACTTTCATCAAAAGATAAGAAAAAATAAGTCAATATAAATAAAACAAAGAATATATGTGTGTGTATGTTCCCTATACAAATCCACAGTTTTCGTCGGGTCTCGACCAAATTTGGCAGGGAGGTACTTGGCACCCGAGGAGGAACGTAGGGGGGGGGGGGGGGCTCAAATGCCATAAAAAGTACCGAACCGTTCGAATTTTAATTTTATGACCATGAGCAATAAAATAAGCCACCAGAGCCATTTAATGCCCGAAAATGGCATTAAACGGCTCTTTCTACCCGAAATAATTATCCGATCAGTTCGATTTAAACGCCATTCGAAAACCCGCGAAAAATACCCCATCGAGTTCATTCACTTTCTTCGAAGTAAAAAAAAAGCTGTAAATTCACCGGTAAAAAACTAAAAAGCACTTTTAAGCCTAATGGAACTCGATTTTCATGTCGGGAAAACTATCGTTTGCGCGATCTCATTTTAAATTATTTTGAGATAAAAAATTCCCCTTTTGATTATTATTTGGCGATTTATCTTTCTTAAGATTTTAGCTGTATTTATGGAGGGCTGCGTTTAATTTATTCGGAAATTTTGATTTGCCGTTTTCTTTCTTTAAGAATGATTATTTTGACGGGAAATTTTACAGGATTTTTTTCTCTAATTGAAGCCTGATTGTTGAACATGCGTCACTTGACATAACTTTTTATTTCGAGGTAGACCGTGCAAAGCCGGGCAATGCAGCTATACTTGGAGAATAAAATAGAGAATGAGTACGAAAATAACTGAATGAATGAATAAATAAGTAAATTAATAAATAAAGGAATGTAACTTAAAAAAATAATGAATGAATACGTAAGTTGTTGAATAAATAAATGAATAAGTACACAAAAAACGAAATATTTTACTTTGCCCTGTGCACACTTGATAAATTCTATTAAATATTTAAAATCAAAACACCCCTAAAATTAACTAATTAAGTACTTCACTGCACATCAGTAAATCTCGATTAATACTCAAAATATAATTACAAAAACTTTTCAACTTATAATAAGAAAAATTATTTTTTATAAACTACAAAATATTCCAATATGCGTCTCAAATTTATGAAAATGACTTGTTTTGTTGGTTTATTTCATCTTTAGAGCTATTTATTTTTTGACCAGAATGAACTATATATTTAAGAGTATAGTTTAAATGTTGCAAAATAGGTGACTGTGAAAACTGCGGGAATAGTTTACTAGTTCACTTTGCCCTGCTATTTCACTTTACTCCCCATTCCCTAACCAATAGCATTCAAAATTAGTTCCACTAAGGAACATTTATCTCGAAACATTTTCCTTACTCAGACGGTTAAATTAAAGTTATCGGATGCTTCAGTACTTAAAAGAATTAATCCTTTTCTTTCTGCTATATAACACAAGAAGAAAAAAAAATCATGCTAACACGGGCAGATTTTGGGATAAAAAATATCTTCTAAGATTCTTTCGGAAAAAGTATAGTGGCGCTAGTTGCGCTCCTACATTCCAATGTAGCGTTAATCGATGAGTTTCTTTGAACCAGTGATGCAACTCTTCAAACTCTTCTCCAGTTGATATAGTCACGGTTACAGTGAGAAGATGTTTTCCCTTTAGTTTTCGATCATAGGTGAATAACTTCTGGACATAAGTTTTAGAATTTTATTTTTGTTTTCCATCAATTTTTAGTGCGGAAAAAAAGAGTAAAATAAAAGTGACCCGGCTGAGAATAGTTTTAGATGTCTAAAAATAAAAGATTATTCAAAGGATAATAATAAGGTAAGTTAGTTAATTTAGTTGATAAGAAACTTTGATTTTTTTAAATAGATTAATTGCATTACATTTTATTTATCATTGATTTTTCCCTTTCCCTTTAAAATACTGTGAACACATTACTCTTTCGCTTATTAAATAATGTTGTGCAACATATTTTTCAATGAATATTAAATGCAACACATTTTCTTCTACAAATGCCACAACGTGTTGTTTCTTGGTTAAAATAATGCGGTACAACATATTTTTAAATAAATATTAAATACAATATATTTTCTAATATCTGATTTAAATAATGTTGTGCAACGTTATTTTCTAATAAATATTAATTGCAATAAATTTTTAATATAAATACTAGTACGGTACGTGGAATCTTGGTTTTATCAATGTTGTATAATATATTTAAAATTTTAATTACATACAATAATTTTCTAATATAAGTGCTATTACGAAGCGGTGTATCCTGGATTCAATAATACAGTACAGTATCGTTTTTTGCTTACTCTACTCTAAAAGTTTTTAAAAAAGACGAAAGAAGCGTGGAAGGAGGCTTAATGCGTCTTAAAAATAGCGATAAAACAAATAATAATAATAATAAAATCAGAAACACATGAAATAATAAAATAAATATTGAAAATTTTAAAAAGGAAAATAGAGTTTTGAGATATGGAAAACGTTTGTCTGTTTTTCGGTCTGCTGTCGCCGAGTCAGAGGGAGGGGGGATGCTCTATTAACTTTTAAGGGAATAGTAATATTTTTAAAAATGTTACCAAGATCTAGGCGAGAACGCCTCATTCCCGTGCAAATACCTCCATTTATTTAGGATCGTAATTTTGTTCTTCAAATGGCTTTTCGTGAAATGACTCTTAAACATTGGACAAAATAGCTACTTTAATGTGCTCCAAATAGAAAAGTACTTTATGGTAAAATTTACTGAAAAGTAAAGCTTAATAATTAGAGAATCTGAATTTGATATATATTCTTATACCAGAAACGAGTTTTTTTACATTAGAGATGCTTTTTTTTTTAGAAATCAGCTTTGAATGTTAAAAAGTTATGTTTGACATAGTCGCGACTTCAGCTAACTGGGGAAAATGTTTATCTGCTGCTTGAAAATCAATGTATGAATGGGTAAGTAGGTTCGTTTAGTTCCAGGCGGAACTTCATGAGAACGAAAGCAATGGCGAAACTAAGGAAAACAATTTCCTGTAAAGCAATAGCAAAAATATGGAAAAATGGTTATTCGCACTAGACCCCCCCCCCCCGTTATAGAAAACTTTTTTTATTTTTATTTGATCATAAACATTTGAATATCATTTTAATATTCAAATAGCAATGCGCCATACTACTCAAAATATATAACTTCCTTTCTATTGCGACTGCGTTAGAGGCTTAAGCCTTTTGCAGATCTAGTGCGATTCACCGCTATAGCTTCCAGTCTTTCATGTGCCACCATTGAGGCGCGGATGTCAATGGCACAGAGAACTTCTATGCCCAATTTCCCTCCAGATGGAGACATCTGGTCACGTTTCAATTCGAAACTGCATTTAAAATTCAATTTTGCCTAGATTACTGACGGCCAAACGAATACTTAATGAATAAATACCACATAATCATGCGACATGGGTGCTGACAATTTTCTGCACCTGGAAAACCCGTTTACTGGTCACTTGGACAGTAATTTAGAACCCGAATCCAGAAGCGTAATAGACCAACACCTTACCGCCACGCTTTTGGTACTAAATGTCAAGCTTGCAAACATATTTTCCATACCAAAATTGCAAAAACTCTAAAACATTTCGAGGTTTTACATTAATATCTTCAGTAATTAAAGACATTGAAAGACGAAATCAAGCAAAGAACACTCTTGGTCAAGTTTTCTTTCGAGCAAAAAATAATTATTGAAATCGGTTCAACCGTTTTGAAGCTACGGTGCCACAGACAGACACACTGATACACACATGTACAGATACACAGATTCGTCAAACTTATAGCCCCGTTCCTTGTTTCATCGGAGGTTAAAAAGCAAAAGGTGTAAACATGGCGACGACACACACGATATAGTGAAGCACCGGTTATACATCTCTTTTATACGTTTTTATCAATTGTACGTTTTTACTTCCTTTTACGAAGGAGGTAATATGTATTCGCGAAAAAATTTTCACTCAAAAATCGACCTTAATTTCCATTTTACACCTCCCCGAATGAATGTCGAGTTTTTTTTTTCGACCCGATCACACGTACATATATACCAAATAACGTATAGACGCACTAAACATCCATTTTGACTATTCCCAAGTTAATTACTACGAGTTTTCTCGTGACGTCTGTACGTACGTATGTGTGTATGTATATCGCATAACTCAAGAAAAATATGTCGTATAAAGATGAAAATAACGACAAACAATTTTATGTTGCAAAGGAAATTCCTATGTTTTTCTTTACCAAACATGAAAAACCTGTATTTTATGACCACTTTACCACACCAGACCCTACACTTCTATGTGCTCATCTTTAGTAGCTCTTGGAAGATTTAGACAATTTCAAATTTCCTGCCACCCCGACAGGCACCAGCGCAACCAGAATTAATCCTCTGGAGGGTGAGGGTTCATAACAGACTGACACATCAGGATTGTCAATATGGGCTAAAATCAAAGGTCATGCGGGGTTGACCCTCATAACCCTTCTCGCGGCACCTCTGGAAGAATTTTCTTTCATCGACGCCATGTTCAGGTTTCGATGTTAGTGCCACCTACACGGCTTTAGCTAGTACTGTACCAACGGAGGAAAAAACTTTGATGATGTAAGGATGAAAATAAAAAAAAATTACGCATAAATTTTAAATAGCTTTTTTTTTATGTGTGTGTCAAGACTTAATGAACACCCTGTGTAACGTTGGGGCAATGGAAAATTATTTTTATTATTATTATTATCTTTGACATATTTCACTTTTCCTAACTTACTGTAACATGTATACCAAGTTTCAATAACATGTATGTATCGAAATTGCACGTATGTGTTAATATTACAAGCACTACTTAGTAGGTCTTAACGGGTAACTTTGATTTAAAAAAAAAAACCTTGTACATGGAACATATTCTTCAAAAAATTACCTGCAATATTTTCATAAGTGTACAGAAGCACTACAGGTTAGGATGGTGAAATAAATTCGCAACTCCAATAAACTATAGGGGCGCTGCATCCACTGTCTAATGGCTGATGAAAAAGGTAAAACAAACAAATCCCGCAACTTATAACTTGCTTTGACGCTTTGTGAATGAGAGTAATTTTTCATCTTGTTTGTGGGATGCTTTCTTTTTTATTCTTCTGAAATTACATTACACCACAATCTATCTGAAGCCTGTAATTTACCCCAAAGAAAACACGTGGAATGGAATGTTTTACCTTTTTCGGTCGGTGTTGATCACCGCAAGGTAGCGTATTGGAGCTCTGGAGTTGCGAATTATCATTTTTGCAGCAAACCGAAATCTACAAAATTATCATTTTAACTAAAACAAAAAAATCGAGATGAATTGTATTGCTTTTTCAAAATTTTTGAACTGTAATTTTTCACTGATATTTTATGATACGTCTACTCATTACATTTGTGCTCGCATTTTCTCACACATTGTACACAATATTTAAAATTTGATGTGTTAAGGTGAGACGCTTCGTAATTTATGTAAACTTAAATGGAATTACTTTCTATAAACTTGTAGAAGCACATAAATTTTCGGAAGATTTATCTATTCCATTAAGAGTGAATAAGACATTTTATGTGGAGATTTTGCTAACGCTTCCTTTTCACTTCACTTGACCTTTATCTTCTACTATTCTAACACATTCTCATAAATTTCCCAATGCTTTATTTCTTCCGCTATGAGCTCACAATTTGCTATGGCAAAAGCAAAAGGTTACAGTTTCGGTTTATGTCTTTTGCCGTTATGGTAGTGGGGAAAAGCATGAATATATATTTCGTAAATATGCCTTTTGGGTGTTGTTGCCTGCATTCATACTTTCATGTGAACATTACCGTCTTCTTTTTTATAGCCGTCGAGAAATAAAAGGAGCATAAAAAACAGCGGGATTATTTGAAGCATTCAGAATGCTCTATTTCGACCTGTTGATTTTCGGATATGCGTTATAATGCGGCAAAGTTAGAAGAATGAAGAAGCATTTTTTTTTGTTTTCTGAAGTACAGTAGAACTCCAACGGTCCGAATCAACTGGGACTAGATCCCATTTGCATAGTCCACAATTTGGATAATTGGATTTGCCCCGCAAAAACGGTCTATTTAAATTAATTACTGCAGGTATGTTGAAAAGGAGAGAAAAAACTTTTTGAAGAAAAAGAGCTTTTAATTAATCAAAAAAAAAAAAAAAGTTTGTAGTTAATTTGAAATCCGAAATTTTGAATTCAAATTATGTTTTTCGCAATCACTAGTTGCAACAGGACCCTACTTATTGGTTACTACTCTGCTCACTTGTTTCTAGAAACGGCTCCTGTCCCACCTCTTATGCTACTTGTGTATGTGTAGACTTGTGTGTATGCACGTTTACGCGTGTGTATGTGTGTAAAGGAGCGTGTGTATGTGTGTGAGCGTGTATATGTATGAGCGTGAGTGTGTGTAGGACATGGACGCCACCGACCAGGAGAAGCGGCTACTGTGAGGAGTCGCGTCTGCAGAGGACGGTGGGGTTGAAAAAGGAACCAAACATCACGGACGGGCAAGTGAAAACAATTAGCAATCGTGATTGCTCAAAAAAAAAAAAAAAAAAAAAAAAAAACCGGCGACAGTTTTACACGTTACGCATGCTTACAAGTACTCTGTACATTAGTACAGTATGTGCATACCGTACTTTTATTGGAAGTTATTGTTTGTTGAGTAGTTCGGGCAAAGTAAACAGTTTGACTTGCTTCTCGTGTTAATAGCGATTGCGCACAATATTTTTTTTATTTTTACGAATGGTAAAACTTGACCACGGAGAGATATTTATCTATTCATATCTCCGGCTTCGTAAGGTTTAGAGGCTGAGACAGAGCGGCTTCTCCTGGATGTCATGTATAAGCAATGGGCAGGTAAACGGCAGTATCTGCAGAAATGAGTTTTCGAGATACATTAAGAAAAGCGTTTTGGACTCAGTACTAACAATAAGAAAATGGTGGGGTTTAAAGTTATTTTCGCAATTTTCTGCGAATACCCAATAAGCAAGCTTGTACAATAAAGATAACGTACAATAGATGATAAAAATGCAAAAAGAAAATGAAAATTTAAAAAATTCGCAGGTACTGTTCTTTGCCTGCTCACGGCAGTACCAGTAGTGACATGGTAGACATTGACAGTCCAGAGAAGACAGGGTGTCAGACGCACACAAGTTTTAATAGTATAGATTTGCACATTTATTTACTTTCATATTCATCATTCACTAATTTATTAATTCCATTCATTCATTCATTCATTGACTTCTTCCCACGGGCATCGATATACAGTTAGCTCTCTATAGCTCGAAGTAACTGCTAAAATATTCGAGATAAAGGTAGTTAAAGTTATGGGAGGTTTCCATAACCAGTCTCAAGAGTTTGGGACCCGATGAAAACTTTGAGATAAAGGAACATTCGAGTTATAAGCTTCGAGCTATCGTGATTCGACTGTAGCTAGTATTTTATAATAGAGCCTATACTAAAACGCTATTATTTTATTTTTTGTCACAAAATTTGAATTTCCAAATAAAAGTACAGACACAGGTGGCAAACGACAATTTTTTTTATCGAAACATTTTTGGCTTGATTACTTAAAATATTTTTCCTTGAATGAATGAAGTTATAAATGAATTTTATAATTAATGAATTAGTAAATTACAATCAAAATAGAAATACCCAATTAAAACACATTATGATACACGACAAAAAATTATGTTTATTTAAGTTAATAAATTGTTTTTTTATCGTTTGAAGGATTTAGCTGCTCCCAATGTTTGAAAAATTATTTGCAACTTCCGGCAAATCTTTTGCATGTTTTTTTATTATTTTTTTTTTCATTGGTAAGATAACTATGGTTACAAGTTCCTTCTTTTTGTCAAAAGTAATGAGAAATAGTTCACTTTGTTTCACTCTTTATGCCTCTATTTAGAATTCGATGTATTTTTACTAATCCGAGTTCTATGCTAATGAAGAACCCGACATGACTTTAATGCTGTGGCGAAAAGAAAAACATATTTAAAAGATTAGTTTATTTCAGCTCACTTGAACTATTCATTATTTAAATCACGAAAGGTTTTAATTTATTTCCATTGTCTTTTTTTTTTTTTCTGTACCATACTTCGGGTATTTCGAGCTTATTGACGTGCTCCAAATTATATTTATAAACGGAAAAAATAGCCATAATACTGCAACAAATACTTGCATATAGACAGCGTGACTTATATCAATTTAACTAATGCCGACCTAAAAAATTTCACTTCAGAAGAATTTAGAGGGGAAAAAAACACATTCTATAGCTTTTTAACGCGTTTTATTTTAAAAGGATTATGCGGATTTTATTATGAAACTACTTTTAGGGTAACGACATAACTAACAGACCACGAACAATCCAGTAACATACAGTCATAAGTTTGGATTTTAATAATTAGAATTTTAAGTTGGTAAAACTGATGCTGCTGTAGCCCATGAATATGGTGCAATCATCTAGTGTTATCAAAGTAAATTTTGTAAGCCAGTTGGTATTTACAAGGCAGTGGTGAAAGGCTATGAACAGCTGCCAAGAGGTTAGTTGGTGTTTCATATTCATTTCAATTAGGCTTTAATTCTAAAAATGAAGAACTTTTGCACATTCATCCTTTCCTCACATTTTTCGGTGTCTGTTACTGGGGGGGGGGGGGGGGGGGTCTGTTATCTCTTTTAGAAATTGAGCAAATAAAAATAGAATTAACGAATTGAGAGGATCCAGAAGCATCCAAATGTTAGATGAGATGTAGTAGCATGAAAGAAAAAAATAATTAGAAAAGTCTAAATACATTAAACGGCTCAGAAATTTGAGTTAACCTGAAAGGTATGTCTTAAAAATTTCTGTTACTGGTGCAGTCTTGCAAGTAGGTTTGACCGAACTTTTTGATAAGAAACGTCTAATAGCAAAAAAAAAGTTGTGTATTGCCATCTTAAATATGGGTGAAAAAGTAATGATATTTTTGTCTTCATATCGCGCATTGACTGTAAAATTTGAAAAAAAGGGTAAAACATAGTTAATTTTCAAATATTTTTATGAAAATCCAAATGTTTCAACTTTTTGTTTAAACACCGTTTAAATGCTTCCTTTTAATACTCGTTTCATATAATTCTGAAAATATTTACATTCTTTTACAGTCTTTAGTTCGCATATGAGCCGTAAAATTTCGTGAAATTAATCAGAAATCGATGTTTTTAGCTTTTGTACATCGCAGTATTCTTTCATTCAAATGCCAGTTACTTATTTTTTTAACAATAAATGTGCACTATACAGCTCTTAGTTGAACATTACATTTACATTTTATTGTAACAGCATTTTATTACATTAACAACCCATCATCCACCATGCATTTCTTAACCCATTTGCATGGGTGGGACATTTTTTCACACACTTTTTCATTTCAATCAGGGAGTTTCAAGCTTTGCCTTCTCATTTTTCTATATACGTATATGAATGTGAGGAAACATTATGTATCAAAATATACAATACACCAATTTTATATAAAATGTTGTATTTAAAAAATAATTATTGCTACGTCTTTGCGGATCTGACTGTACGATCACACCCGCAATGCGTACAAATCACTATTTTTTCAAAACAAAAACACATTTTTTGGAAAGTTGATCTTTTATATTGTGACACATACTGGTTTATCCATATCCAAATAAATAAAAACTAAAGCTAAAGTTTAAATTTCCCGGAATCAAGTGCAAATATGAGCTTGAAAATTTCACACCTGCGCAAATGAATAGAGAAATATACATTAACTATTGAAAATTAAATGAACAAAAATGTCTAGGGCAAAATTGAACTAAAATATTTTTGTCAATTAAGCATTGTTTTTTACAAAAAATTAATCAAAATTAATAAAAACTAAAAGCCAATGTTTAAATTTCCCGGAATCAAGTGCAAATTTATGTGCTTGAAAATTTCACACCCACGCAAATGAATAGACCAATATACATTAGCTTTTGAAGGTTAAATAAACAAAAATATGTAGCACAAAATTGAACTAAAATATTTTTGTCAACTAAGCATGCTTTTTTACAAATATTTATAATTAGAGTTCCTCAAAATAAATCGAAAACCACGTCATGCATTTATTAAGTTTGAATTTTGTGTTAACTGTCTTCTTTTCTTTTTTCCTTTTTTTCACATTCTGCCACTTGTACTGCATTAAACTTTCTAGTCCAGTAAGCACGATTAACGAGAAAGATACGCAGGAATTAGCATTTATTTTATCCCCCAACGAGTTGACTTTTCAGAAAAATTTCTTTCACTCCAAAACTTTCCGTTTTTGTCTCATTTACAAAGAGAACAATCACTTCACTTCAATTGAAAAAGCACAAAGACGACCGTTTCCATTCGCCATCATTTAGTTGCCATGCATTATGTTTAATGGATTTCAATGTATTCTTTGTCCCTACTGAATTTCTGGAAACTGAGAGAGGAAAGATAATGGATTTCCCTTTCTCCAAATTTTGAAAATGTAACATAAATGTGTATTCAATGTAATGAATGAAGTTATTTGAAGGAGAAATCTTTTTTTTTTTCTCTATATACGGCGTTGATAACTTTGAAGAATGTTCGGAAGATTTGAAAGGACGTCATGAAGTTTTTATTTTCGAAAAAAGCAAAACTATTTACTAATTTTTGTTGCCTTTGAGTATGCCTTTCTAGTCGAATAATTTTAGGGTATTTGACGTCGTTAAAGTTTCAGCATTTCATTTTAGTGGAATTTTTTTCGACGCAATATTATTTAAAAAAGGTCTTTTCTGTTTGATATAAAATTCTTAAGCACTGAATTCTGATATAAACATACAGAAAAATATCTTTTAATTGTTTGAAAATTTCTTATGTAAAGTGATTTAAACGAATGAGATTTGAAGAGTAAGAAAACTTTTTCTTTGTGTTAAAACGGCTCATTTATAAAGATATTCAGTCTCTATGTATGAAAAAGAGTTTTTTTCGTGTTCAAATGTCAAGGGAAAAAATGTTTTTTCCTTTTCAAGAAAAGATTTCATTAACTATTTAGTGAAAAAAAAAGAGAAAATAAAATGTATTTTTTTCACAAAATTTGCAGTTAAAACAGTGGATTTAAAGAAAATCTTGTTCTTTTTCTTCAGGAAAATAGTTTTTAAAACTAAACTTAAACACAAAGGAGCGGAATTTGTTGTTTTAAATTCGTAAAACATATGCTGTGCATAAAAATGGCTAGTTACCAGCATTTATAAAACGTACAAAAACATTTGGTCTTGGAAGCCATAATTTATTTGTTGTTTGTCAGTAACATTAACAACAATTATTCACAATATTAAGATTATAAGTTATTAAATAGAAAATTTTCTGTCATTTATTGTGACTGTTTCTAAATTACTGTTGATTAGTTGGTCCCCTTTCCCCTATTACCATCTACCACTCTTTCTATAAAAGATTATAGATAACTAGAAACTCCATAGAAATGTTCTTTACTAGCAGTCACTTCCCATATTTCTGAATTTTATTCCTCCTTGTGAAAGTTGTGATATTGTAAATTTGTCATCTGGCTGTACTGACTGTAAAATGCTTTCCTCTTTTGTTTTGAATTGATGTACTTTGCGAATATTAGGCAGTCATTTTTGAAATTTAGGCTCAAGCATTACCAAATTATGTAAGAATGAATAATGAATAAAATATGTTACCATTCTTAAAAATTAAGAGAATTGAATTGTTTAATATCACTTAAAGGGCTAAAAATAAAATAATTCTGTTTTCAGGAGTATTAAATTAAATACACTGCAGCTATTTTAAATTTGAACATAATGTCAATCAGTTACTGTATCAAATGTTTCAGTCAGTTACCAAGGAATTTTCGATGTTCCGGGTGTTAACTTCCAATTCAACTTATTCAGCATTTAAATGCTTCTGATGTACGCAGAGAATATGAATTTTGGAAAATTTCCACCAATAAATGTTATGCTGAGAGGGAAAAGTTGATTTTTTATGCGTATTTTAAGGGTTTTCATTTTAAGCTAAGTTACAGAATGCTGCTGTCTGTTGCTTTGGATGACAATCCTCGTATACATAATAGCGAATTCACTGATCGAGTAACATTCTTGACGTCTTCAACAATGAAACTCCCTCCACGAAATGATAATTTGATAATATTTTTTGGTAATGCTTGACATGTAGGAAAATGCTTTATTTTGACAAGGCTGAACAGGATCCGGTACCCTAACTGTTTTACTGGTAAAACTGTCATTTTAGGAGAATGAAGAAACGGAAAAGTGGTCAACAATGAACGCTATCTAATAGAATTTGGGGTTAATCCAATGGAGTTAGGGTAAAAATTTCAACCATCAAAATATCACCAAACATGCAATTGCTTCGTTAAAATGTAGAAGAGAAGCAATTTTTACTCGTCATACCTTAACGGGCGACTTTCTAGTAATATAATAAATAGAATAGGACAGTCCCACTCTTATAGATTTAGCATTTGTTGTGCAAAATACCCTGCATAAAGTCCAAAATTGTTCGATTTCACTATTCCGTTTAAGGAAAAGGAAAAAAACAACTGCATAAGTATCAACCACGGGATAAAATCTGACAACAACACCATCATAAAAGTTACAGACAATTGTTTTCACTAATTAGTGAGAGGGTTTGAGTGAATATTCTTATTAGAACAGAAATCATTTTCAAAAAAGTACTTACGCCAAGTACTAACCACAAGAAAGTTAGAAATTTAGAAGAGAATTTCATATGAATTCAATGTAACCAAAATAATGTTGAGAAAAAAAATAATAAAAAAAGAGAGAAAAAAAGAATTTCTTTGTTAAAAATTTGGTTTTCACAATCTAGGGCTGCAGTCAGGTTATGAAACACATTTTTCTTCCTTCTTTTGTTTTTAATTTATTGAAACGTTATTTTCCCTCCTATTCAAACTTGTCTCTCCGCATTTTTAAAAGTTGTAATTTTGCATAAATTTCAGACGATTTTTCGAATGTTTTGTTCATACTAAATATTGTACAAAACGAACAAAAAAAATCTTAATATTTTGGAAGCTATGCCTGAATATAAGATGAAGCAACTATCAAAAAAAAAAAAAAAAAAAAAAAAAAAAAAAAAAGACTAGACACAAAGGAACGTGTGCAGGTGTAATATCAAATAAGAAAAAGGGCGATTCTTGAAAAAATATGTGTAACGCTAAGTTTTTAAATTATTCAAGTATTCAAGTAACTATTAATTAAGTATGGGAACTATTATGCTTTGATAGTATATTTAAGCATGTTTTATTCCCCAATAGCATTATGTATTGAAGGCTTTGGTTAGCTGGAAAAAAAAATAATCAAAATCTTAGCGTTACGCACGGGATATTTTTTTGAGAATAGTCAAAAAATATTAAAAAACTGCAATTTTGAAAAATAAATAAAAAGTAAATAAATAAATGGAATCATCATTCATACTTCCCACTTAACGCATCTACCGTGTTTTTGAAAACGCATTCGTTCCACTCACCACATAAAGTAATATATAACTATCTAACAATTAAAAAGGGAAGAATGATTCCATGATTTGGTATCTACCAATCTTGAAGGCAATAGATTGAGGAGGCACGTGCAAAGTGACGACAAAGCCACTCATTAAAATGGACTTTTAGTATTCGCTGAGGCTAAAAATAGTTCATAAAACTGCGTTTTGTGTTCCAAAACAAGCTACAAAAAATCTGACGAAAAGCATTACTGTATTGTTTCAAACTGTTTCAACTTTCACAAATTTTTAAATTTCTTTCCTTTACACGCAGTTTTATCACTCCCAAAACTTTTTTTGCGTTTAAAAATACGCACTGTTTTTCTTTTACCTGATCCCTTATGAATTCACTGTTGTATAAAATACCTTTTATTCATTCTTTAATTTTTTTATTTTTGATTCACGATGGGGGAAGGTGTTTCAATGTTGCCACTGAAATCGCTGAAGTGCACACTATCTTTCTCTCTTTTGCTAATGAATATTGGGTGTTCATTCTATACCTCTAGTCTATTCTTTGCTCTGTTGGGTATTTCGAGCGATAAAAGAAGTTAATTGCTTTTAATTCTTCTTGTGAAAATTTCTCGAAAAAAATAATTGCATTATCTAATGTGATATTTAACGAGATCGGTGAATCGTAAGGTTCTTTTTAGTTTTAGAACTAAAATAAACTCGCGCGGGCAATGGATAGTTTGAGAATAAACCAAGCGATTTTTATTGGCTGTTAAAAGAAATGGAAATCCTAGATTTGCTTACTCAAAGGTCTCTCCTGCAAATGAACCATTTTGTTAATTAAAGGAGTTTTTGCGCGGACAATCTTTGCTGGCAACATTCCATTCGTTTAAATCTTTTAGCCGTTGGGAGAACGTAACTGGTTTTAAATTAAATAAGCGTGAAATTCGATTACTGAAAAGAAAAGAAAAGCACATCTCTGCTTTCCAAACGCTGCCAAAAAATATTATCTAATTATAAATAACGTTACTGAATTTTAAGTGATGCAACAATGAAAGAATGCCGTTTCGCATGCTATCATGTGAGTTGCATTGTTGGTGAGGTCAGAGAGTTACACGATCAGAGATTTTGGCTATTTATGTATGAAGACGGGATAAACTCATTCTTGTCGTCATGGTAATGAAAAATCAGAGCAGCATCAACTTTGGCCAAATGAAGGTAATAACCAATTCTTGATTGATCAAAAACGAACTCAATTTCACATTTTTTTACTTAACTGGTGTTCACAAGAAATAAAATTCTCTGTAGCAGTATTTTGTACGAAGTAGTGTACTTCAAAATATGTACGTTAAACATAACTTTTCCGCCGACTAAATTTCGATGCTACCAGAACGGTATGTAACTTGTAACAAAATCAGGTACGTGTTTCAATTATAATTTTAAATCTTATACTTGAAACACTTAAATCCGAGTTAAATACAATTTTTTAAACAAATAATGTTCTCTACTAGATGATTTTATGATAATTTTACATTAACTCGCAAATTAAGAAAAAAGAGGGCTTTATCTCTCAAAGGTATTTTTTAAATTAGTTCAGAACCAAAGAAAATCGAGAGAGAGATACGGTTTCAGTTGAGAAATCAATGTTGATATACAAGAAAATAATCTCGTTTAGTTCTCGACAAACTTCTAATCTATCTATTGAAGTATCTAACCATTGTAAAACATTCATTGAGCAATTTAATTCAGAAAAAAGAGCAGAAGAGCCTGATGAATCGACAACTTGTTATGTATGTTCCGTTAAAAACCAAATATTTTATTATTATTAATGGCCTAATAAAAAGAGAAAATGTGCTACAAATCAAAATTTATGGTATTAAAGTGAAGAAAAAACGTTCGTCCAAATGAAGCGATAAAATTTTGATTCATTGTTGTCGTAAATAAAATTTCGTACTTCAATTTCGCGAAAGTTTTTAAAGAAACATTGGCAGCGTTGCTTAATTTCTCTGGTAAATGTAACTCTTTTTATTATTAAAGACTATTTTTCAGTTCACTTTCTCTGTCATAATCCCTGCGTTTTGCTTTCGGTTTTAATTGTTGGCAAAAACAATAAAAAATAATCTCTACATATTATAAAATGCAGTCTACAAAAAGCGTCTGTGTGTTTGAACTCGCAAAACTCAAGAACTACATGGCCGATTTCACTGATATTTTCACAGTTTGTTCCTAATAGTCCTGAAAAGGTTTGTAGACCAGTTCGAAAAAAATTCGATGAATAGTTCTTTTTTATTGCAATTTAGGCCCAATTTTCACGTAAATTCCCGAATATGGGGATGAAAAATTACTTGCACTTATTAATGTTACATATCGTTGGAAAGGGTAGAGTTTTCCGCGTTCTACGCAATTTGTTTCAATGCTCTAACTTAGTTACGGTAGGAGTTATTTACGTATTTAGGTCGGATATTTTTTGGCTTAGCTGAAATTTAGGCACTACTTTCTTCATTAAACATATCAATAAAAAGTGAAGGAATTGTCCCACAATTTTCTTTTTGACATTACTGGAAAGAGTAGTAATGGCAGAGTAGTAAGGGAAGTAAATATGTTTTAAATTTCAAAATGTCACATCTCAAATAAATTTCAAAACGTAAAATATTAAAAATAAAGTATTATTTTTTTTTTTTATTTCTAAAGACTATTTCTAAAGCTTGGTTTGCATTAAAAAGTATGAAATAAAAGAGGTATATGATTTCTTGATTGCAACACTTACAAATTGGCGTTGATCTTCTAGTAATATCTTTATGTTTATGTTAATTCTAAAGCAGCCAATGAAATTAAAATAAAAGTTTGAGAGTAGAGGGGGGTAATATATATAATATAGGGGGTATAGTAAAAGCTTTTCGTATTGAGTTGTACCGCCTATTTCTTCTCTCAAAGTTTTTATTTTAATGTTATTTGTTGCTTCAAAATTAACATAAATGCAAAGGTATTGAGATCAGCGTAAATTTTGAGTGTTGCAACTAAGAAATCATATATTTCTTTTTTTCATACTTCATAGTGCAAACCAAGTTAACAGAAATAGTCTTTAGAATTAAAAAAACATTTTTTTTGCTTTATTTTAAATGTTTAACATTTTGAAATTTATTTGAGGTGTGACATTTTGAAATTTAAAACATATTTACTTGCTACCTATCTTCCTTGAAAAAAAAAAAAAAACAGTATCGATTTTGCTTTTAATATAAGTGTAATGCACATGTTACTAACTTTTATTATCACAGATATATTTAATAGTAGGCAATAAGGTTAAATATAAAGTTCAGCTCTTATGTCAGGTTCAGCACTGTTGCGGTATTTACTTTTTGTCGACACAAAAGTTGGAATACTCCATTTTACACATATTTGTACAGTTGCAAATGGTAAAAATACCAGTAATTTCATCTTTATCTTTACTAATAATAAAGCTGAAAGTCTCTCTGTCCGGATCGTCGTCTGTCAGGATCTCTGTGATGCGCATAGCTCCTAGACCGTTCGGTCAATTTTCATGAAATTTCGCACAAAAGTGGTTTATAGCATGGGAGTGTGCACCTCGATGCGATTTTTCGAAAATTCGATGTGGTTCTTTTTCTATCCCAATTTTAAGAACATTTTCTTGAGCAAAATTATCATAAGATGGACGAGTAAATTATGAAATTATCATAACGTGGAACCGTAACTTGATCACAAGCCGTATGGCGAGAAAATTCACCACACATTATTTTTAAATATACTGGCAAACCAAAAGACCTTTTAACTTTCTATTACGGGCAAAGCCGTGCGGGTACCACTTGTTAATTTATAAATCTATTTCAAGGATAAGTCAGATTTCCTTTCCGTGCAAGTTTGGTTTTCTTGTACTGTTTTAAGTACAACTGTTTAAGTTTTTTACTGTACAGTAAAAGTGTCCCACTATTTATTTTCATATTTCCTGTTGCTCGTTGAAAACATTCTGATAAAAGCTTCACTCAAATTGTTTTTATGAACACTTTCCTGTGACTAGTTTGAACGTTTTGAAAAGAAAGACTAAGTTTCGCTGAAGCCTTGAGGAAGCCCTGCGGAACATTACGGTTCTGCGGAACACAATTTAAGAAACGCTGGTCTTAGGTGAAGTTAAATTATAGTTAAAGCATGAATCATATAATTTACTCCCAGGAAAATACAAACATATTACCCCTAAAACTTCTCCTGAGGTCTAGGTGTTGGATAACATGTTTTTTTTCATTTGGCATTAGTATGTACAAATTTTTTTTTAAAAATCCAATTTTTTTTAAAGACAAGACCGTTTTCCTCTACCTATTGACTGCACTACTGGACCACAGTTTGTAAATGACAGGTGAGGAGACGCATTGTCATGTTAAAAACAGGTTTCGAATTAAATATGGAGAAACTCAATTTCAGATACATATTAAATTCAAATTAAACTGAACTGAGTGAAACTGAAAATTACAAAAATTGTAAATGTATCTCTTAAAAAAGTTTCTAAGCAACTTAAGGGAAATGCTCATTACTTTTTCAAGCGTCATGATCTGCTGGTTTGTTTGAAATACAGAAATTACGCAATAATTTACTTATTAATGCTTATTATTGCAATTAACTAATTATTATTTTTAATTATTCGTTTAATGTTTCAGTATCCTTTTATTTATTCACTCAACCTCTTGTCTGCTGATATATTTTATTAAAAATATTTTTTATAATCAAGTGGAAAGTATTTCATTGGAAAAATATTTATTTTTCACTTGGCCCCATGAAAAAAAAAGGTGAACAATATCCACTTTTTTATTTGAAGGCGTAAATTTACTATTAAAAAAAACTTTCTATTAAAAAATACAATGTTCTTTCTTTATGTACTGCGATTTCCAAAACAACTTCTCAATTTATTCATTTTAAAATAGCTCAGTCATCTTTAGCAATTTTACTTTGCCCCACATTTCCCGATATGATTTCCTGATTACCACACTCAAAAATTGCAGCTAATCTTAGCATCTTAATATTTAGATAAATTCTGAAGCAGTCAATAAAATTAAAAATGAGAAGAAGGAGAAATTTTAGCGGTATTGTAAAAGCTTTTCGTATAAATCTGTTTTTCCTCCTATTTTGTATCTCACATTTTCAAATTAAATTTTATTGTCTTCATTAGAATAATCCTAAATAGTAAGACATTAAAATCAACTGCTATTTTTGAGGGCTAATAATTCACTTATTTTATTTAATACTAGTGGTACCCCCGCACAGCTTTGCCCATAGATGAAAATTAAAAGGTCATTCGGTTCGCCTGTATATTTACAAGTAATGGATGACGAATTTCTCGCCAATTGGCTATGTTCATTCGCTCTCCCATTCCACGTCATGATAACTTCGTAATTTACTCATCCATCTTATGATAATTTTGCTCCGGATAATGTTCTTAAAATTGAAATAGAAAAAGAACCACATCGAATTTTCGAAAAATCGCGTCGTGGTGCACACCCCCATGCTACAAACTAACTTTGCGGCAAATTTCAGGAAAATCGGCCGAACGGTCTAGGCGCTATGCGCGTCACAGAAATCCAGACATCCTCCAGACAGAGACTTTCAGCTTTATTATTAGTAATAAAGATTTTTTACTGAGAACTAAACTTATAAAAATAGTCTGTAGATTAAAAAGAACCATTTTGAATATTTTATTGAGTGATTCAAGCTTCATATAGTTTTAACGCACATTCTATCTCAGAAGCTATGTGGTAATAGATAATTTTACAATCATAATTTCATTAATAACACAACATCACATTTTGTGGCGACAGCCTTTTTTCGATACTCTCCACGAAATTTAATGCAGTTTCCTAAAACTATTAATTGATAAGTTTGAACTGCGTAGCATGCGGAAGAAAGTTTAAAACGCGAAAAACATTTTACAAGTTTAAGATTACAGTTAAAGTTAAGACTGAAACAATTTTGTTAATACCGTGCCATAAAAATGATTTTGTACTAAAAACATTAACGATGAAAAAATACTTTGTTATCCACTGAATTCATACGCTTTGGTCGTTAATCTTTCGCGCGAAATAAAAATCTCTTCTGATATAGTCAATGTATTTTATGACGCGAGCCTTTTGATTTGTTCGGATGTTTCCAGCGTTTATTGACGTTTACGCCCTGTTATAAATTTGTATACATTTTCCTTGAATAGAGTGCTGGATATAAGTAACAAAGAGCTCAATGTTATTTATGTGACACTGCATACTTTCTTGAATGGCATTAGATTTTATGTTGAAATATCTTACACTTCAATGTCGGCATTTATTATAGTTGCTAACTCTAAAATAAGCGTGAATGTTGAATTTGTTTGTAAAAATATTTCCTAGACATTTTCTCTTTTATGGCTGTTGGATACAATGGAAATATTTTGCTTTGGCCAATTTATAAGAAAAGAAAACAAGAGCATCAAGGGGTCTGTGCATCTTTTAAATTGTTAAACCTTTTCCTCAGAACACTTTCTGCTTTCGTGATTTTTTTTAAATGAGCGACAACTAAAAGTGAAAGTGGGGGTTATGTAACTAAATTAAAAATGTGCACTGGCCAATCGCTGTAAGTTAGGATTTTGTATTTATAACTAGTGGTACCCGCACGGCTTTGCCAGTAGTTGAAAATTAAAAGATTATTCGAATCGCCTGTATATTTAGAAATAATGGATGAAGGATTTCTCGCCAATTGGCTATGTTCATTCGTTCCCCCATTCCACGTCATGATAATTTCGTAATTTACTCGTCCATCCTATGATAATTTTGCTCCGGAAAATGTTCTTAAAATTGAAATAGAAAAGGAACAAAATCGAATTTTTGAAAAATCGCTTCGAGGTGCAGACCTCCATGCTACAAACTAACTTTGTGCCAGATTTTATGAAAATTGGCCGAATGGTCTAGGCGCTATGCGCGTCACAGAAACACTCATTTCTTTCAAATGCCTCTAAAAGCTGTTAAGCGCAAAAGTGGAAACTCTCCTTTTGAGGGCGTTTTAGTTGTGGTACTGATCAGTATAATAACCACCTCAGTGGTTCTGATTAACAGTGAAAAATTCAAATTTTGAAATTGGCATTTTTGAAACGAAGTTAAAAATATTTTTTTCGGAACGCTGTAGCAAGAACTTTTGAACACATTCAGTAAACTCCCGGTTTTCCGCGGGTTTCTTATCCGCAGTTTTTTACACATTCGAAAAAAAGAAGAAAGAGAAAGCCCATGATTAACTGCACCTATTTTAACTTAAACAAGTGTAAAATTGATCTTCAGACGTTTCTATTTCCTTCTTCACCCTCCCTTCTAATAACATCAAATCTTCCAAGGTCACCGAAAGATGATTAAAGATGAAGCCTGATTTTTAGATCAACACAACTTACGTGTGAAAACGAGTGACCAGATCAATCCCGTTGGAAAATATCTCCCTTGACTCCTCTATACGTTTTTTATAGAATCATTTTTTACCTAATCTGAAGATTATCCACGAAATTCGCTAATCTGCGGTTTCCGTGACGCCCTATTCCATGGATAATTGGAAGTTAAATAAACTTCCAAATGGTGCACATCGTCTTTATCTCTTTATAGTAAATAAAAGTAAGGTTTCTAAGAAATTCTGGAAGGAAGTCTGTATCGGACCTGCGTTCAGCAGACCCCATAGAACCTACAGCCTTGAAATTTTGTAAAAAATTGCTTTGAGCCCCGGGGGTATACATCTGGGGTTTTATTTTTTTAAAACTCGAATTAGTTTTTTTGTAATTAATTTTTTAAGCTCAAATTTCGCGAAAATTGCCTATTGTTGTCTATTAAAGGGGTGAAAAAATACTTGCACATATCAACATTATACATCGTTAGAAAGGGTAGAATTTTCCGCGTTTTACGCAATTTGTTTCAATGCTCTAACTTAAATGCGGCGGGAGTACTTGCGTTTTTAGCTCGAACTTTCTTAGGCTTAGCTAAAATTTAGGCTCTACTTTCTTCATTAAATCTATCAGTAAAAAGCAAAGGAATTGTCCCGCAGTTTTCTTTTTGACACCACTGGAAAGAGCGGATTTTTTTACTCCAGTCTAAATCCACCTATGGTCGAAAAATTAAGCTTCTATCTTCAAAGGAAGAAAAAGTTACAAGCCTTTGAAATTCAAGTTCGAATAATCTCATTTCCATTACAATTATTGATGTTTCATTTGGCGTTGCCATGGTTACGTCTTTTCGATTAGCATGTTTCTTCTTTCTTATTCACAAACTTTAAGCGTTTCGGTTTTAACGGAAAATCTTAGGCTCAACTCAATTTAAGCCCCGAGCTAAAGAGCAAAATGTATTACTAGAGACCACGAATATAAAAGCGACTTTTCAAACGAACAAAACTGCAGTTTTGCAATGCTCAAGAGTCGCTTGGCCCTTACGGCTCTGTAAGTTGGTACAAGTTATTTTGAAACCCGGGATGGGGTGCTCTTTGTTCCTAAGGGAGCTCATAATGCGTTTTCAATCTGTTTCTTTTTAACTGACGATTTTAATCTTTGTGAATCAAATAAGATTGCGAGGCAATTTTCGGGGGTTGGTGAGCGTTAGCGAGCAGGGGGCTAATCATTCAAATAAAAAAACCGCAACAAAATATCCTGCTCCATTCAGGAGACGAAGAAGTTTGAATTTTGGTCGAAAATAGCAAGTGAGAATTGGCTCCTACCTTCAGTATTATAATGGGGTTGTTTCTTTCAGTCAAAAGTACTACTTTTAGTCCCTGAAATTGATAGAATAAGCAAAACAAAAACATAGAGCCAGAAAAAGACTTATTTTCCCCCAACGTTTTTTTTTTCATTTAATTTTTTTAAGCGTCCGACTTTGGAAATAAAACGTGGTCTTTATGACATCACAAGTCATGTACTTTGGCGCGCTACTCCATTGACGCAGTAAGTGTTTGCACTGTGCTGCCAACCGCGTTGCCAGGTTATGATAATTTGAGCTGTGCGCAAATAGCATCAGTGAATGGCATTTCATCACTTGTGATGTCATGTGCAGAAGCGTAAAAAATGAATTTTAATCTGCGCACTAATTAAAATAATTGTTAAAAAATATTTAACTTTATCAAATTTTTTAAAAAATAGTTAAATTCTATGTTTTTAAACATGCTTTTTCAGGAAAAAATACTTTAAAAATTTCGGAAAGAACCCCATTGTACTCATTTCATCAGATCATACCTTCTTAAAAAAATTAGAAAAAAAAAATCTTTAAAAATTTTATCCAGTTATTAGTAAATAAAAAGCTAAATAATGTATTGACTTTAACAGTACTTTATAGCTCAATTAACTTACACTTACGTAGAAGCTTTTGTCAGATAATTAAAGCATTAAACCTTATAACAGAATGGCCTTAATTGTATTCATCAAAAGTGGATTTAGTTAATGGGAAAATTAAGAAGGTTTTTTTCTTAATGTTACGTTAAAAATATGTGTATATTTTAAACAGAAAATATTTTTTTAATCCCTTAACTCATTTCGGACGAGAACCACCCGGCAAAAACTTCGTAAGAGAAAACAATGCCGGAACCTTTTTTAGCCAAATAATTTTTCAATTTTTGTCTTTCAGCAGTGTTTTAGCAACTAAAATATTCTATTTTTAAGGAAATCTTAACTCGTGTTTCTTGTTTTCTCCTTGAAAAGGAACAGCTGTTCGAAGATTTTGGAGAAAAAGCAAAAAAACGGTATTTTTAAATTTCAGAGGAAAAATCTTTTGTAGCTTAATGACTTATTTTTTTTAAACAACATCATCTTTATGAATGTATTTTAATTATTTAGACAGCCTAGTACAAATTTTTGTTTTGTGCGGTAAACTTTAAAAATACTACTTAGCAATTTTTATTTAAAAAAAAAATCTTGATCAATATAATTTTTTCTGGTACAGTTTCCTGTCTCAAGTACAGTCACTCTTAGTGTAATATTGATTCATAATCTCCCTATATTTAATACAACTCTCATATTTTAGTAGTTTTGTTTTATCCGTTGGCATAATGACAAATAGACCAAGAGCTGACCCCCGAAAACGCGATTTATCTCTTTTATGGCTTGTGGCCGGTTAAAATAATAAAAAAATGCAATTTAAAACTTTGGCTCGAATCCCCCCCACTAATTTTGGGTCACACGGCTGCGGGGGTGGATGAAAGGTCAAAAAAATGAAAAATATCAAAGTGATGAGTTAAATGGCTAAAAACTATATAATAGCATTAAATTAATAAGAAAAAACCCGTAGCGAATTCCCCCCCTCCCCAGCTATGTTGGGGCGAACGTGGTGCCCCCCAGGGGTAAAGTATCGATTATTAAACTTAAAAAAAAAATGATCACTTTCGTGGGGGGGAATTTTACAGGGTATTAGTTTCATTATTTTGATTGCCAAAAAAAATTCCCCCCCAGTAACTATGGGTCAATTTGTCAAAAAAATTTTTTTTTGTTCCTCTTTATTTGGTTCAAGTCGAGTATTATTCGAACTTACGCATGACTGTTTAAGTTGTAAAAAAAAAACCCCAAAGTTTAAACGTTTTTTAATTAAAAAAACTCGTAGCAATCCCCCCCCCCACACCTATGGAGGGGGTTGCTACGCGGTGCGCAGTTTTACAACGTGGTGCCCCCCCCCCCAGGGGTGAATTGTCGATTGATTAAATTAAAAATAAATGATCACTTTCGTGGAGGAAGTTTTACAGAGTGTACATTTAATTGCAAAACAAAATATCTCCTCCCCAGCAATTATAAGTCTACTAGCTGCATTGCCAGGCGTTGCACGGTCTACCTCAAAAATGTACGTGTATTCGGCGTTCCAAACATTTTATACAATTATATAAATTTTCTCGCTTTCATTACATTTCTTATTGCTGCTCCACTCCTATTAGTCAAAGCGCAATGTTATATAGCCTATAGCCTTCTCAATAAATGGACTATTCAACACAAAATGAATTTTTCAGTTCGAACCCGTCGTCCCTGTAGACCAAGAGCTGAGCCCCCAAAACACGGTTTATCTGTTTTATGGCGGGTGGCCGGTTAAAATAATAAAAAAATGTGATTAAAAATTTTGGCTCTAATCCCCTCCCCCCTCCGCCCACTATTTTCGGGTCACACGCTGCATGGGTGGATGAAAGGTCAAAATATAAGAAAAATATTAACATAAGTGAAATGGCTAAAAATTATATGATAACATTAAATTAATTAAAAAAAACCACGTAGCAAATCTCCCCTCCAGCTATGTTGGGGCGAATGTGGGAACCCCCCCCCCCCCCAGAAGTGTATCGATTGTTAAAATTAAAAAAAAAAATCACTTTCGTGGGGTTGGGGATGGGGAACTTTACAGGGTATTTGTTTCATTATTTTGATTTCCAAAAAATCTCCCCCCCCCCCCCCAGTAACTATGGGTAAATTTGTCAAAAAAAAATAGTTTTTTGTTTCTCTTTATTTGGTCCGAGTCCTGTACTATTCGAACTTTCCCATGACCTCTTAAATTGTAAAAAACAATTGCAATTATTTATTCGGTAAAAAAAAACACGTAGAAAATCCCCCCCCAGCTATGTTAGGGCGAACTTGTTGCCCCCAGGAGTGAATTATCGATTGATTAAATTAAAAAAAAAAAAAGATTACTTTCGTAGAGAGGAGGGATTTTCTCAGAGTTTACATTTGATTGCAGCAGGAAAAAAAATCCCCCCCCCCCCAAAAAAAATGTTTTTAATTTAAATTAGAAATTTTGAAATATTTTTCAAAATGAAAGGAAGCAATACAGCGTCCGTACATCTGCTTCTACCATTGTGTGCTCAGCATGAAAAGAATGAAGGGGAAAGTATACGCCTGTGATGATTTCTTCTTGCTGTTTCGAGGGCAGTTTCGTCAGTGATCAACTGTAGCCAACACAGTGAAGTCGTTATAGCTGTTGGTTTTTCTTTTCGGAGCACACTGTACCGCATGCTTAAACTGAAAACGTAAAAAAATCCTTTTTTCAAAAATATATTTTGATGTTTTTATATTATGAGTGTTTTAAAGGGTAATTTTAAGTGTAGCCAGCCACCAGATAAAAGATAATTTAGTATATTATCTCTAGAGTATACATTTAATTGTTTTAATTGCAAAAAAAAAATCTCCCCCTACCCCAGTAATTATGAGTTTATTTCACAAACAAAAGTGATTTTATGTTAAAATTGCAATAACGACTTTTTTACTTGTAAATGTTAATGCGTTAATCCGATGCGTTAAATGAATTTTTAAAATAATAATTTGGAAATTCATATAGATTTATTTACCTTCAGCATATTGGTTGTGATAGTGTCTATCTAGTTTGATAAAAATGTTCCTGCAATCTCGATGATATAAATCTGCTTCTGTTAAGAACTCGGAAAAATCTAAATCACGGAATTTCAGTTTTCAGTGTTTTCGAATCTTTGAAACTTTTATTCCTTCAAATAAAGTTTCTGTCAAAACATTATCTTTTAACTGAATTGCTTCCTTTCATTTTGAAAAATATTTCGAAATTTCTAAATTAAATTAAAAACATTTTTTTTTTGGGGGGGGGGGATTTTTTTTCCTGCTACAATCAAATGTAAACTCTGAGAAAATCCCTCCTCTCTACGAAAGTAATCTTTTTTTTTATTTAATCAATCGATAATTCTCTCCTGGGGGGCAACAAGTTCGCCCTAACATAGCTGGGGGGGGGGGATTTTCTACGTGTTTTTTTTACCGAATAAATAATTGCAATTGTTTTTTACAATTTAAGAGGTCATGGGAAAGTTCGAATGGTACTGGACTCGGATCAAATAAAGAGAAACAAAAAACTTTTTTTTGACAAATTTACCCATAGTTACTGGGGGGGGGGGAGATTTTTTGGAAATCAAAATAATGAAACAAATACCCTGTAAAGTTCCCCATCCCCAACCCCACGAAAGTGATTTTTTTTTTTTAATTTTAACAATCGATATTCACTTCTGGGGGGGGGGGGGGTTCCCACATTCGCCCCAACATAGCTGGAAGGGAGATTTGCTACGTGGTTTTTTTTAATTAATTTAATGTTATTATATAATTTTTAGCCATTTCACTTATGTTAATATTTTTCTTTTATTTTGACCTTTCATCCACCCATGCAGCGTGTGACCCAAAAATAGTGGGCGGAGGGGGGGGGGGGATTAGAGCCAAAATTTTTAATCACATTTTTTTATTATTTTAACCGGCCACCCGCCATAAAACAGATAAACCGTGTTTTGGGGGCTCAGCTCTTGGTCTACAGGGACGACGGGTTCGAACTGAAAAATTCATTTTGTGTTGAATAGTCCATTTATTGAGAAGGCTATAGGCTATATAACATTGCGCTTTGACTAATAGGAGTGGAGCAGCAATAAGAAATGTAATGAAAGCGAGAAAATTCATATAATTGTATAAAATGCTTGGAACGCCGAATACACGTACATTTTTGAGGTAGACCGTGCAACGCCTGGCAATGCAGCTAGTAGACTTATAATTGCTGGGGAGGAGATATTTTGTTTTGCAATTAAATGTATACTCTGTAAAATTCCCTCCACGAAAGTGATCATTTATTTTTAATTTAATCAATCGACAATTCACCCCTGGGGGGGGGGCACCACGTTGTAAAACTGCGCATCGCGTAGCAACCCCCTCCATAGGTGTGTGGGGGGGGGGATTGCTACGAGTTTTTTTTAATAAAAAAACGTTCAAACTTTGGTTTTTTTTTTTTTGCAACTTAAACAGTCATGCGTAAGTTCGAATAATACTCGACTTGAACCAAATAAAGAGGAACAAAAAAATTTTTTTTTGACAAATTGACCCATAGTTACTGGGGGGGGGGGAATTTTTTTTGGCAATCAAAATAATGAAACTAATACCCTGTAAAATTCCCCCCCACGAAAGTGATCATTTTTTTTAAAGTTTAATAATCGATACTTTACCCCTGGGGGGCACCACGTTCGCCCCAACATAGCTGGGGGGGAAATTCGCTACGGGTTTTTTCTTATTAATTTAATGCTATTATATGGTTTTTAGCCATTTAACTCATCACTTTGATATTTTTCATTTTTTTGACCTTTCATCCACCCCCGCAGCCGTGTGACCCAAAATTAGTGGGGGGGATTCGAGCCAAAGTTTTAAATTGCATTTTTTTATTATTTTAACCGGCCACAAGCCATAAAAGAGATAAATCGCGTTTTCGGGGGTCAGCTCTTGGTCTAAAAGAAAAACTCCCAAACACTAGAACGGAGAGTTATCCAAAATTAAGAAATAATAACTCTAAAAACTATTTAAAATGAATTATCTACGTGATTTACAGTTATCCTGCTATCTATACACCAGATGCCATCCAATGACTATTTTCAATTGAAGCAGTGAGAAGCAAAGGGGTGCTAGTGAACATTTTTAAGTTTTGAGTAAAACGCGTTTAAAAGATCAGATCCTAGGTAGGCTTACATTGAAATTTTTTTCTAAATCAAGCTGTACAGCAGCACCTACCAGGGCTACTAGTACCATATCTTGCCCCAAGACAGAGGAGTGGTTCACCTACCTTTTGTACTGATTATCTCCAAATTTTTAATTTTGCCACTTGTATCCCTTTGCTTCTCACTGCCTCAATTATTTTTAACTGACTATCCAGACTTGACTTACGGGAAATTAATTTTAAAAATATACAAATCGATTGACCATAGAAATTAATGCATTCTCTTGTGCGGGAATCAATAGTAGAGCTGCTTTACAGGGTTGCAGGATGTGGTCCATTTAGGACAGGGTTGCAAACATTTTTAGTTTAGCTTGCCAGGCTAAATTATGGTTTATTGTTTTTACTTGTTCAATGCACCTTGTTACATTTATTTCAAAAAATCGTTTTTGAAACCTTCCCTTGATTTCAAACTATCAAATTACATTTTGCTACTAAAATTGCTGTTTAGATAAAAACTTTCATGAAATTGTAAACTGAATAGCTATTAATTTTAAATTAATTTATTAAACATTTACAAGTAATCCATTTTTCCGTTTTAAAAAGGGAGTTTATGGATGAAAAGATATCCGTAAAAAGCTGGTTTTTGCTCGGATGTCATTTCATTCATGAGTTCACATTTTTTACTTCCTTTTACGAAGTAAAGGAAGTATTGTGCTCACGAAAAAAAAATGATTCAAAAATAGGCCATTTTGCTCGCCCCCGAGTGAATGTTGAGTTTTTTTTCAACCCGACCACACGTGGATATATGTCTAAGAACGTATCGACACCCGAAATATCCATTTTGACGATCCCCGAATTAATGACGACGAGTTTTCTTGTGACCTATGTACGTACGTATGTGCGTATGTGTACGTATGTGAGTATGTGCGTACGTATCTCGTATAACTCAAAAACAGCATGTCCTAGAAAGTTGAAATTTGGTATGTAGACTCCTAGTGGGGTCTAGTTGTGCACCTCCCCTTTTGGTTGCATTCGGATGTTCCTGAGGGGTCTTTTACATCTTTTTGGGGAGAAATCATTGTTAATATCAATACAAACTCAAGTGGTGTTATAATTTGACAAACACTTGGCGACATATCGCCAAGCTTTTGGTCACCAAGTTTTTTCGCCAGCTTGGCGACAAAAAATTTGATGTTTTTTTTTTTTTTTTTAATTTGGTTTTATTTTGGCCACTGTTGGCGATATTTAGAGAGTAAACCATTGAATCACATTAAAATGCCTAATACATGGAAAATTAATTTGCATAAAACGTTTTTTTTTTTTTTTTTTTTTGCTTCAATTCGCAACAAACTTAGGGCAAAAATATTTAAAAAGTTTCTTTGTTAGCTCTAAGGCACTACTATTATCATTAAATTGGCGTAAAAGGAAGTCATGTGATGCACACATCAGCTCGTTTTTCTATTGGGCTGAAAATTGGTCTTCTTGTGAGCCCGATACACTTGTCTACAACTGTTTCTATTATTTTGTGCTTCGAACGTGCATCATTATGCTTGTAACTACACATTTAACTAATCTTTTATACAGGAGCACCTCGGTGGAAGGTCATCGGACCTCCCAAAAAATTTCCTAATTCGTCAATTTTTATCTGTCAATTCGGTAAATTTGGAAACATAATCACAATGCTGCAATTTTTAAATGACGACTGTCAATTTTTATTAGATGCAGGGGAATGTAGGGCAAAATGAAGTGGTTAAGATCACTTACTTTTTTTCAATATAAACAAATTGCTCTAAAATTTACGGTTTATAAAGAAGGAACAATATATTTTGTAATGAAACTTGCACTGAAACAATATTTTTTATTTTTGGCAGTAACTTTGTACCTCCGAAAAGAAGTGGAAATTTTTCGCTTATTTTTTCCTTGGCGCAAAGGGAAAAACTAAATCTTTTTCGAATGAATTTTTTTGTTTTATTATCTAAGATGCTTTTGCTCATATGAATGAGTAAATAAAAGACTTAGTGAATAAATAAAAACTAAAAATAAAAATAAAAAATAAAAATTATTTAATATACGAGAAAAAATAAATGAAACAGTGAATAAATAAGAAAATAAGTGAATGAATGAATCAATAATGAAATTAGTAAATGAAAGAATTCAAATGAAATAAGTAATAAATAAATATGCAAGTTATTTGACCAGGCGCAGAATAAGTAAACGAAATGATCTTTTTCACTTTGCCCCATCCACTTTGCCTCGCATGCACTTGAATAACTGTGCAAATTATTTTAAACACAAATAAGCCTAATATTAAACAAATAAATACTACACCGAATATCAGTAGATCTCAATTAATATTTAAAACGTTGATAACAAGAACTTTATCATACAATAATAACAAGAATAATTTTCGACTTATAGCAAAATATTACAATACTAGAAAGTCGCCCGTCATGGTGTGACGGGTGAAAATTTGCTTCTACATTTGAATGCAGCAATTGCCTGTTTGGTGACATTTTGATAGTTTAAGTTTTAACCCTAGCTCTAGTAGATAGTTGTCATTGTTGATCATTTTTACGTTTCTTCATTCTCCTAAAATGAGTCTCACCAGTAAAACGGTTAAGTAACCAGATCGAGTTCAGCTTTGTTACAATAAAAACTTTCCCTGCACGCTAAATTCTACCAATCATATTATCAAATTATCATGCCGTGGCGCGAGTTTCATTGTTGAAACACGCGGGTTACTCAATCATCGGCTATTTTTTATATGAGAATGAGTACCAATTTTTGAAAATTGCTTGTATTGTCATATTGTTTGATTTTCAGAGATTACTTGATCTTGACTGGAATGGACTACATGTGTTACAACATAGTTAAAATGTTACCAGATAGGTGGCGCTAAAAACGAAGTAAATATTTCACCATTTCACTTTACCCCACATTCCCCTGCCTATGTGTGCATACCGGTATTTTATCCTTTGACAAATTTGGTGTTCCAATCGGCAAATTGAGAATTTCTGCGCTCTCAAAAATTTAAGATCGTGGCATCCTTGCGTACAAACATTGTTTACATTTACAAAACAAAATAAAAACATTTTGATTTCTACCGGAATAAGTGGCAAAAATAAAAAAGAAAGTATGATTTATAGATGTTTCTAAACTTTTATCCCCTCGCTGCAGATACTCAGGTATCTAACGAAACTGTAAAATGTATTAATTCAAAAAGAAAAAAAACCCCTGGAAATTCAGGCACTCAGAAATGTTTTCTATCAAGAAATATTTGTTGTGACGCACTTTCTAGTCGCTACACTTTTTTTTTTCGACTAAGGAATCACTAACAGCTTCGGCTTCTCGAGTGTTTTGCACAATTTCCGTAATCCTATGTGAAGAACTGTAATAACACTAAACGACTCCTATAAAACCAGCGAACTCGTAAAAGGTTTATAGAGATATTTTTATATGTCCACTGGCACGTAAATTGCTTTTTCTTGCTACAAATACACAATTTTCTTCCTTCTTTTATAGTTTGCAGCCTCTCTCTTTTTTTCCCCCCGTTTTCTTATTTTGAGCATTAAAAGTGATTGCTCGCAGAACATTTTACAAATTATTAGGTAAATTGAAGATAATAAACAACTTGGAGAGAGAACTGTAGGTAGGTGTTATTTTGATTGCATTGGGAATAGTTTTCTCGAAATTGTTATGTTGTCTCGAAATTTTCACAATTGAATGAACTTTTATTTCCGTTTCATCGCCCTCTATCTGTAGAAATTATCCTTACAGACATGTTTTCACCCTTAAGAGGATAAAGAGGATAATCTCTGTATTTTTATTTTGTGTTCTGTGTCTACAGGAAATACAAAAAACAATACGAAGAATAACACGTTTAATTTCCAGCTGAGTTAGTTTAACAACAACCATTTTGTAAAAGATTGAAATGGTTGGTTAGAAGGTTAGTGGTGTAAGTAAAGAATTTATCAATTTGAGTTCTAAGATTTGGGCTTCTTTTTAGTTCCTCTATTACACCCCTGTACGAACAAATAGAATCAAGTTGGGAATTTTCAGTTTTCGATTTTTTTTAGGTTGTTCAATCTTTGTTTATAACATTTGTTTAGTCTACCAGTTGATTAGGCGCTATAACCTCTTTTTTTTTTTTTGATCATAAATATTGTGTTTTGACAAGTGCTATAAATTTCTACATATTTTTGCACTGGTTTTTCTCAATCCGGTCACTTTTTTTCTTTTTGTCAGCCAAGATTATTTCTCCACGGAAGAGGCAGGCCATTGTGACATTGAGTGAAAATCTGATTGCACAACAAAAGAAAAAATGATTTGTGCTTTGCTAAAAACATGGTTTAGAGATCAAGAATTCAAAGAAAACTGCAAAACTCTAGTTGGCTCTATGCCCAGTAGAGGGAAAATGGTGCTGAGCAAAAAAGGTGGGGGGGGGGGGGGGCATACTAAGTGGTGCTTTTGATTTTATAATTAAATGATGTAAAAAAAGGTGATTTTGTAAAAAAAATAGCTTGATTCCATTAATTTGCCCAAGGGTGTAAGTGTACGAAAATTGTAATTGTAATTGTGCGAAAAGTACGAAAATATACTGGTTCCAAGGAGCACGCGATAACTGTTCCCTAACCGAAACTTTTGCTCACGTGAGAATTTTAATAGTGCAAAATGCTCCCCGTACTATAATTTTAGGGAAGGAGAAACTTCTGAAATTACCGAACGAAATTCTAACTTTACCAAATGATAAAATACGAACATATTTTACGCAACATCTAATGAGAGGAAACATTCGGCATCAATGCAAAATAAAGGGAAAAGAATATCCATATTTTAATATTGTCTGAAAATTTGCAGAATCTTCGGCAAAATTTGCCGAATAAGGAAATTTTTGAGAGGTCACCACAGGCACCTCCAGTGACCTCCCATTGCAAAATAGTGAGATTTGGATGCAAAGAAATTTGATAAAAGCAACGATAATGAACAGTAGACAGCTAAAATAGTAAAAATAGCAAATTAACAAAACAAGTAAGACAAAATGGAACTCAGAGCCGAAATTTATTAAATGATTCCCTTCGAAAAAAAAAACGTTAAGAAATAAATTTCTCCCAAAATCCAGCAATAAATTTTGGGACAAAATGAAACCGGTAGTTAAAATACACAAATTTGTACAATAAAGCTGAAGTAAAATAGGGGACAAAAACTCAAAAATATAAAGAATGAGTTAAATTTTGTCACAAATAGTATTGTTTTGGAAAAAAATAAACAGTTTATTTCAATATAAATAGGTTTACGTCAGCTACTAGGATAGCAATTAGTCTTTCTGTGATACCCACTGTCCTGTCTAAAATGGTCATATTCACATATGGTGCACAGAAGAAACCTGTTTGAGTATGTGGTAGAAGATAACTAGAGACAGGGTTGAAATCAGCAGATTTACTTTACTAAATTTGCTCAAAAACCGAACTCAACAGAAATTGTGTTACAACTTGTTCTTTTGTGTCATCTTACACTTACATGCAACTTTAGCCAAATGTGCTGCAAACAGTACGATGGCTATTTAAGATAGATATATCATTACAGCTGTAAATTGCTCGCTGGTTTGCGATTACGATTAAGATAGGGACTGTCCGTATATATATAAATGATGTCACTTTTTTTTTCAACATTTTCCACCCCTCCCCTCTTTGACACAAAATGTCACACTTCACTATGCCCCTCCTTCTTCCTTTGTCACATGTTACGCGATTTTTCATAAACAAATTCTTACAAAAATGCGTGACGTCACGCTTCCTGTAATCCCCTCCCTCCCCCTTGTCACAAACTGTCACAATTTTACGCACCCCCTTTCCCACTCAAAGCATGACGTCATTTGTGGGCAATCCCTTGTTAACTTTGTTCAAACAGGCAAAAACCGTAAATCAACGTTCAAATTTCTCGAGTAGCAATAAAAACGGAGACATGCGTTCCGGGGCTATAATTAGGCTTGCCAGATGTCCCGGTTTGCCCGGGACAGTCCCGGTATTCAGACAAAATCCCGGCGCTCCTGCCGGTTTACTTCATGTCCCGGTAAAAGATAAATTTTAATACAGATGACCAAAAAAGTCTAAAAACAATCAACTGTGAAGGATTAATCAGGAAAACAACTTGTAAAATGAATATCGGATTATCTTGTGAGGATTTTTATGATATTAAACCAACAACAAACTTAAAAAAAAAAAGTCATAGGAAATGAAAAGTATATGTAAATACTGTTTAATTTTTTATTCCTCTCATTCTAAGTCTTTCTCCTCACTAAAATAACTTAAAAATATTAACATGTGAAAAATCAAATGTCTAAATTTATCTGCTTATGTCATTTATAATTACCCCCGTTTAGGTTCATAGTTAGTGAAACCATTTATTCATAACATTGAGAATAAACAATGGACTACCTCTACAACACTAAAAGCCAGCCAGGGGTGTGTCTGTATACCCTTTTGAATATTCGAGAGCTTGGAGGGGGGGGGGGGCATTACGTTGTCACGGTAGAAATTTGGCAAGCCTATCTATAAAGAACTAATTTTTCGATCCAAAATATTGTGAGCGTATGGCAGAAAAGACAACTAGGAAAATCTTGACGTTTATCTTACTTGATGTCAGGCTGAATATGAAATCTCATCTCTTTGTTAATATAAATAATTTAAGTCAAAACTGTACAATGACGATTATACTAATACCCAGCACTGAATCTAACAAACACCCATCAAAAAATGATAAAATACAACTATTATCCTCATCTAAGCTGCCCCATGTTGCACCGTAGAAAGGATAAACCTCTTCTGTTAAGGACAAAAGAGAGATAAAAAAAAGACTTTATTTGTTCTAAGTCTCAAGCTGTCCATCCATATGTATCATTGACTTAAAGATGTTGTCTTAATACCCTGCAGATTTTTACCATCTAACTAGTAATATAATCCAGGTGTTAAATAAATTATACGAGAAAAGAGGATTTAGACTTTCTGTCTTTGCCTTATTTGTTATTGGTTGGCTTCTAAGTCAGTTTTTGCCATGTCATCTCCACTCAAGCAGATATTCTAGACGCAGAATAAGCGTATATGAGCAGTGATGCAGTATACAGAAGTATTAAAACATTCTTCTAAGCTTCGAGAAAGGCTTCAAATTGGATTAGACAGGGAAACAGTAGTATTCGAAGTTTTCATAGTAACAAGTAGCAATATTTTAATTGCAGTTAATGTAAAATCGTACACGATGTGTAGAAATTTTAAGGATGGGTTGGATAGAATAATTAAGCTATCTGCAGTAAAGGAATAAAACTAAAATGTAGAAGAGGAATTTTTTTTTTTTTTTGGTGGAAGTAAATAGGTATAATTAGCGCAAATAATGCACAAAAGTTGCAAATTGCTACTTACACGTGTTTTGAGGTTCGAGAGAAGCCTTTTTCCAATGCATTAGCGAGTGTATGAATGAAAGAATATCCGAAAAATGTTCACTTGCTGATCTTTAATGCGACACGGAATTCAGTTCCTTGATTTTCTCTTTCCAGTAATTTGGCTGTTTTTTTTTTCTTCTTTTTTAGCGACAAACGTTTTAACTTCCTTAAAAAGATCACGAAAGCACACGATGGCAATCCTTTCTTGTACAGGCAGGGTTGCTTCCCATTTTGTACAATTTTCTTTTCTGTACATTAAAAGTTCTAAGTTAAAAATGCTTTACGTAACAATCATAAATGAATCTATTTGTTCTTTTAATTTAGAAAATATTTTTAAAATCAATATAGCACTCAAACACAAGTGTATTATACAAAATTGTATGTGAAATACTGTAAGCGAAAATAGGAAGAAAGAGTTTTTAGGGCAAGATGTTTGATAAGAACTGAATTATTAATATTTAGTTAAAATGCATTAAGTAATAATTAATAAAACATGTATATTTGCTGTAAATAATTTGCTGGAATAAAAAGAATGCGTATAAAAGTGGGAAAGTGCAGTGGAAATCTGCCTAATAATTAAGATGCTGCTCTTTTAACACTCTGTAATAGATTTCACTGTTACCGTAAACATATTAATGCCATTTGCAGGAAACTGCAGACGCGTGTTTCGGGGATACAAGTAACCTCTTTTTCAAGCGAATAAGAAGTCTGCCCTTGGATCTAAAGACATCTAACAAAAGCAAAGAACCTGAACATAATCTTTTCATCCACAAGCTCACTTCTTTTGCATTAAAAAGTGCAGTATCTTGGAACCGCGGAGCACATGTCTACAGTTTCCTACAGATGATGCAAATTAAAGTTGTATTACTACGATTTACTTTTCAGCGCAAATATACTTATTATACAGTTGCCGCCACTTACATGAATCACGTTTTTTCTAAACAGTTTTCTTTACTCTTTACTAATAATAAAGTAGAAAGTCTCTCTGTCTGTCAGGATTTCTGTCCGGATCTCTGTCTGTCAGGATCTCTGTGACGCGCATAGCGGCTAGACCGTTCGGCCAATTTTCATGAAATTTGGCACAAAGTTAGTTTGTAGCATGGGGGTGTGCACCTCGAAGCGATTTTTCGAAAATTCAATTTTGTTCTTTTTCTATACCAATTTTAAGAAAAAAATTTCCGAGCAAATTATTATAACGTGGAATAATAAATTACGAAATCATCATAACGTGGATCCGTAACATGGGCGATCCATTTAACATAGCCAATTGGCGAGAACTTCATCATCCATAATTTTTTAATATACAGGCGAACCAAATAACCTTTTAATTTTCTACTGCGGGCAAAGCCGTGCGGGTGCCTGTAGTGATTCTATAAAGCGGCTGATTGGAAGAAGCGGCCAATTCAGTAAAGCTGGATATTGTTCAGTTTTTGACAATTTGATTCATTAAAGAGGTTGATTCAATTAACCAGTGATTCAATTAACCGGCGTCCACTGTATTCTTACATTAACACTGCTTTGTACTAAAAGGTGATTCCACAAACTTGTACGTTAACTACAAAGTAAAACTTACTAGCAAATCTGAACAGTCGAAGTACAACCAGTATTTTGATTGAGAAAATCAATTAACGGCTCACCTGTATTCGCCCTGAGTTCTTCGAAAGTTTTCAGTGTAGTTTCTAACAGCATGCACCTAAAAAATACATGTTTTAAATCGTATTTACTTTGTTTTTTAGGTATAAAACAAGATTGACAAACAGTGGAGGTGAGAAGCTAAATTTAGACAATGGAAGCGCACTTTTTACAAATATTGTGAATGAGAAATGATCAGAGATTGGCGGTCTACACCGTACGTTGTCGAAAATATTTTTCTCCTACTGTTGTCAACATTATCTTTCATTAGTAAGTGGGAATTTTTATTTTGTCTTACTTATTTATTTATTTATTTATATATTGATATAAGCATCTACAGTACTGTACAAAAGTACTGCAACTTTGAGAAGTGTTCAACTTAGAGAAAATGTTTTCAAGTATGAGACCTCGAAACTTTTTTTTTTTTCACAATTCAACTGATGTTTTTTTTTTGTGTGTGTCAAAACGTTACTCGTTAATTAGTTTAAAGATAAGATTAACTTATTAAACACAAATAATTATTTAATTTCATAAACAATTGGATATTAAAAAATGTATCGGCTTTCAAAACATTGAAATCCATTTCAGTTCCTTCAAATAAAGTGAAACAAAGATACCACTTCAAGTTACGCGGAGCAGAAAAGATAATTAATGAGTGCAACTAAACCGAACAGCATTATATATTTTAACAGTAAGTTACCGCCCTTAATCTAAGGCTAAGGCAGAACTACATGAAATATATAATAATACAGCCCGGTTGTCCCATCCAGAGACTGTAGTTTCGTGATCAATGTAGACTCATCATTCCGGAACTGTTAATAACCAAGCTGAAGGCAGCTATCATATCATTGAAGTTGAGAGTGCCAACAACCCGGTAGATAAACTAACGTTATCCCACCCACTGAGATGAGACAAATTGGAGGGAGTGAAGACATTAATTCGCTAAGTTTTAAGTTACGTGATAAATTTTAAAGCAAAGTATTGAAAGGAAACAGGTTTATTTCGCTAGTTTCATCCAAAACGCGTCAACCATTCGTCGTTCTTGACTCACATGACTTGGGGTCTTTAACCTCAGCTTTTGCAAAGCAATGATTGTTCCCTCCATTTACTGATTCCTGCTCTAAGATCCCACCAGAAAGAGTACGCAGCCATGGTTCCCGCTGGAGAGATAAGTTTACTTTATCTACCAGTTTGTTGGATTTTTCAGAAATTAGATAGCAAAAAATTTTGAATAACGAACGTATTTAAATGATTGGCTCAAAATCACAAAATTCTAATACTTCGTTTGAAGGAAAAAAGGACAATACTATCCAGCCATGGATATAAATGATATTCAAGATTCCTTCCGAGATTTCGAAGCGCTGTAGTAAAGAAATCAAGGCGCATGCTTCAAAACAAACATTTAAAAGAATACAGAAACAGTTTAAATTATATTTTCAAACTAGTGGTACCCGCACGGCTTTGCCCGTAGTTGAAAATTAAAGGGTCATTCGATTTGCCTGTATATTTACAAATAATGGATGACGAATTTCTCGCCAATTGGCTATGTTCATTCGCTCTCCCATATCACATCATGATAATTTCGTAATTTACTCGTCCATCTTATGATAATTTTGCTCCGGAAAATGTTCTTAAAATTGAAATAGAAAAAGAATAAAATCGAATTTTCGAAAAATCGCTTCGAGGTGCACACCCCCCTGCTACAAACTAAATTTGTGCCGAATTTCATGAAAATCGGCCGAACGGTCTAGACGCTATGCGCGTCACAGACATCCAGACAGACTTTCCGCTTTATTATTAGTAAAAAAGATAAAGATTTTACATACATCCCACGACGTACATCAATGCAATGTTCCAGTTCCTATCACACACTACTTAGTATGGCACTACTGAATCATGGGAGGGAAATAGTTAAGAGCTCGTGTTATCCTTGCGTATTTCTTCTTGCAAAACCAATTTTTTGCTACCTTTTGAGGCAAAAGGGTGCTAAAATATAACATAGCGCACTCTAGTTGAATTTTTGCTCTATGGCACGAACTGGATTATCACGTTCGTGCCATAGAGCAAAAATAAAATCGTTCATACATAGATTGCTTGTAATATTTGAAAACAAAACTTCAATTATGTGTATTCTGTCACATGCTCCTTTTCTCTGTATTCGTTGTTAGGCGTCGTCCACAAATGTCACGTTTTGAAGGGAGGAGAGTCGTAAGATTGTGAAAAAAGGGAGGAAAGGGGATGATAAGTATTGAGAAAAAAACTTTTTTTTTTTACTAGAATACTAGCTGCGTCGCCCGGCTTTGCACGGTCTATCTTGAAAATAAAACATGTGACGCGTGTTCAACAAAACAGGCTTGTACAAAAAAAAATCATTAACATTTTGTGGCGGATTGAGGAAAAATAACCAAAACGAAAACATTTTAAATCCCACGATAACAGGAAAAGCTTCAAAACAAAAGCCAGAATTTTATTTGTTTGTATTCAAGTTAAAAAATAGCAACCGATCTTTCTTCTCAATGATTTTCTTCACGCTACAAATTTTAATAAAAGCATTGTTACGGAAAGTTGAGATGAAGCAAGGAAAGAACTTGAATGGAGAAAAGCTTTCGAAAATAAGGATTTTATGTCGAAATCTAATCGAGTATCATTATTAATAGTTTTTACTTGACATCCCTGCTAATTATTATCGGAGGATTATGATAAATAGACAAACATAAAGACAAGAAAACTACGAATCTATCGATACCTGGTTCGATGGTAAGTTCACTTGCGTTCAAGAAAAGTAACTCGGATATAGATACATACATTGTACATACGCTCAGTTTTTAATTGTATAAGATGTGTAGCGTGACATGCGACAAGGGGGTGATGAGGGTAAGGTGAATTGTGACGAAAGGGGGGGGGGTGGACAAAAATGTTGAACAAAGTGGGGCACCATTTATGGACAGCCCTTGAATTGTTTTTCTTTTGCGTTTCGAAATTGCAAATGGAACTTTGAAGAACAGTGTACTTTTCAATACATTTCTCTCTTAATTCTTTTCCAGGTTCGAAGACACATTTGCCCCTGCGCATCAACCTGCTGCATATCCCAACCCCCGTTGCCACGGGGGACAGTGTCATCTTAAGGTGTCGTTACGAATTGGGCAACGAAACCTTATACGCTGTCAAGTGGTATAAGAACATGGGAGAATTCTTTAGATTCGTTCCTGGATCCCATCCGCCCCTAAAAACATTCCCGCAAGTTGGAATTGATGTAGACGTAAGTAATTTGTTATGTGAACAAAATATATAGTTAACGAAAAAAAAGTTCTAATCATTCATGTTTTTCTTTGGATAGTTACAGGTTTTATTCCTATTTGAGCATGAAGAATTTTTATCCTTTGTAAATAAGCAGTACATCGATTTAAGGTAATTTTGAACCATGATTACTATTGCACCCCTTGGTAGACGAACACCCTAAATATGTTTTTCCTCAATATTCATTGCACCTTTCAAAACTTTATACGATTAAAAAATATGACATAAATAACGCATTTTGACTACTTATTTGTTGAAAAGAAAATTTCGATTGTTTTTTTTCAAATTAAAAATCTATATTTTTAGCAAAAAACTACCATTTCCTTAACACTTCCAGTGCATTCACTTTTTCATAATATTTAAAACTTTTTTGCGTCTATCTCTTTGCTGGATAATACCAAAGGGTATTTGACCCCCAAATTTGGAAATAATTAACTAAAAACAGGTTTTATAGGTAAATGTTTGAAAATTTTTCCTGAAAAACGTGTCTCTGGAAGGGTGATTCGAATCCCATTCCTATCCCTAACGGCATCAAAGATGGTTTACACTTGCGTTTTAGGACTTCAATTCGGAAAAATTGCCGATGTAGGGAGGGGTGATCGCCTCTCCCTTGTATCCGTCCTTGGCCATGCTCATTTTATTATATCTGAAGTTACTGTTTGGAAGCTACTCTAGGATGCTGGTTTGAAGATGTTAAAATTCCTCGTCCCAGATTTTAATATTCTGTACCAGGGGTTCCCAAACTTTTCCAATTTGCAGTGCCCTTTAAAAAATTAGAATTTTCTCATTTCACCCCGGGCTATTTTTATAATAATGCTTACGTATATGTAATTGATACCGTGGACACTTTGCAGCACCCTTAGCAAAACTCTGTGGCACCCACTTTAGGAACCCCTGATCTACACTACATAATAAATTACAGAACTCTCATGGTGCTATGAAATTAAAATTGGATTTTTAATTCTTAAAAAAATTTTCTTAAGAAAATTCTTAAGAAATTTACTTTTTCTGGTTCAAAGTTCACTACTTTTATTGAAATAACTATAAAATAGCTCGTCAAGGTATGACGGGTGAAAATTGCTTCCATATTTGAACGAAGCAATTGCCTGTTTGGTGATATTTTGATAGTTGAAATTTTAACTCTAACTCCTGAGGATTAACCTTGAACTCCAGTAGATAGCGTTCATTGTTGACCACTTTTTATTTTCTTCTTTCTCCTAAAATGACAGTCTTACCAGTAAAACAGTTAAGTTACCGCATCCAATTCTGCCTTATCAAAATAAAGCATTTCCCTGCATGTCAAACATTACCAAAAAATATTATCAAATTATCATGCTTCGGCGGGAGTTTCATTATTGATGACGTCAGAGCGATACTCGATTAGTGAATTCACTATTATATATATCGTCGCCTCAGAGCAACAGTAGGAAATCTTAGTGTTATTCCTGGGGTTAGATGTCTTACTGTTGCTCTGAGGCGACGATATGAGGATATATTTTACATCACAGGTTTCAAAATTATCCTAAGAGATAACTTTGCACCAGGTAATGATTCATCTCAAAAGTTTTTAATTTTTTTAGCTTAATTTGTAACTATGGAATACCTTAAGAAATTTGACAGGTTTTATGCCAATCTATTCAAAAATACAAATGATATCTCCTAATACGATCACGTTTAATACAAAATCACGGCTAAAACAAACATTTTGTTCATTAAGGTTGGTTTGCTATCTTATTTCATTAAAAATTTCACTTATAGTATGTACAGTAAATTGAAAGTCTCGGCTAAGACGAACAAAAATTTCTAACCCCTTAACTTGAAATGTTCGCGGTTGAATACTGCAATTTTCTTTTCTAGAAATTATTCATCATTTTGTTAGGTGGTAGAAGTCACCATTGTGAGTTGAGAAGAAAATATTAAACATTTTGCATAGAAAATAAAGCCCGTACATTTGTTGACCCTTGGACATTTCAATTTACTCAGAGATACTGTTCATCTTCCATTGCGGATTGCAATCTATTCCTCCATAGTCGATTATCATCTTCCTGTTTCAATATTTTCTAAAATCATTTATTTGTAAGAAATAAGTGATTTTTTTCTGAGTATACTAATAGATTACAATGTGTGTGGGGGAAACATATAAACTCATCAGCAAAAGGAGAAATTCCAATTGCGCAATTATGGAAACCCCAATCGCGCAACCACTTGAACTCCCACAAGGCTGAGAATCTGCACTGGCAGTCAGAGGAAGATTGTCACTGGAAGAGTGAACATGTAATTTCATGTATTAAACAGTGATTTACCAAAAACAGAGTTATGTAGTCAATATCTCACTTCTGACATCACTATCTGTGTATTAGTAGTAATATTTTCTAAACATATAGGTAATCATTTCTTTGTTTTTTCACAGTATCGCTCTTGCACGGTTGTGAGGAATAATGGCTAACACGAATGAATTTGTGGACCTTTGACAGTTCGCATTAACAGAGTTAGACTGTACTATTAAAATAGGAGCGGGACAGTTAAAGAGAGATGGATTGTGAATCAAAGTTATGCCCAAATTATTATAAATACTATGTTACATAATTTTCTTAGAATCTTACATATTTTTAACGGTTAGTCGTTTAGCTATAGAATGTCGTTGATCTATAGAATATATTTTAAACTTCCTAATCGGAGTGCTTTTAGGAGTTATATGTCATTATTTTTTTCATCACTTTTTGAAACGTTCACGAATTGACCGATTTCATTTGGTAGAGTAAAGAAAATCGTAACTTCTATTCAAACGGCGACTTTGTGTTGCCGTTGTGCTAATCTAAAAATTCATCCTCTCTCAACACAAACAGAAATGAGCATGTTCAAGGTCAAACATTGTAGAAGAATCAATAAACATTTATTTTTAAGACAGTTTTCATTTTTAAAATATGTTAAAAGGGTATTTCATTTGAGTTTGTGCCGAGGCTTTTAATTAAAATGATTTTTTTTCTTTGATAAAAGAATTTGTATTTCAAAATGCATTAAACCAGGAGAAATAATGTCCACAATGGAAAATATAATGCTCTTCTTAAAACCTACTTGTCCTGTTTCTATAATTATTGTTGTCACTGATACATTAGGCGAATAGTATGAGGAAATGAACTTCAAGATTTTATTCTTAATTATTTAATTAATAACGAAGAAATTAGGTACAAATCTGAGTATTGAATGTTCCTTAACAACTAGTTCATAAAATTTTCATGATTTTCCTAAAATAAAATTGTTTATCTCAGAAATAGTAATAAAAACCAAATAAACCCGGTTTAAACCAAACAAACCTGGTTTAAACCAAAACACCGTTTTTTTTGCTTTTTTAAAAAAAAAACTTTGTTTTTATACCAACCATGGTTATATCTTTACTAATAATAAATCTGAAAGTCTCTCTGTCCGGAGGATGTCTGGATGTCTGTAGGATGTCTGTGACGCGCATAGCGCCTAGACCGTTCGGCCGATTTTCAGGAAATTTGGCACAAAGTTAGTATGTAGCATGGAAGTGTGCACCTCGAAGCGATTTTTCGAAAATTCGATTTTGTTCTTTTTCTATTCCAATTTTAAGCCCATTTTTCACAGAAATTTAATAAAATGGGAAAGAATTTGTTCTGAAAATTACCTTTCTTTTCTTTACTTCTTTATCTTTCTTCTTTTCTTTTCTTCTTTACTAATAATAAAGCTTAAAGTCTCTCTGCCCGGAGGATGTCTGAATGTCTGTAGAATGTCTGTAGGATGCCTGTGACGCGCATAGCGCCTAGACCGTTCGGCCGATTTTCATGAAATTTGGCACGAAGTTAGTTTGTAGCATGAAGGTGTGCACCTCGAAGCGATTTTTCGAAAATTCGATTTTGTTCTTTTTCTATTCCAATTTTAAGCCCATTTTTCACAGAAATTTAATAAAATGGGAAAGAATCTTTATCTTTATCTTCTTTACTAATAATAAAGCTGAAAGTCTCTCTGTTCGGAGGATGTCTGGATGTCTGTAGGATGTCTGTGACGCGCATAGCGCCTAAACCGTTCGGCCGATTTTATGAAATTTGGCACAAAGTTAGTATGTTGCATGGGGATGTGCACCTCGAAGCGATTTTTCAAAAATTCGATGTGGATCTTTTTCTATTTCAATTTTAAGAACAAAATTATCATTAGATGGACGAGTAAATTGCGAAATTATCATAACGTGGAACCGTAGCATGGGCACAAGCCAATTGGCGAGATACGAAATTATCATAACGTGGAACCGAAAGGTGGGTACAAGCCAACTGGCGAGAAAATTCACCATACATTATTTGTATATATACAGGCGAACCAAAAGACCTTTTGATTTTTCTATTACGGGCAAAGCCGTGTGGGTATCACTAGTAATAGAATAAAACAACACTGAAATCTTAATTAAAAGCACAATAATGAACAGAAGCAAGTAGAAAAGGGGAAGACAGATCTGAGAGATTCAAATTTGCTACCTATCATTAGGAGCTATACCTTTACAGTCAAAACTTGAAACCATCTCTCAGTATTAATTTTATTGATTTTTTCTCGTATTTTAGGTGGAAGCCCCTTGAAAACAAAATTTCTTTATCGTATTACGATGCAACATAAAAACTTGCATCACTGACTACGTAATTAATACGGATCGTTCGAATCTTGGGAATTTAAAGCGAAAGTTTAAAGTCGTTAAGGATCGTTAAACATGCTTCATGAATGAGAATGTGCTCAAAGCGTATTGGCCAAAAAGAAGGTGTGTCTTCATTTTTCAACAGCAAAGCTTTTCTAAAAAGAGAGAAAAAAAAAAGAAAAGTAATCGTTTGACTGCTTCTCAGGAAAAGCCATTAACATCTAATATCGTTCGGAACATAATGAACCGAGACGATAGCTATAAACTGCGCAGTAATATATTTAAGTTTTATCTCTCAGAAGCGTATGTAACGATACAATTCTAGGAAACTAATGTGATAAACCTTTTCAATTAACACGATGTTTTGTTCATTACCAAATGCCAATTTATTTGTAATCGAAAAAAATAACACTAAGAGCGAAACTTATATAGTGCAAAAATGATGCTGTAGTTGCTTCTAAAATAACAATGTACAAAAAATAGCAACAAAACAAATTCAATGTACAAAAAATAGCACAAAGATTTTTTCAGGTAAATTCTTTAAAGTAAAGCTCTAATGACAATAAGTGCTGTAATTTGTTGTCTTGTTGCCAGAAAAAATTTGAACTCGAATTCAGTATGGTCTCAAGATTGGTGTTCTAGCTGCTCTTAATGGCGACTTTGTTTTACTTTGCAAATTTGAGCATAACTCTTTAAGACCGGACCGGGGAGAAATTTTGCCACAGTTACGTCCTGACTTTTTCGACTAAGCTAGTATTTTAGAATTGGAACCGTCCTGTCACCTTAATCACTCGCGCTTCGGGCGCGCAGACTTCTTCACTATTGCTCTAATGGTTTCTTTTATGTAGAATGGCATAACAGTCATCTTTTTTTTTTTTTTTAGAGTAGGTAAACAAAGAAAAAAAAATATTAATCATTTTTAAGAACATTCCAGTTCAAACACAAGCTTAAGATTTATCATGCAATAATTTAAATTTTCAAATTTCAATCAATTCCATTTGCACAAACTGATGAGAATAATTATATTTAATTACATTAATATTCAAAATTTTGGAAAATATTTTCAAAAATTTCGAAGGAACTGCACCTCTATCTCCTCTTTTCCACTTCTGAGTATACTACGGACAACTAATTATCCCAGTTAGGGGGGGGGGAAGCAAAGTTAATAGAAAATAACAGAAAAATTATTTTTTCAAGAGTAAAATGAAAAAAAAAAAAATGTTTTCCTCAAAAAAAATGAGGGGCCAAGAGAGGGGTTAGTGGGGAAGCCACAAAATCTTATTTATTTCCCCCTTTTTTTTCATTTTTTAAAATAAAACTAGTCTATGTATTTGGATTTTTACATTACTTATTAAATGACAGATAAAAATGGAGTTTGGCGTCAAAATTTGGGATGAATAGCCACCGTAGATTACCTCTTCCAATTATTATCTCCATTCTAATGAAATAACATGAGAAAAGTTCAGTTTTTTGGAGTTTTTTGTTTTTTTTTTCACGCAAAATAAATTAATCCGTAAAATCAATCCAATTAAAAATAATTTTTCAGTCGATTGTTAATTTTCAACTCTGAAAAGTAAGAGGGCAAGGCCCCTTTGCTTTTGAAAGTAAGGTAAAATTGCCCCACCCCCCAACCCACACGAGTTGCCTATGACTTTAGCTAATCGAATACGATAAAGATGAGAAAAATTTACGACAATGTTTACTTCCTTTTTAACATAGAAATGCAAGATAGATAAATCTGTAGTGAACGAAAGTTTTCTTGTTTTGATGCAACTCTGAAATCGCTTGGGGGAGGGAGGTGACATTTGTTTTCTCTTAAAAAATCAATTAATTCTAAATTAGTGCTAAAAGTGTAAATGCAACAGATGTAGAAGCACACATTTAGATTTTCTTTATATTTATCAGTAAATAAAATGCTGTATGACATGATTTAAAAAAATATTCCCCACAATTTATTCTGATGCTGTTTTCCTAAACAATGCCTTTTATACAAAAGTAAATATGTACTTTAATTTGTTTGAAGAATTGAACAATTAATTTATATTTTCAAGGAAACAAATTAGTGGGATGTGCTACTCAAAGCAAGAGATAATGTCTTTATAGATTAATTAAATGAATTTAGGAAAGAATTAAATCCGATTTTTTGGTGTTAGTTACACTACAATTGTTAAAGGAATGTAACAATGAGACTTAGCGCCATTAAAAATTTCTGTTTATTCCACTTCAGAGACAGCTGATTTTGAAGATTTAAGCAGATTGTCATTTTTCACCTTTTTTTTGTAAATCATGGTTCTGAATTTACATGTTGACAAACTGACTGAATTTTCCAAATTAATGAATAGAGTGTTGTTCAGAAGAAAATTAGAAAATGCTGTTTTGTGATTAAATTTTTAGAAGTGCAAATATATATTATATTGTTAGTAAGTATCACTTTACTCAAAATTTTGAACTCCAAACCTAAAGTGGATAGTACGGTAGTTTAAAAATTGTATAATATCGCAACGAAATTCTTTTCTTTCGACCATTCTAAGAGAACTAGTAGCTAAGACACTTTCTTTAGTCACACGTGCGACCTGAATACTGGAGTTGGTCGAAACATGCGTAAATTTTTACATATTATGTGTGTGTTTATGTAGTTCTAAGTCCTTATGGAATTATGACATTCTATCTCACTTTTTGTGGGGCGCTACTGTTTGGGTAACAGTTGTGTGGTGGGGTGCAGTTTATTTTCACGAGCTCGTTAAAGCTCTGGGCAGATTTGTTTAGATGCCTTCCAAACTCTGATTTGCTAAGTCTTACTTTTAAGTTTCTAAAACTGGAAAGAAATAATTACATTTAGGTTGAAAATAAAAATAATGAAAATAGAAAAGGTTAATGGATGGCGAAATATTGCAAGTAGTAATTGCACACCCGTGTTGGGTTCCTTGTAACCCTGAATAATGTATATGCAGTTATTTGCAAAGTTTGTGCTTTATTAATGTTGTTTTGTATAATTTTTATGATAATTCGTACATTAATTTATAAATCCTAGAATAGCATTTGTTTTTAAAAAGTGGTATAAAAAGGTGAAGAGTTAAAAGTGCAAGAAATTGAAACAAAATCCTACAACGCATTCGTCTTTTCTCATTTTTTGAGGAAGCCAAGCGACCTCGAGTCATTAGCAGATCCCCATTCATGCAATTGTCGCTATCACTTGCTAAATAGCTATCGGCAAGAAGAAAGAATCTTTTTCCTGGAGGTCTCACAGTAGGGGGTCTTCTTCTACCTACCACCCCTGCATTCGCAGAACTCGGCCGGATTCGGGCGGTCTCGGATCTAAGCTACAGGGCCGTTTTCGGCCGGCCTCGGTCTTAAGGAGTTAAAGTAACGGTAGAAATGGTAATTTTCATTCACATTTAGTTTATTACGAACAAACCACAATCAAGTAATTTCTTAAGTTATTCCAGTATTTTATTTAATAATTTCTGTTATCAGTATAAAAGGAGTAACAGGCGGATTCCAATTTATAGAGAATGACGATCTTTGAGCCATTGATCCTGACCATTACAGGACTCTTAGACTCTCTTTAGGGAAAAAAATGATTCAATTTCATTATTATCAGATCACCTATATTATGAAGCCTCTAATATTCATCCTCTAGAAGTAGATTACCTTGATAAGAAACTTCTACTGTTGAGTCTCTACTTTTAGGTTACCTAGATTAGAAACATCTAATTGTTGAATCTCTACTAATGGATTACATAGATCAGTAACCTCTCATATTAGATTACGTACATAAGAAACCTCTATTGCTGAACATTTACAATAAGACTACATAGATTAAGAACTCCTACCGTTAAATCTCTACTATTAGAGGTTACCTGGATTTAAAAGATCAAATGTAAAACCCAGGGCCGCCGAAAGCCGAAGCGGGCTCCTAGTCAATTTAGTCATTGGGTTTCCTCCTCCTCCCTCCCCCCATAAAACTTATAAAACTTATACCACTCCAACACTAAGCCGGGCCCCTAGTTTCCGAGTAGGCTGACATGACCTCTGGTCGGTCCTGGGGAAACCTCTACCTACTAGAGTACCAACATAATAACTTTCTACTCAAAAACTTCTACTACGCTTTAGTAGACGTTCACTTACTCTTTCATTAAGAAATAGTGATTGTATAATTGATTCTCGTCATAAATTGTCATATTCTGTACAATATAGCAATTATTAGACATCTTATGATATTATGAAATAAAAATAGAAAAATTTTAACTATCTAAAAATTTTGTTTTTCTGGTTCAAAGTTTAAATACTTTTATTAAACTTATTTTACATCACATTTCTCACGTTTCTCAAACTGACCCTGAGTGTCAGCATAAATTTTAAATCTGATTCATTATTCATTTTAAATGGTTTTTATGACTATTATTAACTCAAACTAGAAAGTCACCCGTCAATTTATGACGGGTGAAAATTGCTTCTACTCTTCTACATTTGAACGAAGCCATTGCCTGTTTGGTGTAATTTTGAGAGTTGAAATTGCAACCCTAACACTGATGGATTAACCCTAAACTCCAGTAGATAGCGTTCATTTTTGACCACTTTTTCGTTTCTTCATTCCCCTGAAATGACAGTCTTGCCAGTAAAACAGTTAAGTTACCGGATCGAGTTCAGCCTTGTCACAATAAAGCCTTTCCCTGCATATTAACCATTACCAAAACATATTATCAAATTTTCATGCCGTGGCGCGAGTTTCATTGTTGAAGCACGCGGGTTACTCGATCATCGGCTATTATTTTTATGAGGATGTAGGAAAACTACACAGTTCGTTTGTCTTTAGTTTCTTTCCAATAGATGCAATATTACTAGTGAAATGTGAGTAGAGCAACGAAAAATATTCAAATTCTGAATCAAAGTTACCCTGCGTTTTGATTGTAAAAAACGTGTTCAGTGCTACTCCATTTAGAACTCTATCCTTTCCTTTTTCATTCCATTCTGTTTTAAATTTTTCAGCTGTGACGCCTGCAGTAAATATTCTGCTATTCTGTAACAAAACCTAGAAGATGGTTTGGTTAAAAAAAAACAAATCATTTCCAAACGTTGAAATTCTTTCCCGAGAAACTTCAAATATTTTCGACAAAAAACCTTTCTATAACCCAAAATTTGAAACTTCTGAAAGTTGATAAAAAAATTCTCTCCCAGACGAGTTTTGTGGTAAAAAATGTCTAGAGTTTCATGCCATTTCTGTCGCCATTTTTCAGAAATAGGAGCATTTCCGTGAGATAAAACTGGGTTTAAAGAAATCCTGCTTCGGTTCATTAACCACGATTCGAAAAAGCCATTAATTTCCCCAAAGCTTTTCCATAGGCCGAGCTCGTATATCAAATTTTATGAAATTCAACACCACTGAGATAGATAAATTATGTCCGACGCGTCTTAAATCACGTGTATGGCTTTCCAAAGAAGAGTGTCAAGTCCATATTAATTACTTTTACTGCGGGGAAAGCCAGTAATGTTTTGCTCTGCAGGTCGAGGAAAAATATTTGATCATTTTCATACTTTGTTCAAAAAAAATTAACATTAGTTACTTCAATCAAATCAAATGTAAAATGACTAGAAATTTTTAAAATTTACTTTCATAAATAAAAAGGCAGTGTTTAGAATATCTCATCATACTAATAACACAGGTAAGATGTTTTAGTTATTGATTGCAGAAATTTTTTTACTTTCCTTGTACTTGCAAGGTGGCTTAGTAGTTCGGTGTTGGCTTCTTAACAACAGAAATTCCGAAAAAATAAATTAATAAGCTACATCGCTCATCCGCACACACACGAGACACGCAAATCGAAAAGGTTTGGGAATTCCTGAAGTATACAATCGCGTATTTCTATATATATAAAACATAAATAAATAACCATCTTTTGCATAACTTATTATTGAAATAGTTCTTAAAAATATTTAAAATATATATATATATATATATATATATATATATATATATATATATATATATATATATATATATATATTTTCTTCCTTTTTTGAAAAGTTTTTACTTTTGATAGTACAAGTATTAGTATCCTGTTAAATTAAATTTTAAATATAAGCTGGATTTAAAGATATTTATTTTTTAGAATGTTGTCAATATTGGAGAATATTGTATTAATCACATGTGTTATGTCATTCTTAGCATTAATTATGCTGATAGAAACTAATTTAATTTAGTTCCATAATTCTGTACCCCATATGCAAACACTGTCCTCATATCTAATTGACACCTGAACACTTCTGCAACTGTCAAGCTATCCTAGTTGCACGTATCAGACTTGGCTCGCCCCCAGAGAACATCCTATACAGCCTGTGGGCACCAGAACTCGCAAAATCCATCCACTTAATTTTGTGAACTATTTAGACCTTATTGCACTTCAATAGACAAGACAACAACAACAGCGGAGTGCAGCATTGCGCTTTCTACCGTTTCTTTCGCAGTCAAGTAGGGGAGAGTGCTGTACCTAGAGACACTTTTCATACTTTATAATTTTTAACGTCAATTATTTGAATCAAATTTAAAATCTAAAAGTCACATTAAAATACCACAACATATATTTCTATGCAACATATTTTTTTTTTAAATTAAGACAGTTTGAAAATAAAATATTGCCAGCCATTTAAAGTAAAAGTTCCAAGGTCACCCAAGCATCCTATTGTATCTTGGGACACATTCCGTTATACTATGGAAAAGTCTTCGTGATTCAGGAAATACACACACAAAAAAAAAAAAAAAATAAATAAATAAATAAATATGAAAATAAATAAATAAATAAATAAAAATATATTTTTTCATGGTAGTGAATTAAATTATGAATTATTACCTAACATCAAATGTGTTTAAAAGACTACATAAGGTTAGAACATTGTTCCATGTTCGTAAACATATCGTAATTATTAAGAACAATGCATATGTTGTACCTTGAAACGTGTAATAAGGAACAATATGTTTGGCTCTCCCAAGGTACAATCACCACGTGGTTTAAGAAAAACCAAAATAGCGGTCAATCTAGATGCACTATCATTATTTTCTTACAACCAAAATACTTAAAGTATTTCTTTTTCATAACGAAAAAAAATTCAGTTGATTAGTTTTACAAATAGAAAGACAGAAAATGAAATTAAAATGAAGCAAATATTTACTTAGGAACCATAAAATTTTCTTTCTCTCACAAAACCGTCAGTTTTACTCATTTGATGCTAATTTTTATTATGGCATCAATCAGTGGTGAAGGTTACTATTAGATTTTACAAAAACATGACTGCTAAAAATGAATTCTTAGAAATTAGCAGTGTCCAAAGGCACAAACGTCCCAAGGTACAACACTCTCCCCTATGCTAAAAAATATCAAGTGGTGCAAAGTTAACTTAGTACATGGTTCAAAGACACCCTAGATGACTGTACTTACATTACATATGAAGGGCTACGGGGAAGAACGATCAAAGTCCATTAAAAAAAAAAAAAAAAAAAAAACTCTGGTTAACAAATGGGAACACGTAGATTATTACATACAGTATTAAAGAGAAATATTATTCGGGCAAGAATTATCATAGTGAGTGAGTTTTAACGGGGAAGAACGAGGCTAACTCGGAAAAGATTCGAGGTTTCAAGCATTCGAGGTTTCAAGCTTAAAAACGCACTGAGGAAAATTTGTGCATGTTGGACTACGATCATTCTTCCCCGTGGCCCTTCATATCGTTTCATCCTTTATATCATAACCTTTGACTGTTTCTTTTAATCATGCAAAATACTTTCCATTTATTTTTTAAATTCAGATGTCTAAATCAGACAAGAGTAGTGTCTACTTGCGCAACTTAAGTCTAGAGAGCTTTGGTAACTACACCTGCCAAGTATCCACTGACAAACCTTACTTCAGGTGTGTTCAGACGACGAAGCAGCTAGAAGTTGTAGGTAAGTTGATGCAGAAGACAGTTAATCATAGATTAACCTATTACAAGAGAAAATTAATGAAAACCAGTAACTGAACATCCATAAGCTCATTCCTTTTTCATTGGAAAAGGCGTTCCTTGTAACGCGAAAGACGTGTCTGCAGTAATCTGCAATTTCTACTTTTTGACGTTGTTATTTCTTACTCTACTTATCAGCATAAAGATATTTACTTATCTTACCATTTTATAATTTTTTCCCATTTTAAAATTTTGCTTGTTCAGAATTACCAACATTGGAGAAACAATTTGAGTAGCATCTGTGGTGATCTTGTGGGAGCATTTTGAAATTTTGCAGAGCAGCTTGGTATTTTGCATAAAATTCAATACAAAAACTAAAACCACTTATCTAAAATTGTTTTTAAGTTATGATAATCATTTTAAGCACTAGCATAGAAATATAAAAACAGCTTAAACACTCAGAGTTGGCAAAAACCCGGGTTTTTTTTTAAAAGCCCATGGACCCGGGTTTTTTGAGTTTTTTTAAATAAAACCCAAAAAACCCAACTAAAGCTGGGTTTTTTAAAAAAGAAATGTGGGTTTTTTTGTCCGTTTTTAGGGAAAATGTGGGGTACTTGTAGCATATTGTAGCGTAAGTATATGGACAAAACACAAAAATTGTCTTGAGGTAAAAAAAAGCTGGAAAATTCAACGTTTCTGAAGAAAACTATAAAAGACGATGAAACCCAAGAATGGTGAAGTTTCAGATTTTTTAGTTTCCATGATTACTAACAGTTAAGGCTAAGTTACTTCTCGGATGATAAAATCTATTGTTTGTTTGCTCGTTTTTAATTACTTTTTTTTTTTTTTTTTTTGCATTTTACTTTATTGTATTTCATTTTGTTATGTAAAATTACTGTAGAACCTCAAGTAGTTTAAATCCCTTTTTACTGAATTCCAGCTTAATCAAGACATTTCTTTGAATTTTATATCGCCTGTTTTTCTATTTCTGTGTACAGAGTAAGACATATTAAATTTTTTCGTAAAGATAATGAAAATACTGTACATCCTATTCTGTTTTCTGTCGGACCGTTTGTAAAACCTGTTAATTTCTAAAAAATATACCTTGTTTATTCTAGATTTGTGACGTATTGGTTTGCAGAAAATAATTCACATGAAAGCCTTTTAGCTAGAGTAGTTTCCTCTGTACAATCTACAAATATTGAGAAAATCTGACGTGACAGGACTTAGTCAAGATAATTTCAGTTATTTATTGCGACTAGTTAAAGAAAAAAGTTAAATATATTTATTTAAAATCTTTGAAGTATTTTTTAATGCCGTTAAGAGTTAAGAAATACTATTAAGTTCATAATTCAATTTTTATGTCCATTGTCTGTGGTGAAGAACAAATAAAAAAGTTTAAATTGTGAAAGAATTTAAATTAATTATTTTTTTTTAACTTCTCAGAAAATTAAAAAACCCAAAAGTGGGCTAAATAATGGGTTTTTTTAAATGGATTTTTTCAAAAAATCCCATTGGGTCCAACCCAATAGGGTCCAATCCGGCCAACCCTGTAAACACTATGTCATGCTTGAAAACACTCGGCCGGGAAATGCGGAGCAAAATAACTTTTTTGCGGAGTTGCGGAGCTTCGCTATTTTTACGGAACAACCCTGCAAGGTTCAGAGCATTTGGGAACTCTGCTTATTAATTTACTAGCTGCGTAGCCCGGCTTTGCACGGTCTACCTCGAAAATAAAAGTTATGTCAAGTGACGCGTGCAACAATCACGCTTGAACAATTAAAAAAAAAACAGTAAAACTTTGCGGCATATTCCGAAAAAATAACCAAAAAGGAAACATTTTAAAAATCCCATGATAACAGGAAAAACCTCAAAACAAAACCCAGAATTTTATTAGGGAAAAAAATGGCGACAGATCTTTCTTCTCAATGATTTTCTTCACGCTACAAATCTCAATATAAGCACTGTTACGGAAAGTTGAGATGAAGCACTGAATAATAATTTGAATGGAGGAAAGCTTATTACGCCTTTGGAAAGCCTTTAAAAAATAGGGATTTTATGTCGAAATCTAAGTATCATAATTGATAGTTTTTAATTGATATATCCGCTAATTATTGTTGGAGGATTATGTTAAATAGCCAAACATAAAGACAGGAAAATTATGAATCCATTGATACCTTGTTTGATCTTCAGTTTACTGGCGTTCGGGAGAAGTAACTCAGAAATAGATGGATATATAGATAGATACATACGCTCAGTTTTTAATTATGTAAGATTTTTCCCTTAAAAGCGTCAACTACTACTGCATTGTCAACTACTAGTGCAAAGCCAACTGATCGTTATGCCTTAATCCTTTGCATTGAAACACTCAAAATGGAGAACCTTTTTAAAAGGTTGAGATTGTATAGTTAAAATTATTTTCTTTTCAATTCTGCAGCAACAATGGAATTGCTGTGATATTTTTTCTTGCCCTGCTCAGCTCTAATGATATAGGTATAATAGTATAACTAAGATAAACACGATTTATGGCTTTAAATCTAATACATTCTTCTAAAGCGCTGATGCTTCTTAATTGTTAAAACCAATTCCCAAATTTTAACAGTAGATATTTGGTAGTCTTACCATCTAACGAAATTCCACACATACATAGCACATTGAATGCGATATTTTTTACTGCAATAAATTATTTAAGTGCGCTCATATCTTTACATTAAACTGCAATATTTATTCATGCATGAATTATAACTAGAATTTTAGGAGGAAATATTATTTATATTTAAAACAAAAAAATGTTGTATTCAAAATTTTCAGTGCTGCAAAAAATCTTACAGATTTCTTTAAAACTGTTGTGGCAAGGTTTAATGGGGCCAATTTTTTTTCTAGAAAAACCCGCAATTCAGAATTACATTGAAATTACTAAAATAAAATCTTATTCAACGCATTAATAATGCTAGCAAAGATTAATTGTTGGCAGTACAAACAACTAATAGATAATCACAAGTCATTAAAAAAAATTTTAATTGAAAACAGTAATTTTTCAAAACATTTTTTCCATTTCAAATTTTTGCTTTGCTCCTTTTTCATTTCTTCACTCACAAAAAAGGCTGTTGCTCAGTTTTTTTAAAAATTTATATCCTTTAGAAAAGATGTTTTTTTTTAAAACACAAAAAGTCTATTTCCTATTTCGGATCTCAGAATCCTTAATATCTGCCTATTTTTCTAGTTCCACCTTCAGATGGTCCAGTACTTATGGAAGAAAAATCAGACTATGAGTTAGGAGACAATGTGTCTATTCTTTGCAATTCAGGAAAATCCAAGCCAGCGCCAGAGCTCAAGTGGTACATAAACGACCAGTTAGTAAGTTCCCAAATTTAAAGCTTTTTTAAAAATTAATCCTTAACGTATTGTAAAAAAACTTACAGCCATTTAGGGCAGCTGTGAAATATGCGGGTAACTTATCCCTTTTCATATTTCTTAAGTAAATTTAACTTGATAAAAACTGCAGGAACCACAATGCTGCATTCTGATGTGAAGGTTTAACAATTTATTAGTTTTTACTTTGCAAAATAAGTTGGCAAGCACCGGTATTATACACAGGGTGGTTATAATAAAAGTTACTCTGGACCTATGTAGAATTTGTGGACGCATATTGTGACTCTAAGTTGAGCCTTGACAGTGTTTATTTCTTTTCAAGAAGATAAGTGAAAAAGTGACGTGTTTATCACAAGGATTTGAGTTGGAATTGTTCTGCAACGCTACTGCGAAAGCAACCAAACTCAACTCAGCGTCAATAACTCTTCCCGGTCAACAACAACAACAACAAAAAAAAAAGAGGCAAAATTTTTCAAGGTCATGGCTCAACTTAATCGAGTCGAACGTTATGTCACTTTATGTGTAAGGAATTTATGTTTTAATAGTCTAAACGCTATGTAGATCATAAAAAGAGGAAACTTGCAGTCAGAAAACTTCAAAATTTTACAACTTTTTGAAAAAGAGGTGCATGAAGAAAAAACAATAATCTTCGAACAAAACATTTCATTTACATAATTCAATCATTGGGCTTCTTGTTTGCTTCAATGAAGTTTTTATATTACGTCAAAATAAATATAGTAGCAAATAATTTGTACATAATAAATCTGTTTTCCCGGATGTGCTTCTGACATAGATTAAACCGTCTTGCGCAAATCAAATGAATATCAAGTTTTTAAAAGTTAATTTTATTACTGTTTTTATGCTTCTTTACGTGAAAATTAAGATGCTTTTAATCCATCGTAAGAACTACAACCGAGTCAAATTAACCTCATTAATTCGCTTCAGAACTTTCTAAATGTACACTTTAAAATGTCATGATGTAAGCATTTTCAAAGTTTCTTTTTACTTCCGAAACAGAACTCTTTAGCCATTTGCACGAAGCATTTGCTGTTGCCAAATCAGTAATTCAATCGCGCCACAGACTTTGCAGCAGTGTCACGTGCACATGTTCTATTTTCACTCATTTGTCATATTTAATCACAGACTGCAGGTAATTAACACAGATCTCAACCTTTTTTTCTTCCAAGAGCTTTAGAATCGATGAATCTTTCCCGCGTTACGAATCTTCCTCCCTTATGAAAACTACTTTTCAAATTTAAATGAATTACATGTAATTAAGCTTAATGGCGCTTTGAGACTTTCAAAAGATACTCTTGTTTCGATGAAATGGTGTATTAAATCTTCCCTTACATTTCTTTTCACTAGATAATGTGGTCAAAAGCATACAGTTAATGAATCATTGCAGCACACAATAGCCTCAAAGGGGGAAATTGAATTTCGATTATCTAATTTCAAGAGATGCTTAAATTAAACTTTTGATTCTTTTAATTGCGTAAACACAGTTGAAATTTTACAAAGCTCATAACAGAGATTATATATTTTTTTGTTACAATAAGTTATGTCTAAAGTTTGTAGCAATTGTTTTGTGACAATTCGTTATGTGTAAAGTTTCTAGCAACTGTTTTGTTACAATAAATTATGTCTAAAGTTTGAAGCAGCTGTTTTGTGACGATACGTTATGTCTAACGTTTCTAGCAACTACTTTGTTACAATCCGTTATATAAAAAGCTTGTAAAGGGTGGTTTTTTTTATAGGTATAGAACTTTTAAGTTGGCAACACTGTTTGATACGTGTGCCATTTTGATAGCTGTCACTTGTTTTGTTTCCAGTTCGGTTTGCCATTTCATCATGAATAGACAACAAAGCGGTGCAACTTGCCACACCGCGTGTCACAATTGATTTATTAAAAGAAACGTTTGGTGAACGAATAATTTCTCGTAATGGACCCGTGAATTGGCCTGCAAGATCATGCGATTTAACACCGCTGTACTGCTTTTTGTGGGGCTATGTGGAGTCTCAGGTCTGCACCGATAAGCCACAGACGATTGACGTCTTGGAAGCGAACATTCGCCACCTTATTACTGACATACGGCCTCTATTGCTGCAAAAAGTGAGAAAATTGGACTTTCTCCGAGCCAGCCGAGGTGACCATATGCCAGAAATCATATTTAAATAAAAATGGCAAAGAATCATCTTTCGAATAAAGCAACATTCATGGCAATTAGCAACATTTAACTGTGTTTTACTTGAACCTAAAGTTCTCTACCTCTAAAAAAAACACCCTTTAGCAACTATAAGCTTAATTCATTGGTTAAGTATTTTACTTAAGCTGAAAATAAAGCATTGTAATTAGCGCGTGCAATAGTTTTTGGTTTCAGTTTTCGTTTGGAGCACAGTCTTCTAGAGTCAAATAGAACGGCCGAGAAAAAGTTTGATGTGTTAGAAAATTGTGGTCGGTTTATTGTTCTTGAGGAGAAAAACTTTGTATCCGAAGGTAAAAAGGAGGGAAAATAAGACAAATATCAAAAATGAAGTGTTTAAACTTAAGGGAGTGTCACATGAACCAAAGTTTATATCCATGTCCGTAACAAAGACGATTTTTGACATAGAAGTATAAAGTTTCGAAATAAAAAAATAAATATTATTGTTGATATTTTTGTACCATAATGATCAAAATAACCACATTTAATGTCGTATTAACTTAGAAACTATTGACAACAAATTGGGAGAATTGACCGAACAATTGGGACAGTTATAATACGCATGAGAAAAAGATGTAGCCGGGGCTGCTGAGTGGAAGAAAAAATAACAGACTCCAATTATTTAACTTCAAAATCAGTCCGATTCTAACTTGTCGACTCCTGACTCTGCCATGGCACCGCAGCCATGGCAGAAATGTAAGCTCAATTACATGATTCCCGACTCCGACTCCTTTACTCCAAAATCTGTCCGACTCAGTAACCCTGGTTGTTTCACGAAATTCTTCATAAAGATGCGATTTATATTTTTCTTTAATTTCATTTTAAAATTTGAATGAAGAAAATATTAATCTAATTGCAGCTAACCACAACAGAGTTCATATAAGGTAAAGGCACCAGTAACAGACATGCTTAAGGCATCGCTTTCAGGTTCACTCAATTTTCGGAGCCTTTTAATGTATTTAGATTTTTAAAACTATTTTTCTCTCATGCAACAACATCTCGTCTAACGTTTGCCTGCTTCTGGATCCTCTGAATTAGTTCACTCTATTTTTATTTTCTCAATTTCGAAAAAAGGTCCGACCCCCCCCCCCCCCCCCCCCCCGTAACAGAAACACTCAATTCTGACGATACCCAATTACAGACAGGATGGGGAAAGGATGAGTAATGGACAAAATTCTCCTTTTCTCTTCAAAATGTAAAAAAGTTCTTCATTTTCAGATCTAAAGCCTTATTAAATTCAAATGAAATGAAACACAAGCTGACCTCGTGGTATCTGTTCATAACCTTCCACCACTGTCTTGTAAATGCCGCCTGGCTCATAAAATTCACCTTGATAATAAAAAGTGTTTTTTTACAAGTAGAGAACTTTAGGTTCAAATAAAACACAGTTAAATGTTGTTAAGTGCCATTAATGTTGCTTTATTCGAAAGATGATCCTTTGCCATTTTTATTCAAATATAATTTCTGGCATATGACCACCTCGGCTGGCTCGAAGAAAGTCTAATCGGAAAGTCCAATTTTCCCACTTTTTGCAACAATAGAGGCTGTATGTCAGGAATAAGGTGGCGAATGTTCTCTTTCAAGACGTCAATCGTCTGTGGCTTATCGGTGTAGACCAGAGACTCCACATAGCCCCACAAAAAGTAGTCCAGCGGTGTTAAATCGCATAATCTTGCAGGCCAATTCACGGGTGCATTTCGCGAAATTATTCGTTCACCGAACGTTTCTTTCAATAAATCAATCGTGACGCGCACTGTGTGGCATGTTGCACCGCCTTATTGTCTTATTCATGAGGAAATGGCAAACCGAACTGAGCACAAAACAAGTAACAGCTATCAAAATGGCACACATATCAAACAGAGTTGCCAACTTAAAGTTATATACCTCTAAAAAAAGACACCCTTTACTAGGAGGTTGCACCGTATTCATGGGCCACAGAAGCATCAGTTTTACCCGACTAAAACTTTTATTATTTAAATCCAAACTTGCTGCTGTCTGTTTCTGGACCCTTGTCTTTTACTGGTGACGTTACCCTATTCTCCATTAATCAATCACTTAAAAAAATTTAATAATATTTCTCAGAAGAAAAAAGTTAGTCAAATAATAAAATATATCACGTAATTTATGTTTATTGATGAAATTTGTTTGTATTTATGGCAATATAAGTCAAATCTTCGCATATAATAGTTCTTCCGTGAATATGAACATGTTTTAGTCCATAATTAAAAGTTTCTGCTGTCTTCTGTAGGTCCGGCATTTCGAATTTTTCTATAGGTTGGGAGTGGAGGGGACCAAGGCTGTAAACCAATGCAAATTTTATCGAAATACAACCAAAACCACGCTTATTTAATTATAAAAACATTAATTTTTCAAAGCCAGAGGAGGTGACCCCCTCCCCCCAAAAATTACGGTCCTGGTCTTCTGATAGCCAGTTTTAAGTGCTTTCCTTCGTTCAGAATTTTACGATCGATTCGATGGATCGATGATCTAATGGATTTTACATAATGTGAAACTTAAATTCTTGACCGCAAAATTCAGTGTAATGGGACGAAGTAAAAAATTATTCGTCTATTTTCAGGCAAAGTCTGATCTATCCGACCAGGAAACAGTAGTGTATCCGGACCAATTAGAAAGCTCAAGTCTTGCCCTTCGGTTTCGTCTCAAACCAGAAGTCATTCACAACGGAAGAGTGGTGCTAAAGTGCGTTGCTACCATCAACCACATCCATGCTGTCACAATCAAAGAAATTAGAGCTACTGGTAATTACATTTCCTTTTGCATTTTTTAAATTTTCTTTTCGATGGATAACTGCTATGACTAGAGTTGCCAGATTTCTGAACTGTTCTACCGGAATGACCCCCTCCCCCTCCTTCCACAGCCTTGCCAGGTATTCAAATTATTACACAGCCTTGATGGCTGTTTTTAAAAGTGTTTTAGTGGGTTGTTCATTTGAGAATCGACCGATTAATTGGCAGAACCGATTATTGATGAAAATGATTAATTTTTATGATACCAATTTCTCCATCATTTTTTACTTGCTTCTGTATTGTTCACGAAGGATTGTATTCCCGGAAGAATTTTCACTCAAATATCGGCCTAAATTTCCATTTTGCGCACCCCCGAATGAAAGTTTTAGGTACGACCGCACGTGCATATATACCTAAGAACGTATGGACGTCTGAAACATCCATTTTGACGATCCCCGAGTTAATTACCACGAGTTTTCTAGTTACGTCTGTACGGGGGAATGTATGTGCGTATGTACGTATCTCGCATAACTCAAAAACGGTATTCCGTAGAAAGTTGAAATTCGGTATGTAAACACCTAGTGGGATCTAGTTACGCACCTTCTCTTTTGGTTGCATTCAGTTGTTCCAGAAGGTTTCTTTTACACCGTTTTGGGGGAAAATCAGTGTTTATTTCAATCCAAACTGAAGTGATGTAAAAATTAGGCGAACTCTTGGCAATATGTCGCCACGCTTTTGATAGCCAAATCTTTCCGCCAACCTGGCGATAATTCGCGACAAACCTGGTTTCAATTTGGCGCTATTGGAGATTTTTAGAGAGTTAACCGTTGAATCATGTTAAATTTGCCGATATAAGGAAAATTAATTTCTGTATACGTTTTTTACTTCGGTTCATAGTAAACTGGGAGAGGGGGGATTTAAAGTGTTTCCTTGCTTACTCTAAGGTACTATTATCATTAAATTGGCGTAAAAGGAATGGCGTGAAAGATCATGTGAGGCACATACATCAGCTCGTTTTATTTTGTACTTTCTGCTTCAGAAAGTGTTAGTAGTTTATTTCTGAGAGACGATTCATTTTCTTTACTTTCCTCATTTTCCAAAAATTAATTTCAAAATCTCATCCAATTTTCTTTGAACCAATTTTTATTGTATTTTTAATAAAATTAAATTTCGTCAACTAAATATGAAAACTTAAAAATATTAAGGGGTAGCTTGAGGTCATCAGGCTAATTTAGGATCACTTTTAATTTAAATTTATTTTTTCGTTATTAGTATCTATTTAATCCAATATTTTTCTTCTTTGTTAGAAACATAAGGTTATCTAAAAGCACTATACTAAAGGAGAAAAGCATCAACACATGAAAAATGTTCCAGCATTGTATAAATGCGTATATTTACTCAAAATAGAAATAAATAAATAAACAACATTGCTTCAAACAATATTTTGTAAAAAAATAAAGTATATTGCACTTATTTATTTTAAAAATCAAATGATATTTAATAACAATTTTTGTAATCAAAAATTACTGATTTAAAGAGTAAGTTGTAAATTGTATGATGTAATCAAATGCATAGTTAGAAGGAACAAAATGGCTGGAAAAATAAATAAATTAATTCATCAAGATATGTCACCAAAAGCTGGGGTGTGAGGAAATTATAACATATAGGAAATATCTAGGTTTTCTTTACAAAATAAAACAAAAGCATTAGGAAGCTTTTTCTTTTTCTTTGGAGAGAGTTATTGAGGGGAGGTTGCAGTGGGATCATATACACATTAGTTTATTTCTGTTACATTTCTGTGTTTCAAAATATACATAGAAATAACATTAATAACACAAAAACAAAAAGTAGCTGCAAAGTAGGCGATGGGGGAAAAAGTTAGGAAAAGGGGCCTACGATGTTAAAACTGTTAACTTGATACATTCAGCTTTATTATTAGTAAAGATTAAGATTATTAAATAATTTATTTTTTAAAACTCTTTTAAAATACTAGCATATTAACATGAAAACTGATGTCTATTGCATTAGTTGTTTAGACTCATTAAAACTTTACACTTATCAACTAAGAGATATTTCAAATAAATTTATTCAGTTAAACCCTGTTGAACTACTACATTGTGTACCTTTTAAACTAAATACAGTTATTTTATTTTAGTTTCCATTAAACATCACATTTATAAATAATCTAATAATATACTTTTTTTTAATAACGCATTACTGACAATACTTAAGATTTAACTGTAGTCTTCATGCCTCTAAACTCAGGATTCGTTTAATTAAAAGGAAAATTAAGGAACATTTCATCGCGAAGTATTAATCCTCATCAATTCATGTACTTTCACAAAATTCTTAAATAGTCAAAAACACTCCAACTCGACAAAAACGCTAAAGTTTCTCTCTGATATTCAGTGAAATTTTTCTTCACATCATTAACATTTTTTCTATCGTAAGAATACTTTCAGATTACAAGATTTAGTTCCAGAAAGTTCCCTAATCCCTTGTCAAGTTTCTAAAAAGAACAACTTCTTAATCCCCTGTCACATTTTCTTCTATTTCTCGCTTTAAGGACTGCGCCATTTCCCTTTTTTTTCTTTGTTCTTCACTGATATCTTCCTTTCATTTTCAGGTGCCAAAACGACAGAACTTCATGCTTGGCTACTTTTGATAGCTTTAGTAATGACTCTAATTCTCAGAGTGAAAGGCTTAACTGTTTAAGTGCGTTCAAATACTGATTCTTCAGAACTACACTGATGATGAGTGAAATAAACTGGATACAAGATGAAGGGAAAGTTTGCTAAACAAAAGAACCCAAAGAAATGTGAAAATAGAAATCATTAAAAGTTTAACAAATATATGTATATTTTAGAGTGAGTTAGAACAAAGTGATCCAAGTACACTTCCGAGAATTCCGCTGATATGAATATTTTCAACTTCATGGCTTGCAAAAATTTCTCTGCATATTTTTTTTTTCGCTAAACTAGGACAAAGATTTATTGCTCAAACAACAAAAATTATTACTTGAAATCCGAAGCGTTCTGATGAATGATGGAAACTTACCAAATCACATGAAAATAACTTACTTACATTCTAATGGAAACTGTTAATAAAAACGTTTGATGCTGATCATGAGAATTTTCGGCAGCAAATTTTTGTAAATTTTTGAAATTTCACAAAAAACACACAGAGCGTGACATTATTAGTTTCTTAAAATGTAATAGAATGTTGTAACTCGGACATTCTAGCTGAACTGAACACCAAGTAAGACCTCACATTTACTGATATAGTAGGCGAGAGAAAAGATGGACGACCACCAACTAGAACGCTTGAATCTGTCGGAGAAGACCTGAAGTATCACTACTAAGGAAAATGGAGGAACTTTGCTTTGCAACATGCCGGATGATGAAAAGGACATGGGACAACTATGGTCTGCACCAGGCTGTAATGTCATTGGCAGTGCCTGTTTACGGAACAGGCCACTAGGCCCTAATCTTTAGGAGTCTCCAAATGGCTGATTTTATTTTAGCCAACGGCCAAAATAAAAAAGTCCGACGTCGGAGGTGCCCCGAGAAAATGTGGCCTAGAGAACCTACCAATATTTTATTCAAGCCCTGGCCATTGGAAGACGAATAAACTGCGACAAACATTCAGATATATCTGCAAAACTCTGCTTAAGTTTGTCTTTTATTCTAAATGCTGATGGGTAGTTGCATATTCATAGCAGTGAACTTGAATGTTCACAAAATATCACAATCAAAGTCCTTTGAATATGGTAACTTGTATGGTATTTTGTAATCCCATCTGACACAATATGCATGTTGTTTTCTATTTGATTTTGTGTAAATGATTCTCTGATAGTGTTGCTGCAATTATTTCGCAAATCTTGTTGGAAATACTGGCTTCCAATTGAATAAATAAAATACTTTAAAAATTGATAGACGTTGAGCAATATATTGCTATTATCTTTTAAGAAAAGACTTTAGGATATCTGCGGTTTTTTCAAAACGTGTCATTTGTTTTTAATGTCAATTATTTTATTATTTGCTTACCAAAAGATTATGTCCTCAGTAAAAGCTCATTGAGAACGATAAAAATATCAAACATTCAATTCTTGCTACGACACTGCGGATTAAACACATTCAGTGGAAAAGAAAATTGCCCGCTTTAGAAAACTAGACCTATTTAATTTTTTCTTCGGCTCCCCCCCCCCCCCCGCTCCATCTAAGGATCATTTATTGGATTAACGATACAAACATAACATATTTAGCTAAGAACTTAAAAAAATGTGAACATCGCATGACTTCTTTTGTATGACTGTTTAAGTGTATGCATATTTTCAGCAGTAAAAATAAGTTTAGTTGAAATCTGTAAACCGGAACATTTTGCCATTGCAAAACTTTTCAAAGGGCATGCAAGAAAGCAATAAAAAGCTAATGAGCATGGTTTGTATCGTTAACACTCGTATAGAGACTCGAAATAAAAAGTTGAATGTTTCTGTTAAATGAGTGCAGATGAACGCATAAATGTTTCAATGGCCTAAAGAAACTTGTCAAAATTTATTCACAAATAAATAAGATAGAAATTTCAGCAGCATCTCAAGAGATGAGTAAAAACATCGACAAAAAATAAGTAAACCGAGTAGCTATTCAAAACTACGAGCAGAAACAATCTGAGAATGCCCGTCCTCAGTTGTCCTTGACTAGTACTATAGAAATTTCTAAAAAATATAAATAAAAAAAAATACACTGCGCCAACTGTTTCTATCATGCTTAGAGTCTTTGAAATAATGACTTTAACATCACGGAAATTCTCGCTTCTAAATAGGCACAGAATTTCCAAGAATAAAAATTGTTTTAAGTCGAAATGCATTTTATATACAGGGTGCCTGCTCAAGTATGTTGTAGCCCAAATGATTTTTGAACGGCAAGAGCTATAGTTATAAAAGCTATATTAAAAAAAAGAGGGAATAGGTATAGCAAAGATGCCGGGCGCTACACATTGAAGCCACAAAAAGAGCCACCTAGTGGCCAAGCTCTGAGTTACCTTTCTTATCTCAGAAACTGTAGGATATACAGGAAAAAGTCACTTGAAAAACATCGTCAAATTGAAGAATAAAATACATCTTTTGCACAGCAATGTTGAAAATAGTAGGCGTAAAATGCAGTCGTCAGGTGTGGTGGCTGCATAGAATAACCTCCACGTTCACCTGACCTGAACTTTTACATCTTTTTTGGTAAAAATACCTCACATAGCGAGTGTATGCAACCTCTTCACAAATACTGCAGGAACTTTGAAACCGTATTACGTATGCTTATGCCAGCGGTCACCTACCATGTTGCACAATGCACAATGTGCATCGGAAAGTGCAATCCCGTGTCTTGTGTATTTGTGCTGAAATATACCGTTTTGAGCATTGCAGATAGATGAGGCTCCTTTCCGGCAAGAGTACTTTTGATCAAAGAAAGGTGCATTCTCAACATTACTGTGCAGAAGATATATTTTCTTTCTTAATTTGATAATGTTGAACATTTTTGTAGTTGACTTTCTTACCCGTATCTGGCACCGTTTCTGAGATAAGAACACTGACTCCGAGCTTTGCCATCAGGTGGCGCTGGTAACGGCTTAATTGTGTAGCGCATGGCAACTCTACTACATAGACCCAATTTTTATGCATTTGCCGTTCAGAAATTATTGGGGTGAGAACGGACATTTGCTCTGTATACTAGAAAAGAGAGTTATTTACAACTTTTATAGCATCACAAAACTAGGACAACAGTTTCATAAAGCAGAGCTCTTCAGTTTTTAAATATTTCTGATGTGACTGAAAAGTTGGATGTGAAATAAAAAGAAAAAAAAATTCAAAGAAAAGAAAGTTCATTTTTAATTCTCATAACTGGATAGTGCGCGCTCTCTATCGACGAGAAAAGTAGCAATGGGTATGGAAAAAGGCAGAGCTGGGTACTTAACTATGATGCCACGTTTATTCATGGCTAATGAAAATCATTTATAGACACAACTATTACAAACTGACATTGTTCATTATATACCAATAAAATCAATAACACACACTATATATAAATAATTCAAAGACATATTGCTTACACTTGAAGTTTCTACATTATTGATCTGACCTTGATCATTACCTTTATCTCAAAGACTGTACACTTGGATCACTATTTTATCTGGCTTACTCATGCTTGAGAACAGATGTATAATACACATCTGTTCGAAGTCTGTTTTACTTTACACTTTGACAGTGATGCATCAGTGTATCATATATAAAAGATATGTAAACTTTATAATGATAAAATAAAAGCGTTTGTATTTGAAGTGCACGGTTCATTCGCTGTTATAAATGAAAGGGGGATACTTCGATAATTGGGAATCTGGCGTGGTCGTCTCAATTTTGGCGTAAATAATTTTATTTTGGTAACCATGCTGATTTATAGTAACCCTATGTGAATAGATGTTGCCGATCTCTGCTTTGATTTGCAAAGAAAAATATCTCTCGCGCTGCAGCCAAAATTGATGCCAATGAAGAAAGATGGCCAGATTCCCAATTATCGAAACGCGTTTTGGATACCACACCAACAACATAGAAATGCCGTAATTTGAATTTCTTTTTATGCTTTATTTTCAGCGTAAATCAAATAAGCAAGTGTGTACAATAGAGCTAAAGTACAATAAATTTTAAAAAATGCACAAAAATGAAAAATTTGCAGTTCCTGCACTTTACCTTCCCACAGCAATATTAAAATACTATTTCTCATTTTTTGGCAGCACCTTTGTGTCTTCAAAAGAAGGGGGAAATTATAACTTTAAAAACACAAGGAACTAAGTGAAAAAAACTAATTTTTTCACATGAATGTGAACCTCAGAGTCATACGTTGTGCAAAAATTGCGATTTTCCGTTTATTAGTGCACTGTATGCAGAAACCTATTCCGCATCGAGTCATGTGAACATAATTCTTAAAAGAAAATCCTTTTCAATTTTTATCAGGATTAAAAGAGCGCGAGTCCCATCCTTTGCATGCGCCAGAAAAAAGTTTTTCTTCTCGCCTGTAAAATTATCATAGTGTGACTTACGTCCTTCTGGCTCTGAGGTACAAATATTTTCTATTTAATTATTAAAAACATTTTTCGTCAAATGAATGACTAAATAATGGAACAGTACACTAATAAGTAAATTAATCAATGTGAAAAAATGAGTGAGTGAATAAAATAGAAAATGAATGAGAAAATAAGTGAATGAATGACTAAATAAATAGGTGAATAAATAAGCGAATGAATGTCAATGAATGAATTAATAAATGAAAACATAAATGATTTAATAAAGGAATGAATAAGTAAACGAAACCAAGTCTTTAACTTTGCCCAATGCTCTTTGCTCCAAGTGCGCTAGATAAACTATACAGTGGCGGCTCATGCCTTGAAAAAGTGAGGGGGCCAGATTACAGGTGCACTTGTCCCCCTCCGGTTTTGAAAAAAATGTAAAAAAATATAACATTTAGGGTAAAGACACCAGTAACAGACATGGGTATTTACGACATCGCTCTCAGGTCAACTCAGTTTTCTGAGCCTTTTAATGCTTTTTTTTTATTTAGACTTTTTAAACTATTTTTCTCTCATGCAACTACATTTCATCTAACGTTTGGCTTCTTTTGGATTAGTTAATTCTACTTTTTTTTGCTCAATTTCGAAAAAAGGTCCTACCCCCAGTAACCAGGGGCGTAGCTAAGGGGGGATTTTGGGGACAACCCCCCCCCCCCAAACGTTAGTCTCAAAAAAAAAAAGAGAAAAAGAAGAGGGAAGAGAAAGAAAAAAAGAAGAAAAAGAAAAAAATCACTATGACTTTTTTCTGTGTAACAAAGGTCAAAAATTCACTTCGCTCCCCCCCCCCAATGCCATTGAAAATCTGCTCCATGAGTGACCCTCAAGTATAAAGACGCTTCCCTCTGCTGCGACAATTTTTTGATAATTGAGTGACTGCTTTGACACTTCGATTTAGAAATGAGATTGTTTGTTAAATCCACGTATAGGCAACCTTTCTTTGTCATCTAGATTCTGCAAATTGTTAAATATGTTTAATTTTATGAGCCGCGCAGTGGGAATATTGCATACAATCGAATCTGTATACTTCGAATTTCACATTTAAAAAAATCGAGATAAAGAGGTTTTGAATTACGGAGGCTTTAAGAAACTTTTTATAGAAATTTGAAATATGAATCGCAACAGGAAGCTGGATTTCTACAGATTCGTTGAAAATCATTTTATTATGTACCTTCATATTTTTTAAATTTGTCATCGTAAATCACTTAAAAGCTTAAATATCCTGAATTCCATAAAATATTTCTTTTAAAGGAGAAAAAAATGACTGTGCAATTTAATTTGCAGAATTGGTTGTAAATAATATTACGAAATTTTCCACAAAAATATAATTTTCAAAGTGCTTTTCAGACCCTAGTTATTTTGTTGGCAGTTAAATTTATACAAATTGCTATATTTATTACCTATATGTGTGTGTTGTACCCTGACAGAGTGCATCATTGGTAAATTGCATATTGGTACACTTGTTTAAAAAACAATTATATTAAGAAAAAACATATTTTGTTTCTCACAAAGATCATAAGTCAAGCGCCTCGCCTGTTGCAAAACATTTTGTAGAAATGAGCACCGTCCTTTTCCGTTGCAAATGGGAGAATAAAAAGAATAAAAGGGTTTCTGCGTGGTAGGGGGAGGGGAGAATCAGCGAGTGTCTGAATGGGGTTGTTTCCTTCAATCAAAAGTAGTACTTCTAGTCACTGAAATTGATAGAATAAGCAAAAAAAAAAATAACATGGACCCAGAAAATTCTTTCATTTTCTCAACAGTTATTTTTTTAATTAATTTTTTAAAACGTCCGATTTTGCAAACAAGGCGTGGTCTTGATGACGCCACAAATGATGCTCTTTGGCGCATTTTGTGCCGCGTTTCCACGTTATGATAATCAAGAAGCGAATTAAAATTGCGCTCTACGCTTGCTATCAACCATATCGTTGATAGCAACACGTGAGTAAAGATGCGAATTAAATATTTTGCTCTGTGAATGGCAACACAGAATGGTATTTCATCATTTGTGATGTCATCGGCAAGAAATGTAAACAATGAAAGCGCAACGATTTAAGTAATTTTTTAAAAATATTAAACTTAAACAAATTATTTTAAAAATGGTTAGAACCTACGTTTTTAAGCATGTTCTTTCAGAAAAAAATACTTTTAAAATTTTGGAATCCACCCCATTAGGGTGTTTGTTTAACTCATATTATTAGGTCCGAATGACCGAGACTTTTGAGAGACGAACTTTAGGATAGTTATTCGAATTTTCTAGTTATGTTCAAAGAAGCAAAAATTTAGTCGTGAGGAGTTATATTTCAATCATTGAAGAAATTAGACTACAGATGGAATTGTAATTTAATTTTGTTAAAAGAGGGAAAGTCAACACGGGACAAAGCTTAGTACTTCAAATATTGCCCAGCAGTACCTGCAGATGCTAGAAGGATATTTTCATTTTTAGTGTATTCAAAATAAATTTTCTTCATCAGTACAAGACTTTATATACACCCTGTACATTTATCTTCTTAATAACAAATTAAAAAATATAAAGAGGCCAATCATTTTCATTCAGATGTGAAAACTTTTTAGTACGCAAGTAAACAAGCTATTGGCGCATATTTTTAAAATTTTAGTGCACATTTTTGAATTCTTAGTGCATTTTTGTATCCATATTTTAATGATTTTTATTGCATATACTCCAGGTTCATTGAGTACACTAAGCAAAAATATAAAGTTTTACACTTTTGGTACGCACAAAAATATCTTCGAATAAAAACACGTGGAAAACGGGTGATGTAAAAATAACGCCAATCCGAAATTTAGTAGCGATATAAAAAGAGAAAAGCTGCCATGTTTCTATAGCTACTTCTTCCTTTTCAACTATCTTTAGCCCTTCTAAAAACATTTCTAATGTTTAATGCATAAAATCAAGTCAGAGAAAACTTGTCTTGCGAAAATCAGATCTTTATTCTTCCTCCAACAAAATTTTTCTACCTAAAATGGATAAAAATTTCAAAATGCCTGCAACTAAGAGTCGATTTCCATTAAAAGGAAGAAAACCTAAGATATATTTAAGCACGATGTGGAACGCCGCTCGAGTTTTATCAACAGACGAAGCAGAATGCATTTTTTAAACCTGATTCTTCTTCGCATAACAATACTTCTTGAATCTATTTTTCATATGCATGAGGCATAGAAATCAAGTGGTAAGTTTTTATTTATTTTTTACTAGTTCTACCCGTACGTAGAAGAGTTACTAAGAGTTTGAAAGAAGACTCTTGAGTCACTGAACGAAGATTCAAAATAAAGTAAAAAGAAGAAAGAACTGAAGAAAAAAATAATTACTTGAAGAGGTAACCCCCTGAAGTAAAACGAATAATTTTATTAAATAAAATACGCACATTGTAATTTAACCTAAACCATATTCCGTGTAGTTATCAAATTCTTATTAAAGTAACGATAGCTGTCCCTCTATCCTCCCTTTGCAATTAGAACAAAATGAAATTGTTTCTCCCTCTAAGGAAAATGAGTGTAAATAAAAACTATGCTTTAAAATTAAAACAGAATTAAAATCTTACCTATTTTTCAAACATAAGAGCTTAATTTAAAAAAAAAAGTTCTTACGACTAATAGTGTAAATCAAACTAGATAAAGTAAGAAATCTCAGGGAGTTTCCTACTAATAAAAAAAATTTACATATGTGACGTTTGAAAAATTTTCACTTTAGTTTTGGTTACATAGTTATGAAACATTAAAGCTTGTATATCTTTTAATATTTGAAACAATTATTGCCGTTCAGATATACTAGAGGCAATTGGCGGAATTGTCCTCTGGGCCCCATTCAACTGGCACACCGCTAAGATGCAAATCAAAATAAAGAAAGTTTTGTTTTTTTATCTTGAATTTTATTTAAAATTGTATTAAGTTTTTGCTCAGAATCAGTATAAACATCATTTGAATCAAAAGCGAAAAAATAAAGGATAAAAAAGAAAGAAAGTAGAAACAGTTAGAGTACAGAGACAAAAGTGGTCTGATGTTTCACCAATGAAATGACAATGAGCTCCCAACTTAAGTCTCAATACATAAGCAGAAAAAAAAGTAAAAACAATGAAATTCAAATAATTAGCAAAATAATTAGAATAATAGCAATAATATGTCAAAAAATGAATGGAGAACTATAGAACTAGAATGTTCCTTGCATGTCATTGATAGAGTTAGCCAAGATTTTTCTCACGTAACCAGTTTTTGAATCGGTATTAATTACACACAGTCACTACTCAAAGTAACTTCAAACCATCTCGGTTAACTGTTTACCATTTCATATGTTTCACCTCAAAAGAAATTAAAGAAGGTTCAATGCTGCACTCTGCTGCCAAGGTTATGATAACCGTCCGCTACAGTTTTCTTTAAAATAAGTTTACAACACTGAACACGGATTATTGTGTAACCAAAAAATTCCGAAGTTACTGTTTTGGATAATACTCTTAAATCAGAGCTATAGCGATTTTATTTCGGATGAGCCCGACTATATGTACAGTTAAAAAAATAGAGAGCAAACCGATGTCCTCTCTCTCAAATCCAGTATTGCTTCAAATCTTCTAATAAAAATTCTGTTCTTCAAAACGTTATTATCTCAATCCTCTTAAAACAAACGGAAGGTGCTTTTAACCAGGAACTATACAATGAACGTGTATTTTATCGTAACATCATTTTTTTTTGCGAAACAATAACTTTTTTTTAATGAAAAAAGAAGAAAAATTTAATGTTTTTGAATTAGATTTTCCCTATATTAAGAAAGAGGAAATATATGTCATTGTATGTACTCAAAGTTGAGGCTTTTTTTTTTTTTTTTGTGCAAAACCAGCAGGACACCTGTGTGTGAAAAAAAAAATGCACAATTTCACTTTGGGATTTTCTTTTTCATTTCGGGGAGAGTCGACATTTCCTGGATCCTTCCTATGGCTACTCAAATGGCTGGAATGCTCTTTTGAAGTGGTTAAAGTCCCTCGTCTTACATCGTACTATGCTATGCAATGCAAAACGGGTGTAGAAGTAATTCTCCCATAAAATTTGTTTGGTGCCATAAACTATCTAGTGAATGAAACGTAAACGCAATTTGCGGACTAACATTTGAACCATAGCACATGCGTTTGAACAGTAGCGAATGGGGGCGTTTCCTTCAGTCAAAAATGCTACTTTGAGTCACTGAAATTGATAGAATAAGCAAATAATAATAATAACAACATGGAGCCAGATTTTTTTTCTTTCCCAACATTTAATTTTCATTTATTTTTTTTAATGTCACGCTTCTACAACCCGAATTCAAAATAGTATTTCCCACTTTTTGGAAAAAAGTTTATTCTAACCAAATATAAGTGCAAACTACGTATTTAAATGAACATGCCACCTTTTGTAGACCTTAAAGCGAGTATTTCATTTCAAATATACTCAATTAAAAATAATCTTAGACAGAATAATCCAAACGTTTATAGTGATGAAGATTTGCATTGAATCAAAAAATTATAATATTCAAATTAAAGGGGGAAAAACACTTTCAAAAGAAACAATATCAGTACTAGAATGCGTCATTTTGTGCTAGCTTCAATGCTTTAATCCTGTCTCACACGGATTCTACCACCTGTTTACATTAATCATTTCTGATACTGTTTCCATACCCTCTTCAATGCGGCAAAGATCTCAATTTTGTTGGCGGGCACCAGGTCTTGAACCACTTTCTTTAAATTTGTGGGTACCACTAATTCTTGATCGTATTAAAATTGGTAAAGTTGTTTGATCAGTTTAATACCGGAATTCCTCTTTCTGTTTAAAATCTGTAAGTTGATTTAGAGATGTGACACGGAGTAAAATCTTCCTGAAAGATAAAATGTGTCACTAAATGTGTAACTGCTGTGCCTCAGATGAAGTATCATGCAGTATTATTGATTAACAGAGGAGCTCACACATTGTTTTAATTTCAAATATATACAACTTCCCAATTCCAACAACCCTCATACACATACAAACCAAGAGGGATGTGTCAAAGTGGAGAGAACGACATTACACAAAATTTCTCATACGCTTTTCTTTCTGAACGAAACATCTTTTTTGTTCACAGATATTTCAAAAAAAAAAAAAAAAAAATCATCACTGAATATAATACTTTTTCAACCTTGTTGCCCCTGCTTGAGCTTCTCTTTGCTCCAGGAGAGTAGTGCACGTTTCTGCTTTATGTTGAACTTTGGTTTTACTTCGTAGATTCGCAATTAAAACTGCAGTTTATGCAACCGTCCAAGCGTAGTTAGCGTGGATAAGATAATTCTACATTCTGTCCAACACTTATGGACGTAAGAAGCATTTTTCAACAATTATTTTGGACAATTTACATTAATATGGGTTCATCTCTTCCGGTGTTACAATTTTTCTACCTCGTTTACTTCAGTTACATTTTAGTTGGTCAGTCCTATGTTCCTTTAAAATCTTACATACCATATACTGTAAAGCGTTCATTTGAATTGAGTTGGATAGTTTTCTTTTTTTCTAACTTTAAGAAATGATACAATATGTAACTTCATTTTCCCCCCCATATTTATCACTTTGACCACCCATTTTGAGCAATTAAAGGCTTTTAAAAGCGCATAAAATTATCCGGGCGCTAAGCTCCATACTTGTGACAAACTATAGGGTAACAGGTATATGCAAATATTTTCGTTATTTTTTTAAATTCACATTGAATGAATAGATTATTCTCCTTTTTTGAACCATAGAAAAAATTTATCTATTTTTCGAATGTGTTTATGATTCATAAATTGTTAAAATAATATCCGAAAAATTGTTTAAATTTATTTACCCATTCATGAATAACGAGTTTTAGTCTTTTCAATTTGCATGCGTTCATTTTTCCTGATTCAAGGACAAGTTTTGTTCAAACAATTCTGATATCCTACTATTTTGAATTTGGGTTGCATAACAAAATATATCATCGGATGACGCCACATGTGAAGACAGCCATCTTGAATTGGAGCACGTAGTTGTCTTTTCTGGTAAGATAAAGGACGTCTGGTGGTTTTCACTGTGGTTAATGTTATGGAAATAAGAATTGTTAGTTAAATGAAATAATCTGGAAATGCCCTGAAACTTTGTTCCAGTAACCTTAGCGACTTGTTTGCTTGTGACGTCAGCAGCGAAACTCAAAACATCTACTGAACGTCATTTAAGATTTTTTTTTTGAGAGAGAAAATAAGTCAAAATTAAGAAAAAAAAGTAACTCACTATTTGTTTTCGTCCATGCTCTTTCAGAGAAAATATTTTTTAAAAATGGGGGGAAAAAACAACCCAGTTAACTGCCCCCAGATTAACAACTACACATTCTTAAATTTCAAGTCACTATGGTGAAACAAATCGGACATAGCCCATATACTTAAAAGCAGCAATGCTCAATCTGCAACGCATGAGCTTTATGCGGCCCACCAAATTTTTTGATCCAGTCGAAAAAAAAAGGTAACATTAGCTTGCAGTGGGGTTGTTTGCTTCAGTCAAAAGTAGTACTTTTTGTGACTGACATTGATAGATAGAGAAAAAAAAACATGGACTCAGAAAATACTTTTATTTTCCCAACAGTTATTTTTTAATTAATTTTTTTAAATGACCGATTCTTCAAACAAGGCGTTGTCTTCACGACGTCACAAATGATGAACTATGGCACACCTTTCTACCGCATATCCACGTTATGATAATCAAGAAACGAATTACAATAGCGCTCTACGCTTGCTATCAACCATATCGTTGCCAATACACGTGAGTAAAGATGTGAATTAAATATTTTGGACCGTGAATGGCAACACTGAATGGCATTTCATCATTTGTGATGTCATCGGCAGAAGCGTTAAACGATAAAAGAGCACCGATTTAAGTAATTTCTTAAAAATATTAAACTTGAAGAAATTATTTAAAAAATGGCCAATGTTTTTAAGCATGCTCTTTCAGAAAAAAATACTTTTAAAATTTTGGAAACGACCCCATTGCTAATTTGCAAAACTTATGAGAAAAATACCTAATAAATATCAATCAATCACTGCTACAAATTTTTAAACTTTCATTTTCCGAAATTTCAAAACTGTAGGGCATCTTCTGCTTCTGTATTTCGGGGGAAAAAACTAACACCTGTTTCACCTTTTGAATTTTCCATCACGTACATTTCTAATCATCATAAACACGTCAAGCCCAACATCAGACATTAACAGGCTTATGCAAAAAGTTCCTCGGCAGGATTTTCATTTATTTTATGACATCCATAAATTGCGCACTTTCCTTTTTTCCCTTTTGACCTGCAGAAAATTTCTAGATTTAAAGGTGCTGTTTTATTGCTAATAAATTTTCTTTTGACAGGTTTCCAGGTAATATATTTTTTCGTCCCTGAGAAGTATTCCTCCGGGTGTTGTTGCATGTTTTCGCTGAAAATTATAGTACTATATTCATGTTTTGTTGCTACTGGAAACGTTGATTAAATCGAACTATTTTTAAAGCTACTAATACATCGCACTGCACCTAAGAAACAACATAAAGTGTAACTACTCTTGTTGCTTTGCCATCATATTTTTTTTTTTTTAAATGGTACATCCCACTTTCATCCTTTAACTTCCTCAGCCCGTGTTGAAATAGCACTGCTTCTAATGTAGATGAAGTTTCTTAAAGAAATTTTTGGATTGTTGAAAATTTTTCTTACCCATACGAAGTTCTAATTATTGATTTTGAACCTTAAGATCTGCATGGATGAGGATGCTGGTAGTAAAATTTCGACTAGCAATCAAGATTTCAGAAAAGAAAAACCGAAATGTTTAGAAGCAGTAGTGATCAGAAATTTTATTTATGCGCTGAAAGCACTTTTTTTTTTTTTTTTTAAATTAGAACATTGTGTCTCTTCCTTAGCTGAACCAAAATATTTTTTAGAAATCAAACTATTTTGATATGATGAACTTACCACTATATAACATAATTCATCGAAGATTTAACAATTCGTCTATTTTGATTATAAGGAGGAAATTAAACAACAGAAATTAGTAAATAATTTAGTTTTTTGTGGTAAACATTTTTAAATCACAAAACATTTTGTTATTCGTAACAGAAACGTAGGTTAAAAAAATCAAGAAAGCGTTAGTTTTTTAAAAGTTTCTATATATATTTAAGCCTGTTTTTTTGTGGTGCGGTTTATTTATTTATTTATTTTGAGGGGGAGGGGCGGTTTTTTTTTTTTTTTTTTTTTTTTGTGTGTGTTATAAGAAAATATCAACCAGATTGGGACTCAATCGGCGAAACTATTTATAAAATGAGCACGAGGTAGTATCTTCAAGTGATGACAGAGCCACCCCGATGGGAGGTCACTGTGACCTCCCAAAATTTCTTTATTTGGAAAATTTTGTCTGATCAGTCGGCAAAATTATCATTACTTGGTTTATTTTGATTTCGTTCAAAGGAGCAATTCCCAGTTATTTCGTAAGTTTTGGGGTGTTTTCTACGTGAGACTTATTTTATGCGGCCCTACCTTATGCATGAATTTTTTTTTTAAATGTGTTGCAAAAAAAAAAAAAAAAACAACTTTTTACTATCGTTCGAAACAACTTGTGAAGTTTCGAACGATTTTTTTTTATGTGATCCCTATCCACTGCATAAAAACAGTTTTGGTTGCACATTTACGTTCGCATAATAAAACTATACATAAAATTTGTAAATTTCGAATAAAGTTTTCTTACTATACTTATATTTAAATGAATCTTTAAACATTAATTTCTTTGGCATACAGTACATATATATTACATCAAAGATTACAATACAAGACGAGATATTTCAACCCCTTCAAAAAGTCATTCAAAAGTAGCTTCCAATCAGTCACTTTAGAATAATTGTATAATAAAATGAACTGGGGACAGTGTTTCAAACTTATTTTTAAAAATAAAACAGGACGAGGCTGATATTGCCAGCAGAGTGCAGGATTGGGCCATCGGCAGTTTCCTTTTGAAGTCAAACATAATAAAATAAAAAGTGGTGAACAATAATAACCCAGATGGTCCGAAATATTTTTGAGTGACTGTAGTTAATTATCGATTCAAAAGTTGAATACATGACAAAATATTTGGCTAACCGTCAGTAACGTGCAAAGAAGATTTTAATTACATAGTTTTTTACTCAGTCTTTGTCCGACATTTTTTTTTTACAATTATTTGAACTTCATTATTTTCACTTTTTCTCTAGTTTCATACTGAGGCTTGTTTAGAGCTCATCGCCATTTTTTTCATTAAATATCAGACATAGCGTTTGTCTCTGTACTCCAACTGCTTCTAATTTGCTTCATTTTCCTTTTTATCACTTCAGTTAACTTCAATATACCTTAATACTTTCACTTTCAACTCAAATGCTGTTGATTTTGATTAAGAACTTAGCTTCAACATGATTGGGCCATCAACAATTTCCTTTTGAAGCAAAATATGCTAAAAAAAATCAAGTGGTACGAAGTTATCCACATGGTTCAAAGCTAAACTAATTGACTGTTGTAATCATTTTAATTCATCTGCAGACTGATCTTTAATGTCCTTTCTTTTAAAGAACAACATCAACACAACAAGAATATCTTTTTTCAACTCCCCTTCCTCTTCTTTTAAGCGGAAAGATCCGTAAAAAAATAAATAAATGAATAAATAAAATAAAAATCGATAAATAAGTATTTTCATGCGTGCATGGTTATCACAAAGCTGATTTGCATATGTTTTTATCCCGCCATTGATTTTCAATTTACGGTAATATACGATAACTTATGCTTCTTCTTCTCCTATCCCTCATAACAAAGTTAAATGATAGCGTTGCGGTTTAACTTTTAAAATCAATCTCGTGAAAGAAAAATATATTTTCCGAAGGCTCTATTATAAAATGAGTACACTAAATGTATACTCTTCTTTTAAAACCGATTAAAACGTATTTTCTTTAAATAAACTAAACTTCTCAAAGTTCAAATTCAAGTTTTTATTAATTTATGAATTCATGAAAAATTGGATTGAACGCAACTGGAAATTGGACTCCAAAAACTGATTTCTTAGAATAGAATCTTTCATGTTACACGTCTGTGTCAGGTAAACGAAACGCATTAGTGTAAGATTATGATTTCGTAGGGGGAATATTACTTACTGGGATTGAGTGATGCTGGATAATACAACTCGACTATAGATGGGGAAAAAAAAAAAAAAAAACGAGCTGATGCATCACATGATTTCCTTTTACACCAATTTCATGTTATTTCCCCATTATTGCAATTTTAATGTGATTCAATAGTTAACTCTCTAAATATCACCAACAATGGCTTAACTGAAACCAGATTTTAAAAAAAAAATCACCAAATTTGTTGCCAAGTTGGCGACAAAATTTGGTGAACGAAAGACTGGGGATATATTGCCAAGTGTCCGCCAAATTATAACACCACTTGAGTTTGCATCGAAATTAAAACAGTACATTGAAATGAAAAAGCAACGCTACATATTATAATATACACGAGTATTATGCATATACATTACAATAAAATAATTATTGACAAAAAAACCAGCTGGGAAAATTAGGTGTTTCTTAATTTGTGACATTTTCTATGCTACGGCTAATGTTGAATTAGGGGTCATTGACCACCCTATTAAAATTTGAGTAAGCAGCTAAAACTTTTACAGCCATAATACTATTAATAAGTCTAAAACGAGCTGATGTGTGCATCACATGACTTCCTTTTACTCCAATTTAATGTCATTTCCCCATTACTGGCAATTTTAATGTGATTCAACAGTTTACTCTCCAAATAGCACCAACAGTGGCCAAATTAAAATCAGATTTGGGGGAAAAAATCGCCAAATTTGTAGCCAAGTTGGCGACAAAACTTGGCGACCAAAAGACTGGCGGTACATCGCCAATTGTCCGCCAAATTATAACACCACTTGAGTTTACATCGAAATTGACAATGATTTCCCCCCAAAAAAGGGCAAAAGACTCCTTTAGAAACTCTCGAATGCAACCAAAAGGGGAGGTGCACAACTAGACCCCACTAGGAGTCTGCGTACCAAATTTCAACTCTCTGACACATACCGCTCTTAAGTTACGTGACATACATACACGCATCCGCACATACATACATACATACGTACATACATACATACGTACATACAGACGACACGAGAAAACTCGTTGTAATTAACTCGGGAATCGTCAAAATGGATATTTTGCTTGTCTATACGTTCTTAGGTACTTATCCACGTGTGGTCGAGTCGAAAAAAGAAACTCAACATTCATTCGGGGGTGAGTAAAATGGAAATTAAGGTCGATTTTTGAGTGAAATTTTTTTCGCGAATACAATACTTCCTTTTTTGTAAAAGTAAGTAAAAATTAGGGGGTGTCCTGGACTCTAGCTAAAAAAGATTTTCGAACCACCCTATTTTACATACAATGCGCTAATAAACAGAACATTGCAAGTTTTGGACTTACGTCCGTCTGGTTATGATGTACAGAATTGCCACTCGAGTTAGCGACAAACTTGGTGACATATATAGCCGATACGGTCTCCAAACTTGGGAAGATACTGCCATTTTTGTCCCAATAAAGGACGAAATATCGCTAAGTCTCTCACCAAAGACAGTGAGCAGGGAGCTTAGCCGTCGAAGTACACTACCGATAACGGTGTACACTAGCCCGCCGAAGGTTTGTTATAGCTTGACCACGAAGAGAAGGCGGATGACCTTGAAGCGAAACCTCATTTTGTATCATTTGTAATAGGTAGAATCAACCAGAAAGCACCTAAAAGTGAGAGCCGTTTTCATTGATCCTATCTATCACAAAATAATTACAATCAATCTATTACAAACGATACAAATGATGCGTTTGCTTCAAGGTCAACCGCCTTCTCTTCGCGGTCAAGCTTTATCTTCACTAATAATAAAGCTGAAAGTCTGTCTGGATCTGTGACGAGCACAGCACCTAGACCGTTCGGCCGATTTTCATGAAATTTGGCACAAAGTTATTTTGTAGCATGGAGGTGTGCACCTCGAAGCGATTTTTCGAAAATTTGATTTTGTTTTTTTTTTTTTTTCTATTCCAATTTTAAGAAAATTTTAGCGAGAAGTTATCACAATATGGAAGAAAAAAATTACGAAATTATCATAGCGTGGAACCGTAACATTGGCGAGCAAATGAACTTAGCAAACTGGCGAGAAATCCGTCATCCATTATTTGTAAATGTACAGGCGAAACAAATGAACTTTTAATTTTCAACTACGGGCAAAGCCGTGCGGTACCACTAGTACATTATTAAAAACAATTTCATCAGAATCTGCCCGGTCGCAATAGGACTTATGTATTTTTAACTGTATCATTTATTAACATAAAAGTGTAAGTATGGTATTAAGCCTGGAGTGGCTTTTGGATTAGCAAGAACGTTAAAATTTAATAAGAATATATTATTGCTGAGTTTAATCTTGTCATAGAGCAATGTGACATTGCTCAAATTTTTAAACTCTTGCTTTAGATTTAGTGCCCTCTCTCCAATTTTTTTTTACCCTGGGCCCAGACCCGGATCTGCGTACCCGCAGACCCCGCAGTGCGAGAGAGGCCCACGTCACTAAGGGGCCCAATGGCCAAAGAAATTGCAGAAACAATTGAAGCAAGAAGTTCCGTCTAGAACTATACGAGCCTACTTTCCCGTATACCCATACTACTTTCTAGTGCCTGATCAATATTCTCAAAAATAGCTAAAATCGCAAATTGTTTCAAACATATTTTTGCTAATTTCTAGGAATAAAGTATTCCTCACACATCTAAAAAAATTAGATGCGTAATAAAAAAAAGAAAAGAAAAAGCAGCACCTATTAAACAAAGCAGCTAATACACTTTTTTCCCTTTAAAAAAAATCTTTAACAGCTTTCAAAACGAAAAAATAATAATTAAAATTAATAAGCTTATTAAAATAAATGCATCATATCCAAAAAAAAATCGTTTCTTTTCCCCTGTTGCCAAAAATAATTTTTTAAATGACTTAATGCACCCACCAAAATAAATAAAAACAATAAAATGTCCACTTAAAGAAATACTTTTCATTGTCAAAAAAAAAAAAAAAATCGTCTGCGCATATCGTTATGTAGAAACATAAATGACTTCGAGTTTATTCGCCGAAAACTGAATATACCTGAATTAAAACTTTAGCGTGAAAATGAAAACAAATCATATCAACAAAAATTATTTCACAGTGAAAACCATAGCTGCGGAGTCGGAGTCAATCTCATTGTGGGATAAAGGAGTCGGAGACGAATATCCAAGAGTCGGAGTCAGTCATTTGTCCTCCGTGTATAAATTTTTGCCAAAGCTACGAAGTCAAGAGTCGAAGTCGGGGAGTCGGAGTCCGATTAATTGTCGCGCACAGGATTCAGAGTCGGAGTCAGGTGCTTCTAAATTCTCGGAGTCGGAGTCTGGAGTTTGGCGTCAAGAGCTATTTCCAACAAAATTTGTTTGAAATAAATCCGCCTTCAAGTACGGAATCTACATTGACTTTCAGTTTCCCCGTAGGCGCTAATGTTAAGTTTTTTTTGAACTGTTCAAAATTGAACAAAAAATAGTTCAAATCAGAAAGTGAAATATGGGAATGAGGTGTCCTTGCCGAGATCTTTCGAACAAAAAAAAGTTTGTTCGAATCGGACTACTCATTCAAAAGTTATTAGGGGGGGGGGACAGACAGACAGACAGACCGACAGACATTTTTCCCCATCTCAATACCCTACTTTCCAATTTTAAATTTTTCGATACTTATTTAATTATTTTATTTATTTTTGATTTTTTTTTTTTTTGTTTTTTGTTTTTCACGATATTTTTAAGATGCATTAAGCCTTCTTGCATGCTTTTTTCTTCTTTTTCTGACTTTTACTGGGAAAGTAGGCTAAAAACTAGCCCTAAGGCTTATTCACGTTACAAATAAACACTGCTGGCCACTAGAAAGAGCCCAACAGACTTCGTTGCCAGGGAGGCCCAAAATTTATAGATCCGACCCTGCCTGAGCCTGTCTCGCATGTGCTCGTGACTGAATATGACTCTGCCTTTATGCGAAAACAATGAGCAAACCACCGTGGTATGAACAACTTCACTCAAATAACTTGATACTAAATTCAAGAATTTGAAAATTCATAAAGGGGTTCCTTGTTACCCCAAAACATGCATGCTACATTTTTTTTAACGATTTGTGTTATCACTACATCAGTTTGCACATCAATTCCTTGATTGACAGAACAATCGATAAGCACATTTTTAAAACTTTATTTAATGCGACAAATTCAAAGACATTTTGTTCCACCTAATTAAAACACAAATGAAATTAAGGAAGGAAAGCAACGCGACAGTAAAATACAGTATTTCATTTGTCTAAGTCTCATTCGTTTACAAAGTTATTACGAATTTTACCAATTCGCAGTTCAGGTTTCAGCTGGAACTTGAGCAAACAAAAACTCTTTCTTCTCTCAGAATTTTTATACATTAATAAACAGTTATCAGCAAGGACGAGGTGGCCGAGTGGTTAAGGCGATGGACTGCTAATCCATTGGGCTCTGCCCGCGTGGGTTCGAATCCCATCCTCGTCGATACATTTTTTCGAATCTCATCTTCGTTAAAGTATATATTTTGTTTTTTGCATCCAAAATTTTGTGACAAACGCAACCTCGAGTCAAATCATTAAATTTCAGTATTTTGTGTGACTTTCAACTACATTAAGCTATTCAACTTCCTTTTTAAAAACCACATTTAATATTTTTTTTTTTCAATTTTTTTTTCTTTTTTATGATGGGCCTACAGTTCATGTACAAAGCATCTAGCTCTATTCACTCAATGTGACAATTAAGTTCATATATTTTATGTCAAAGGAAAATATCCTTTACGTCTATATTGAAGAAAATCTCTACGTCTGCATTACAAATTGAAAACAAATTGTACTCAATTCTATGAATATCTCAGATTTTCTGCACTGCAAATTTCTCATACAAGATTCTTCCCAAGGTTTGTAATTAACTTAAAAATAATTTTTAAAATTCTGAAATTGAATGCGTTCTTTTCTTTTTCAGTATGAAATAATATCATAACCTTATATTTTAAAAAAATGTAAAAACACACTGAGGAAGTTTTTTTTTTGGCAGAAATTTATATTAAACAAACGGTTAACAAAATAGACTTTTAAATATGAAATATTGGAGGGGGGGGGGACACTCACAAATGCATTGCTCTCTTTCGAGGACTCTTCAATCGTTGGACAAAGTTCGTCATTAAGAATAGTTCTTTCCTTGCTGGGTCAGAAATTCATTCTCAAAAATTTCACGAAATTTTCATCAATTTGAAGAAAATTTTATACAGGAGTATTTACTACGAATCCATTTCGTCATATACGACGGAACTTCCATGATATATGAGAATTCAATTCCGAGTAGGGGGAGGAGTGAAAAACAAACGACGAAGACCGAGCATTAAATTAAGGTATTATATCCCCATACAATAATTCAAATTGGTTCAAAAAGAGAATTGATTAACAATCCGTGCGTAAGAAGAGTGCCGAAAAATGTAAATGTTGTCAATTTGTTCAGTGGATATAGCTTCCAAACACTGAAATAAGCGCCTTTTTTCATATCCATCAACATGGAATAAGACCAGATGGTCAAAGCAGCACTCGACTTTTTCTGTCTCAATCGTTTGAGCACATTTAATGAATTGGCATGCATTTTAGAAGCCAGTATCACAATAAAAGAAAAATAAAATACCATATAAAGTAATTCAGTTAACACAGCAGCTTTAAAAGCTAATCTGCTACTATTTTCCAACCGATTATTTGGCAAGTTCAAGAAGAACGCACCTGTAAGAAACTTGCAGTATAATGTCGCGATTGAAAATATTTCATCGGCTTCTTCAACAGTGCGACGAATTTCGCCAAAATTTCAAAGACTATCGCTTGCTTTTCCACCGGATTTACCGACATTATTAAATAAAATACTAAAACTTATGCTCAAAACTAAAAACAAAGTGCTAAATAACATGATTATACACTTGTTGCAAAGAATTATAATGCAGCGTAACATCAAAGGAGCCATGGACAAATCAACAGGTGACTCACCCAATGAATGTTCAAAAATGTTGGTGAATTGAAATGTATAGTGACGACTGTTTCCGACATCTAAGAAATCCCAAACACTTGTTATTATTAGAGCGATTTGTTAAGCACATATGGCAGCACAAGAGATAACTCATAGTCTTTTGACTTTTATGTAGTCGTTTGAGCTAATTAAAAGTTTAACAGAAGAAATACTTTTGAAAAGATTTGATATATGCTTAGTTTTCAGTACAAAAACAGATCTTATAGTTATAGCAACTAAACTTTCTTACCAAACAGTGGTCCAAAACTTAAATTCGCTTGTCCCGGCTGTAGATTTCAGTAAGACACATGATATCAAAAAGATTAAAATTGTTGAAATGTGGTTAATGCTGCCGAAGAGTTTTATGAACTTTCGTGAAAAACTCTTCCCAGTAGAAGGACTTATTTCAATGCCTTGTAAAGTAAAAAACCAAAGCAATGGTTTGCAGCCACTGTAAATGCCAGTTGTATTTAAATGAGTATTCATTGTTCTTAAATTTTGTTTCTGGTTAAATGGAATAATTATCATTGAGGCCAATCAATACATGACATTGTCGTTACAATTCTTTTGAAAATAATGCACACTTTCCATAGAACCAACACCACATACCAAAAATGATGAGAACATGAATGCACAGTTAAAATACAAAGTATTTTTGTTTGGAAAACAAAAGCTATAATAACTATGTTCTGTTTAACTCCAAAATATTCTTAAAATTCAAATGTAGCGTTGATTTACATTATCTTAACCTTACTAAGCACACATAACAGATTGTAGAAGTCAATTTTCTGTCATTTTAAAAAAGAGTTAGCGAAACGTGGTACAGTAAAACCTGTAAAAATGACCACCTTTGTAAGTTGACCACCTGTCCAAGTGGACCGCTTTCTTCAAGCACAGAATTAGATCTATATCATATAATTCAACCTCTTAAGTTGACCACCTGTTTAAGTTGACCACTAAAATAGTGCACCGCAAGTGGTCAACTTATACAGGTTTTACTGTATCAGTAAAGTAAATAGCAGAATTTAATTAAGTACATTTACGGGTTTTTACTTAAAAAAATAAGTAAAATGTACTTTCAAATAGATAAAACCTTCAAAATTATTCTTAAATAACGTAGGTTTGAAGATGCATTCAACAAAGCTTCGTGTTTGAGGTTTGCACTCGACAACGACGAACTGTAATCAAACGGGATGTATATATGTTTATTGTATTGATTAAAAAAAGTGCCGAATAACTGATACTTAATGCTTTCAGTTTTATTCAAAATGCAATAGGTCGGCCTCTCAAAATGTATTCGAACTTCTAAATTGAAACAATAATAAATTGATGAGGTCTATATTCAAAACATTATTCTCAAAAATGATAACACAACTAATGTTATTTTCTGCTTTTACTTCTAAACCCTTTTGTTAATTTCAATTTTTCTATAAAATTGAATCATAAAATGAGTAAAATATGAGTAAAATATACCTTTTTTTACATAACCCTTCTATTAATTTACAAAATTACATATTTAAAATTGAATCATGAAATGAGTAAAATATAAACTCGAGCTTTAACTAGATGCTTCATGAACTATGATATGCTACTAACTACATCAGAAAGGTTTTTTCAGACGAAATACTATCAAAAATTTATTTTGTGCTATTTTCTCCAATTCCTATGCAATTTCTAAATATTTTTCAATTCTTACTTAGGAACAAATTTAATATTTCAATGAATGACAACCAGACTAGTAAATATTTAATGGGAAATTAACTAGGTATGATTTCGAACGAACTACCGCTTAATACTTCTAAACTACAAATAAAATTATAGATGTAACTTTAGTGCTCTTTTCTTACGTGCATTATCTATGAAAAACAGAAAAAAAAATAGTTTCTGCGTAAAAAGTTTCACGATGAAACATGAAGCGTGTATTGTGAACAGAGGCAGGCAGGGGGGGGGGACACCTGTTGGCCCTGGCCCGATCCTGAAGGGGGCAGTGGCAGATCCACAGGGGTGCGATTGGGACGATCACCCCCCCCCCCCCAAAGGTTTGTAAATTCGAAACATTTCCGGGAAAAGGTCACCAAACTCTCCCCCTCCCAACACATTTCAAAAAGCGCCTACAACTATATTTTTACGACTTTACCAAAAATTTTCCAGTCCATTTCTTGTTGTGCATAACAGGTTTAATTTGAGGTACATAAAATAATTAAGTTTTATTGTTTATAGCAACTCTAATTTTTAAACCAGTGGGACTTTGTTCTGGTAGCCAGTTTTCGTTTGTATATTCTATTGAGCAGAAATTTCAACAATTATAAAATTTGCACCTAATGACTTGGTTTCGATATAACACTGTACATATTCCTTGGTTTACATTATTTCAAGGTCTTGTATAACACGGAACATGGTTTCGATACAACACGGTACTAATTGACATGATTTATGATTTGTGTGATATATACATATTATTCGAAATACAGAGATAGGAAAAAGACGAATATTACTATATTATAATTTCAAGATTTGTATGATTTGAGAAATAAAATATTAATCTTTTTTGTGCGGTGTTATAGCACCTTTTTCATTAATTTTGCACCGTCCAATAATAGGTAACTAAATAGACATACCTTCTGAATTCTTGCTCCGGTAAATCCTTTCTTGTAAATATCTGTGAACTAAATGACCGACATCGGAAAATCACATTCAGTTCAGCCTTATTTATTTACGGAAAAAACCTTAATTTTAAATCCTGTGTACACATGTTTTAACTTTATTTACGGGGCAACAATCTCCGTTGCTATACCAGTTAAGTCGCATGGTTTCTCTTTCTTTCTTTCTTTCACACACACAGATTGAGGTTTCTGCTATTCCACTAAGGAAGCTTATACCTCTATTAATCCACAATGTTTCCAGGATTTTGTTTTTTCAGGACAGTACAAAGACAACACAATAGATGGTAGTAGCATGGTTCTTAGAGAAAAAACTTCTTCTTCTTCTTCTTCTTTTGGGAATTTTGCTACACTTAACCTAAGTGGCTTTATCCCTAATGATCCAGGTATCGAGGACTGAAATTCTGAGGGCAGGCAAACTTAAATTAGACCAAAACACTGATGAAAGAACATAACATGAGAAACAGAACGAACGAAGGTGGCAAGCCACACAACAAGACAAAAGAAAACCAGGTCCCCAACTCGGGGATGGACTGGAGAAAGAAACAACGATGACCGATAAGAGAGCCAGCAGGCAAGAAAAGAACCGGGGGGGGGGGGAAATGAAATTTCAAAGATAAGACAGAAGGACAGAGGCACACAGCCGGCACAAGCCCGCAGTCTGTCTCTCTCTTTAGTATACTTGGAGCAATCCAGAATTGCATGATCAAGTGTCTCTGGAACTTTGCATCTTGAGCAGAGGGGGGAATTTTCCCGTCTGATCTGGAACAAGTTGTAATTTGTAAGAGTGGTGCGAGTCCTGGCCCTAGAGATTAAGACATCTTCATATCTACTGTTGGGCATCATCCAGATCTTGTCGTTGATATTGATAAGGTGGCTGAATCTTTTGGCATAGTGAGATGAGTTCCAGTTTTGGAGGGCTTTCATTTTGAAACTGTTTCTGAGATTTTGAATAATGTCTTCAGGGGACTTCCAGTGGAGGATAAGGTTTTCACGATGGCCCATGTTCGCTATTTTGTCCGCAATTTCATTGCATTGTATTCCTACATGCAAAAAAACTAGGGTCTGGTGGGGGAAAGTGGTCAATGGGGTAAAGTGGTCATTCGTGAAATAAATGGCTATAGCTTGGAAATGAATGTTTGAATGAATGTGAAAATTTTATTATAGAGTAGGGCAGTTAGAAACTACATTTTGAATACAAAATTTTACAACTGGCAAAATTTTATTTGATGAAAAAAAAATATTTTGTGTGAATATGAAAAGTTTTAAAATCTAAACACCTCTTTTAACTTCCTTGGGAAATTTTGTTTGCTAGAATTATGAACACATTGACTGCATAGGAAGCTTCCTACATGACTCAAGAACTCTTACTCATTAGCAGTTAGCTGAATCTCTTTTAAATAATTTTTTAGAACAATTTAAGTAAGATGGGGTAAAGTGGTCATAATACGAGGCTTAACTAATATTGTTCTTCTAATGCCACTTAATCGTTAAGTGTAAGGAAGATATAAGTTAAAATAGTAATTTCACTTAATATGTATTGTTTTTACAGTAAACGGGGTTGAATTTACGAGTATATGCATATGCATATACTCGTGTAGGGACGTATATAGATGTATTCACATAAATGCATCAATAAATACGTATATGAGTATCTGCAAGAATTTTAAATCTATACACATATACATTCGACTATACACGTACATACACGCTTATACTCGTATATGTATAAACACTTATATGCTCAGGTAGACACGAATATACGCGTATGTACTCGAGTATACACTTACATACAAGCATATGATATACAAGTAAACAGGGTGAGTTTAAACTTTTAGGCGAGTTATTAAATGTGTTAAATGGGAGGATAAGAAGCAAGAATCATGAGGAACATATGGTCACAAACACAATGCTGACGCGCTACATGCACGCAAAGCCAGAAACTAATGGATGCAAAACAGGTCACAAATTTATATATTACACAAAGAAAATTTAAGACAACATTTTAGGTTTCAAGAAAGTTTTAAAGCGATTGATGAAATTTGCGGCCTGCTGCTGTAATACATGTGCGTCGCAATCACAAAGCACTCTCTTGCAATAACGAGACTTTTGAAAAAGTTTCATCTGTCGCTGCACCTTTGTTGCGATGCTTGTATTAGAGCTACTACATGCCGTAACTTTTACCAACTGCTCTAAATATTTTTTTAAAACTAAAATGTTGGTTAAAATCATCTTTGTGTAACAAAATTGCGATTTGTTTGCATCCATCAGTTTTTGGCTTTATGTGCATGTAGCGTGTCAGCGAACGTAAGTTCCTTATAATTCTTTGCTTCTTATCCTCCCCTTTCACATTCCTTAGATTTTTGCCCAAAAGCTTTTGCTCATTCTGCAGGCACACATGTATATAAGTTTATATACTTGTGTATACATACATGTACTGGTGTATACACGTAAATGTAATTATATATGTCTATACAGGACATGATCGTGTTTGCAAGTACATACGTATATGCGAGTAGACACGTACAAACACGCACTAGATGTATCCACGAATTAACTCGTGTATACCCGTTTATGTGTGTATATACACTTATATAAGCATGTATACGTCTACTGTACACGTATATACTCAGGTATGCACGTATGTACTCGATATACTAGTACATACACGCATATGATATTCGTTTAGACGCGTATATACCCGTACGTACACATGACACGTATATACACGTGATACGTATATACTCGTGTAGACACGTATACACTCCAATAGGTAATCACATATACATGCTTATATACTCGTGTATACACACAAATGCTTGTGCATATACTTGTAACTATAAAAATAACCGAAATATACAAACAATAGGGTTGTTTAAAATGGTTCTGCATCTATTTTTAAATATGACCACTTTACCCCATGCTATGACCACTTTCCCCCACCCCATGGGGTAAAGTGGTCATAAATACAAAGGGAAAAGAAAGTGTTATAAAACTACTTAAATCAATATTTATTTTCCTAAAACTCAATGTACTGTGTTCTTTAATGATGCAATGTAAAATAAAAACAAAAAAAGTTTGAATGTTTAAAGAATTTATTGTATCTATTATTCACATAAGTTGAAAACCTATGATTTTATGACCACTTTACCCCACCAGACCCTAAAGAAGGTGGTAAAAACATTTATTTACTTAATTTCGTTGCCAAATGATAAAAGGCTAATTACGATCTGGATACCCGCCGTCTAGTGGCTAAAATTGGCGACCTCTTAAACACTGATGTTATTTCTAATTCTGTTAAAGACGCAAAATGAGATAGCAATAAACAGTCTAACGCTAACATAGTATGAACATCTTCCCTCAGATCATGTTACACGAGTGACGAGTGTTGTTATTAAAGCATCCGATCCTGTTTTTTCGTGTCAAAACTTGATGCATATGAATCAAGCTTGGTTGAATGCGACAACTTTGAACCTTTTTGCTCATGCGTGATTTTTTTCTCTTCTGTTATCAGTGTCAGTTGCTGGTGAACAGTTTGACTGGCATAAAGTGTAGTGTCATCGTTGGATTTTGTAATTTCAAGTAAAATAGTAAAACGACTGGAGCAGCGCTACTCTTTCAACGCTTTATGAGTTTGGAGAACAGTCAGAAGTAGCAAGGGGCTATATCAGGAGAATAAGGAGCCTATTGAACTACATGTCGGGCTTTTCGCCTAAAACATTGATTTCAAGTACGAAAAATATGCTGAGAAATCGTAACCGAAAGTGGTCTGCCTTTTTTGCATGGTTTTCACTTGGCTGTTGCCTATTTTCTAACAACATATGATGCAGTAGTGCTGCTCCAGTTATTGTTATTTTTAACAGAACAACTCTTGAAATAAAAAAGTTCAACAACAATAATTTTTACGCACTAACTCAGTCAAACTCTGTTTGCCATCAACAAACGCTATTGACAAACGGGAAAAAATTCACGCATGCGCACAATGGCTCAAGGTCAACTCATGCAACTACGCTTGATTTATATCCATCAATCCATCAGCTTTTCACAAAAAAAAAAAAGTAAATATAATAAAATAAGGTGCTTTTGTAAAAGCCCTAGAATATCCTGAAGCTCATTATTGACAAAGGGGTTTATTGTAACGTCGAAACATGTATGCATAATTTTTTACTATTTTTCCGACAAATGCGAGTACAGTAGTTTACATAAACTTAAATAAATGAATTACCAACGTTTTAATGTGTAATGTTGGTAATTCCAGGGGTGCCCACTCAGGGGGGCATCATGGCGCAGACTGCGCCATTAAATTTTCAGGGAGAGGGGGTTTGAGGGTACTCTTTTCTTTTTGGGGGGTTCTAGCTTTGAGGAGGTCTTTACGATATTAGAGATGTACGCCCTTGTTCTTGGGGAAGGGGGCAACCCTGGTAATTCATTCATTTAATTTTCAAGCACAAAGTTATGTATTCGTTAATTAGATTATTTATGGATTGCTTGATTTGCTGAAGAATTTAGAACAAAATAGATGGTTGATGTTAATAACTGTCGATGTTTTTAAACATTTTATTCTGCTAAATAAAATTTAAATCACAAAAAAGAAAGAAAAAATTAGAAAGAAAAGCAACACCGATATAAAAATCATAATATCTTTACTGAAATTCTCGTGTTCTTGCTACGGTTATTTACGTTAGATGTAACCCATGCATTGTTTCAGCTGGAACTCGAGCAAACACTCCTTTTCCTCTAAGAATTTTTATACATTAATAATCAGCCACGAGCAAGGACGAGGTGGCCGAGTGGTTAAGGCGATGGACTGCTAATCCATTGGGCTCTGCCCGCGTGGGTTCGAATCCCATCCTCGTCGTCCTGTTAACCCTTTTGTTCTCTTTATACGTTTTGTGTCAGATGCCACTCTCAGTATAGTTATTGCCACTTATAATAGCTGAAATGCTTCAGTATTTTTCTTCTTTGAACAATCCGATTGCTTCTTGTTCTCATTTGATTGTTTCGAATTCCTATGATTTTATTTTCCCGCCAGCACCCTCTGCCAACACCACCGTCACGTCGACCGGCCTCACGATGCTGCTCCTCTTGCGAAAACCGTCTCTAAGTTGCGTCCATATCCTACACACACACGCATACACACACACGCCTACACACACATACACACACTCATGCCTGCGCACAGACACAAACACACACTTCTACACACACACACTTCTACACACACACACACATACACACAATCATGCCTGCACACAGACACAAACACATATGCCTACATACACACACATGAACGCCTACACACACGCGCGCGTACACACACAGCACTGCATACACAACACGCACACACATGCATACATACACACACAAACACGCACCCACACACCCACACACATGCGCCTACACAAGCACACACGCGCATTCATACACACACACGCTCGTGATTGCGAAAAACATAATTTGAGTTCAAGATGCCAAAAATTCAAATTAATATAATTTTTTTTAAATAATTTTACTTTTTAATTCATTTGAGAATGGGCAACACTTAGCTTCATTTATTAAGCATCCAGCCCTTTTTACCTAAAGTGACACATAGGATCAATACAAACGCACACATGGACACCCAAAAATTATTCCAAAAAGACTGTCTTTCTCTGCATCACATATTCAAGTTGAATCATGTCTATTTCCGAAATATCACATATATTCAGCATTCCATTTTTTCTTCCTTTTACATATTAAAGGAAATATTGTAATTGCAAAAAGAAAATCAATAAAGATTCGACCTAAATTTCTAATTTTACTCACCCTCGAATAAATGTTGAGTGGTTTTGTCGGCCCGTCCACACGTGCATACATACCTAAGAACGGATGGACGACAGAAATATATACTTTTTGACGATTCCCGAAAAAATTATAACGAGTTTGCTTGTGACGTCGTGCGTATGTTTCGACGTATGTTTCACGCATAACCCAAAAGGGCTTTAGAAGGTTGAAATTTTGTATGTAGACTATGAGTAGGATCTTGTGCACCTGTGAAGTGAGCACCTTCCCTTTTGGTTGCATTCGAATGTTCCAAACGGAGTCTTTTGCATATTTGTGGGGCAAATCGGTGTTTTTTTTTTGTCGATTTAAGTAATGTTATGATTTGGCGATCACTTGGTGATGCATCGCCAACTGTTTGGTCACCAAGGTTTAGTCGACAACTTGGTGATATATCGCCATGTTGGCGAAAAAATCATTTTTCGAATCTGATTTCAATTTGTCACTGTTATCGATATTTAGCGAACAATCCATTGCATTACGTCAAAACTGTCGGTATTTAGAAAATGAAACTGTGTTTAACATTTTTCGCATCGGTTTGCGACAAACTATGGGTTGGAATTATTTAAAGTGCTTTCTTTCTTGCTATAAGGCACTATTGTAGTTTTGTTCTTTATACACGTTTCAAACAATTTTATGCATTTTAGATCACAGACGCTAATAAGAACATCATCTTTCTTTATATTTGAAAGTATAACTCTCTACGTTTACCATACTTTTATGCGTGTAGGAAAATGGTTAAAAAAGTAATTCTTTGAAAAAACTTGTTTTTAACACTCGTACATGAGTAGACGCACTGATTCTCTTTAGTTATCCAAAAAAACGATTATTTAATAGACGTAAAAGGCAGTAGTGTGGGATTCCCACCAGATTTTTGCTTTTGCAAAAGCGCCTATTCTACATCACAGGCTTTGATGTTTTAGCAAACACAACTTTCTTCTAAATATATTGCAAAATACAATCCTAAATTATAATAAAGTAAGAACAAGTTGCTTACCCGTTAGGCTTGTCTGCTAATGATTCTTCGCAATGGAATAAATAAATTCAGTGGGTGTTGATTATAATATGCACGAACAGAAATATTCCAACTATGGAAGACAGCACATGTATTTTAATAATCACACAAAACTATTTACATGTTTCTACATCCATATTTACAAAACTAACATATTTTTAACTGACTTCAAAAAGGAGGCGGTTATCAGTTCATACCGTATGTATGTTTTTTTTTGTTTGTCCACTCATAGCGTCTCACCTAGTGAACCGATTTTGATGATTCTTTTTTTAATGGATAGAGGATGGCTCAACTTAGGTTCCATTACTTTGTTTGACCATATTTGTTCTTTAGAAAAAAAGTTATGGGCAAAAAACAGTAAATTTCCCTATTAAATGATTAAAATGATATTGTAGCGAAGTTCGCACTTTTCATCCGTGGATAACGGTGGCTCAGTGGTAGAATTCTCGTCTCCCACACGAGCAACCCGGGTTCAAATCCCGACTAGGACCAAGTGAGTTTTACTAAAATTTCGTTTTTACTGTTTCCCGTATTTTCTCGAATGTTTTATTAATTTCTGTATCTTTTCAAGTCTGGAAAGTTCCAGCACTTTCTCAAGTTGTATATAAGGAGATGTAACGTTCATTCGTGGTTCTGAATAAAGATCTCGAGTGGAGACTAACGAGTATTCGCTTCATTTGGCTTTCACATTGTCTTCGCTATCTTCATCTACGCGACAATATGAAACTCATTGTTATAAAAGTTTGGTGCCATATAACTGTAACATTAATAGTAATTGTAATGATAATTTTGAATAAAGGCTTTTCTAAAGCAATACAGTGATATAGAGCCGCACTTCTTACTAGGTAACTTCTTACTTTTACTGAAATATCTACATTTACACTAAAAAGAATGAAATTAAAAAATTTTGAAAAAAAATAGAACCGACTTCAAAATTGCTCTAAAAAGTGAAAAATAATTTTATTCTTTAAACGCCATCGATAATACTTTTAAACATAATTTTTGAAGTTGGAGCAAAAACAAAACGTAACATCCAGTGTAACCATGCTTCGTTCATATTTTTTTCAGAAAACCATCCAAAGTTACGAACGAAATCTTTATATCGTTAGTCAAATATGTTGTCATCAATGCAAAAAGTGAAATCCATTGTAACCATGCTTCGTTCATATTTTTATCAAAAAATCATCCAAACTTAGGAACGAAACATTTATATCGTTACTCAAATATGCTGTCATCAATGCGTAATGCACTTGGTAGTGAAGAAACTGGACGTGGTTAAATTTATACTTGTAGTTGAGTTATGTTTGTGAATGATTTTATCGATCGTTTTGCGCCAACTTCAAAAATTATGTTTAAAAGTATTATCGATGGTGTTTAAAGAATAAAATTATTTTTCACTTTTTAGAGCAATTTTGAAGTCGGTTCTATTTTTTTTTCAAAATTTTTTTATTATCAAAACACTTCGCAACCGACGCTCGCAGTACGGTTTGTTATTGTTCCTAAAGTCTCTGCCTAAGAGAGTTCGTTTCCCTGAGTCCAATACGTGCCGCCGTCGTAAGGTGCATGAGATTAAAAGATCGAATTAAGGAAACAATGATAACAAATTAAAAAAATTATAGAGCAGTAAAATTATCAAAATTATCAATACTAAAACAATAAAAATGCAATGATTCATAGTTGAAAAATTACGTATAGACAGATGAACTTCAAAAGAATTCAGTCACTAAATGTCAGCATAGTCTTGCCTTGACATGTCAATTTCGGTCACATAGGCCTTCTTCGTTCAACGAAGACTATTTGAGTGGATGTTCTTCGTCAATGTATTTTCATTACATAAAGTGCAATTGGGACTATTATAAATGCTAATGTGATGCAGGTGTTTAGCAAGGCAATCGTGTCCAGTCTTCAAAGGAATTCTTACAACTGCAATAGATCTGGGATAATCAGAAATTTTAAGAATAGTCTCCTTCATTTCTTACTTTTTATTTCTTCATGAGATTTCGTGTTGTAATTTTTATTTGTGGTATTTTAATTATTCTTTTTGCTAATTTGAGTGGTACTTCGTGGTTATTTGATTGTAAAAGTTTTGTTCCCTTTATTCCAATTTATCGGCGCACTTGTCTTATTTTTTTTTCTTAAGTGTCCGGCAAGTGCAGTGTCATCTACTTATTCAGTATCTACTACTAGTACATTCTCAACTACTGGTGGTTTTTCCTTATATTAAGAAAAAGGGTTCCGAAAGTTGAACAAAAAAAATCTTTGAAAGGTTGAACTGAATGAAGGATTTTTTTAAAGGAACTTTTAAGTCCCGTAAAAGCGGGTGAAACTGATACAAACCCCAGTTTTGGCGTAACAAGTGTTCGTAGTTCTCTGGGATACCCCAGCTTCAATAGGAGCTATTGTGCAGCCTTCTCTGGTAATGAAAGAGTTGTTATCACTGTCAAAACGGCCACCAGACGAATAACCTGGTAATTGTGAATTGATTTGTTGTGAGCCACTGGTGCTACGTGTTTGTAGGTAGCTCAGAAACTCATGATGGTGGACTTTTCGTGCAGACGGAATCACGGTTTCGTAAGTACTTTTCGCTTTCATATTACATAAAGAAAGTTACCTCCAATTTTCATTCAAAAATAAATATCTTGATGTTTCTACAGTTACAAATGTGCAAAGTTTACAATTTGGAAGGTGAGTGTAGTTTAGTAATTAGTCGAAATTTTGGAGGGTGATTTGGATTGTCAGGGGAAAAAGTACAAAGGAAAAATCACGGGTGTAGATGTAAGTGAGTTTGAAGTTTCAACAATGTTGAAGCGAGGTAAGTTTTAGGAATGACCTGAAAAAGAAGGTAAGATTTGGTATCCACCTTCAAAAATTACGAAGAAAATAAATCCTCGAAATAAAATTGGGACAAACAGTTTCGCTGTTAATGGGATAAAGGAATAAGTGTACCTTGTGTGCTCTTTTTTTTTTTTTTGAATTTTTACTGGTTTATTTCCTGTTTGTTTCTTGGTTATGTAGGTACAGATAGGTTATTCATTTTCTAAGTTAATTTTGTTCATTCATTAAAAGTCATTTTCGTTCCTTGTTTACAAGTCTAATTTTAAGTATATTCTCGATACTTGTGTGTTACCATTGCGTTTTGTTGCAATAAAAATAGAGTTTCTTTGTTTTATCTCGAGTTTATGATGGTTTTTTTTCCTGACTCTCCAAAGTTCAATTTTCAGCATAACTTACATCTACAACTCTCCCATTAAAATATAAGAGAGGCAGAGATGGTACAAACCACCAAAACCTATATGGAAACGTTGAAACATGTGCTGTACCCCTCATCCGCAATGTGAGGGTGAGAATAGTACAAAGAAAAACTGCTCTGGAGGGGATGTGTGTAAAGTTCCAAATTATTTCAGGGTCGAAATCGAAAGCCGAGGTCCTAAACTATAATAATGACGCAATGAATGATGAGTAATTGTTTCGAATGAATGTTGAGTACATAATTACAAACAGAAATGTATTAAAACTGTACTGCAGTCACCCGCTTTTACGGTATGTGGAATAGAGTAAGAAAAGGTTTAAGAAAGCATAAGACGAAGTATATCCTGCCTTACACCATCGTATAATAACTATTCTGATTTGTGGTTAAAAATGGAACTAATTAGTATGCTGTACGTAAGAACAGTGCCAAAAAATGTAATAGTTGTCACTTTGTTCAAAGGATACAGTTTCCAAACACTGAAATAAGCGCCTTTTTTCATATCCATCAACATGGAATAAGACCAGACGGATAAAGAATCACTACACTTTTTATCCGTTAATCTTTTAAATATTTTTAAGGAATCAGAGTGCAGTTTAGAGGCAGGTATCACAATAAAAGAGAAATAAACAATCATATAAATGAATTCAGCAAGCACAGCAACTGTAAAGGATAATCTGCTGGAATCCCCAAATCGATTACTTAACAAATTTAAGAAAAATGCACCTGTAAGTACCTTGCTGCACAATATCGCGATTGAAAATATCGCATCGGCATTTTCAACTGTACCACAAACTTCGCTGTAAATTTGAAGAATATCATTTGTTTTGCCGACATATCTACCGACTTTGTTTAGTAAAATGCTGAAATGCATGTTCAAAACTAAAATCAACGCGCTAAATAGCAGAATCACGGATTTGTTGCAAAGAATTGTAACACAACGTAATATCAAAGGAGTTACCGACAAATCAACAATGGAATCTCGCAAAGAAGATTCCAAAATGCTTGTGAATTTGTAGACATATTCATGTTCACTTGCGATTTCAAAAAAATCCCAAGCACTTGTTGATATTAGAGCCACTTGTATAACACATATGACAGCACAGCAAATTACTGATCGCGTTTTAAATTTTATATATTCTCTCTGGCCGATCGAAAGTTTTAAAGAAGAAATTCTATTGAAAAGCTTAGATATATGCTTAGTTTTCTGTACGAAAACAGATCTCACAGTAATAACAGCCAAATTTTCTAAACAAACAGTGCTCCAAAACTGAAATGCACGTGTTCCTGCTGTAGATTTCAGCAGTGTACATACCAGCAAAAAATCCAAGACCGTTAAAATATGGGTAACGTTCCCGAACAGTTTTATTAGTCCTAGTAAATAATTTCTTTGAGAAGAGACCTTTATTTCAATGCCTTGTAGTGCGAAAAACACAAGCAATGGTTTGTAGCTATTATAAATGACATTAGTTTTAAAAGAAGAGCCCATAGTGATTAACTTTTGTGTCTGGATATAAGAAAATGATTTCCTTGGGAGAAATTAATGCATAGTAAACATTGTCGTAGTAATTCGGATGAAATTAACGTATGCTATTCTCATGAAAGAAACACCACTTAATAAAAACAATGAGAACAAGTATGAACAATTATAAACATAGTTATTTTCTTTGGAAACAAAAGTTGCTATAGCTTCTTTAAATATATTTTGCTTTTAAATCTAAACTGCTCTCAATATTGAAAATTTGTATTGATTGACACTATTGTTTTAAACTTATTGATACCAGGGATGTATCAGATAGTACAAGCCAACTTGTAGTGGTTTTACTAAAGTGTTAAAAACCATCTTATAAATATGCCAATAAAGTCTTAAATAGCAATTACTTAATGTATTCAAAATCGTAATAAATGTAGGTAGTCAATTTGTACAAATATCTTCTTACTTCTAAATTGGAAAAATGATAAATTATTCAGACTGATCCCAAACATTCCACTCAAAAACTATAAAATGAATAAGTTATGTCGTTTTCTGTTTTTCATATTCTTGTTATTGATTTTCAAAGAGAGTTACTATTAATTAAATATAAAAAATTAAATTCAAGTTTGAACGATACACTTTATGAGCTACAACATTTTCCAAACCACAACAAAGAAGTTTTTGGACAAAATGTAGTCGATAATTTGTTTTCTGCTTTTCTTCCAGTACATATGCAATTTCTGAAAGATTTACAATTTTATTCAATTATATACTAATAATTCTATAAAATGACATCATTAGTAGCTAAATAAATCAGTTTTAATGTGCATCCCTGGAGATTTAGAACGAATCCTTTTTTGATAATTTTCGAATCAAAATAAAATCATAGATGTAACTCTGATTTTCTTTTCATATATACATTATGCAATTAAAAAGAAAGAAACAGTAATTTTGAGCATAAAAAAGGTATTATGAACGATCGAAGTCCTACAGTGAATACAGCACGTATTATTTAATTCTGAGTCTTGATGCTAAAAAATCAGTAACGCGTTTACAAAAATTATTTCTGAGCCAAAGCTTTTCTCAACTTGCTATAGATTTCTTTTTCGATTTTTATTACGAATATTAATAAAACGAAGAAGAAAGTTTTTATTGTATATTACTTTTTATGACGGAAATTTCGTTAACTTCAAAAAAACTGGGTCATGGTTTGTTTGGTTCCTGGTCTGGATCAAAAAACAAAGCTGTCTTCAGGGCCCACTCCATCTACGCGATAAACCACATGTAGTGGTATTTACAGGGTAAACTGGAGTATATGTAGTAAAGTGCTGTGTGTAATTTCTGTGTCTTTTTTTAAATTAAAATCATGTAATAGTATTATTTCTCACTTTTTTTAGATCCATTAACAAATTCTTTACTAAATTTTCAAAGCATATTAATAGTCTTAAAAACGAGGATAGTGTTATGAAAATCATTTTTTAAATGTTATGCAAAAATCGTGCCCCGACTTTGCATAGTATTAGTGTATGACTTTTCAGTACAGAGGTTAAATCTGTTTTGCGTAGTTCAATCGTATCTATAGCTCTCCGTGTACACCAATAAATCATTTTCAATCTTTTTATTCGCATAAAATGTGTTAGAAACATGACATCATTAACTCAGTAAAGTCAACTTTATATTACTGTCAAGAACAAGCACTATTAACTTTGACCGTTGATTAGAACTCTTGTGCTGAAATAACATTAAAGCTACATTATGCAATTAATTGCTAATTTGTCTGATTCAAAAGTTGAAAATGGGTTACCGCATTTCATCGCAATGTTTCATGATATTTGATCAGGACGCTTGTTTTAAAAGAAGATATACCAAAATCAGAGCTGATAATCACTTTTAAATGTCATTTTAATTATCCCTACAGACAGAAATCAGCACCAGAACTAATTTGAATTTTACACAAATTAATGCAAAGGCTGAAAACTGAAGAATATTTTAAAATATTGAATATCGAAGCAGGAAGTAGTACTCGTTTGAAATGGTTTGAAAAAACATAAAGCATATAAATCTGCTTGCTTGCTTTATACGTCTTTCCAGCTCAGGCATTGAAACATTTTGAAACTAGAAGTTTAATTTATTCAACTTGGCAAGTTAAATATTTTACAAACAGATTCTTTCTATTTGTGTACGGTACTGATACAAACTGACACCGTGAAACGGACATTAAACTTTACAGGGTGGACTAAAAGAAACTTCAACTATTTATGACTTCTTAGTGGCCTCTCCATTGAACAAGATATGGACAAAAACGAGACAAAATTTTAGACAAGGTTGTTTGAAAGCGTGCATTAAAGATTGATAACTTTAATGACGCAGAACTGTTACAGTTCAAAAGTTTTGAAGGGCAGCACCCACTTTTCCTTGCACAAGATGATAAACGTATGAAAACCTCAAATAGTGATGGAACAATTGTCGTGTGACGAAAATTTATCTTTGCACATTAAATTACCTGATTGAACATTTTATTTATTTACTAGAGAATCGCCCGTCAAAATATGACGGGTGAAAATTGCTTCTCACTTGAACGAAGCAATTGCTTGTTTGGTGATATTTTAATAGTTGAAATTTTGACCCTTACTCCAGTAGATTAACCCTAAACTCCAGTAGATAGCGTTCATTGTTGACTACTTTTTCGTTTCTTCATTTCCCTGAAATGAGAGTTTTACCAATAAAACAGTTAAGTTACCGGATCCAGTTCTGCCTTGTCACAGTAAAGCCTTTCCCTGCATTTTAAACATTACCGAAACATATTATCAAATTATCATGCCGTGGCGCAAGTTTCATTGTTGATGACGTCAGGAGCGTTGCTTGATCATTGGCTATTATACATGAGAATTTATTTATGCAGACGCTAGACAGTTTTACATACATAGAAGACTGCGCACAAAGCGTTTTACCTTGTACGGAGTAAGGAAGCACACAGAACACATTGATCACATACAGAAAACATTTACAGCACAAGAGAAAGAAATAACAATCAGGCGGGAATTGAACCCACGATCTCCGGCTTAGAAGATGAAGTTTCTACCGACGAGTCATGGAGATCCCTTCTCACAATTATTAAAGGTTGTCCCACAAGTAATGCTTTGCACATGGTGTTTTGCGATTGGCGCTTCGACTACTATCAAAACCTGTGAATTATGCTAATTTAGTCAAAGTTCCTCCACTCTCCCGTTGTCTTTAATCATTATTACTAACTAGTGGTACCCGCACGGCTTTGCCCGTAATAGAAAAATTAAAAGATTTTTTGGTTCGCCTGTATATTTACAAATAATGTATGGTGAATTTTCTCGCCAATTGGCTTGTGCCCATGTTACAGTTCCACATTATGATAATTTCGTAAATTACTCGTCCATCTTATGAGAATTTTGTTCTTAAAATTGGAATAGAAAAAGAACCACATCGAATTTTCAAAAAATCGCTTCGAGGTGCACACCCCTATGCTACAAACTAACTTTGTGCCAAATTTCATGAAAATCGGCCGAACGGTCTAGGCGCTATGCGCGTCACAGACATCCTACAGACATCCAGATATCCTCCGGACAGAGAGACTTTCAGCTTTATTATTAGTAACTAGTGGCACCCGCACGGCTTCGCCCGTAATAGAAAAATTAAAGGTCTTTTGGTTCGCTTGTATATTTACAAATAATGTATGGTGAATTACAAATAATGTCTGCATGTCTGTGACGCGCATAGTGCCTAGACCGTTGGGCCGATTTTCATGAAATTTGGCACAAAGTTAGTTTGTAGCATGGGGGTGTGCACCTCGAAGCGATTTTTCGAAAATTCGATTTTGTTCTTTTTCTATTCCAATTTTAAGAACATTTTCCCGATCATAAGATGAACGAGTAAATAACTAAGTTATCATAACGTGGAACCGAGCCAATTGGCGAAAAATTTTTCTACTACGGGCAAAGCCGTGCGGATACTCGTTGAAAATGCTTAAAACCGATAACTTTCGTCTCGCTAATCGTTTCAACGCCATTAGTTTTTTTTTAATTCGCAGATATATTTTAAAGGAAAAATTGGGTGTTGCCAATCGAAAATTTCGAAATCCCCTGACTAAAGCGATAACTGTGAGCGCTCCGTTGACTAAACTCATCATAATCTTCGGCGCACACCTTCAAACAACCATATCAAAAATTTAGGTCCAATTGATTCAGCGGATAGTCCACTAAGGTTTGGGAAAGTTTATTTTTGGAACCGCCTGTACTACTAACTTAATTATGCATTCAAGGAATAATGGATAAATACCAAATTCGTGTACACTAACAGATTAGCAAACAAGAATTGCATTCATTTTTTGATAGAAAAGCGTGTGAGTGCTGATTTTTCTTGTCATTCGATAATATAGATGGATCTGTTTTTTTTCCTCCAAATTCTTACTGTAACGGGTAGCGCCGGGCAATTAGGCTAGTTTAAAATGCTTAAATTATCCGTACATAGGGGGGGAATTTGGGATGTATTCCCCTCCCCTTCCTGGAAGGTTTTTTTTTTTTGATCGTAGAAGATGCCTTAAATTACACTCCCCCCCCCCTTCCCCCCACACGCAGTTATTTTCTGAGTACACGACTGTAAAACAACGGTGCTGCTTAGTTTGAATTTGAAGTAGGGCAAGAATGAATAACTTCATTGAGAATTCTTATTGCTATTTATAAATGAGATTTAAGGGGCCATCAACGAATGATGTCACGCTATGAAGGGAAGAAAGGTTGTGAAGTTGTGACAGTTTGTCACAAGAGAGAGGGATGTGACAAAAAGAAGTGTGATAGCACGCATTTTTCAATAAGAATATACTTATGAAAAGCATAGTGACATGTAACAGGTGGAGGGGAGGAAGTAAGATGAAGTATGACACAAGAGACAAGGAGCGAGGGTCAAATCATGGATGTAGTATATAATTAGATGCACAACTCCGTAGCGAGAGATTGATCGTGCAAAACTTGTACACGGGCAAAAGCGTTGGCTACAAAGATGCAACGCTATTTGCATCATGTCAGGCTCCGTAAACGCAGGCTACTTCGGCTCTAGGGTTCTTCTTTGGCCCAAATTCAGAAAAAGGTACAACGTTTTCTGTAAACCTTCAGGAAGCAATTTTCAAACATATTTTGATAAAACCCGTTGGAGAGCAGCCTCAAGTACTCATACTCAGTAACGTATACCAAGCAGTTTGATAGATCTCCACAAGGAGCAACAATACGAGTTTTGTGTTCCTGATACTAACATGCGTCTTTATAACCTCTCAGACTCTTACATGTAGAAGCAGTTATACGTCAGCTAAGAGTTTGTGAAGTACCTATTTATGAACACTATTCAATACTTTATGTAGTAGCACAGTTATTATTCTCATTTGTGTTAAGATTTTCTTTTAAACATTTCACAATAATACTACAATATCACCTAACCCAAAAACTACAACCTACTTTGGCCCAGCATAAAAACTGGAAAAAATCCGTCGGAGAGATTTGGAAAAGAAAAGAAAAGCTAAACGTAAATCTCTAAACAGTAAAAACTCAAGGGGGGAAAAACAGGAAATCTCAGCAACGAAATGAAAGAGCGATTACAGACTCAAATCCTCAGGGCTCAGTTACACGACTTTAAGTATGGAAGGTGAAGAGGGACTAAAAGTTACAGCAGGTTCAGAAAACGTTGACCCAGTTGCATCTACTTTTTACGATTTTTGTTAAATTTGTTGGAAAGTTTACGGAATTTTGATATTGTATAATGGAATGAGCTCAGGTTTCCAGTCATGCGAGGAAGAAGGGGCCTATGTTGAGAGCATGGAACGCTCCAAAAACTTTTGGAAGTGACCGAAAATTGAAGATCCTTTATTTTACAAATGGTGTTGTCTTAATAAAATTATTCAATCCCAAAAATTGATGAAAAGACGACTGTTCTCCGTTGGTAATTTTTGAGACAATAACTAGGTAGGCACACACATTTTTGAAGTTTTTTAATTTTCCTTAAACCAAATACGTATGTGTGACTCAAACTTCTTGCAAAATATATTTTCCTTTCAAATAAATACCTTTTCTTATGAAAACGCGTCTTTCTATGGCTCTAGTTAGTTCTACAATGATTTTAATGAGGGAAAACCACTTTGGGCCAAAGTAACTCAAACATAAAGGCAACATGGACCCAAATAAAAACAATTTAAAAGGGTAATAATACTTTGAAACAAAATGACCAGTGTTCAAATACTAAAATAAAAAATTTCTAGATGCGTAAAAAAGGTTTCCACGGCTTGGAAATATGAATAGTTACAAAATTATTCGCAGAAAAGATGAGAAAAATTCTAAAATGGGGGCCAAAGGCCCGCGTTTACGGTACTGCAAAAGTTGTTTGCGCTCATGCACCACGCCGCGCGCATGCGCTTTTCGAACACTTGCCCGTCTACTAAACGGGCTCGGTTGCCCATGGAACCGGTTTATCGTTGTGTATCTAGTTAATACTACATCTATGACTCAAACTGGTTGAAAAAAAAGTGTTAATATATCCGTTAGTTACCTGTCCTGTAAAGATGAGACCGAGGCAAATAAGTTATGTCAAACATTCTGATTTGTTTTTAATACAGGCTTGACCTGTAACTTTTGACCGCTGTAGGAAAAGCAGAATACGAACTAAAAATTAGTATAACTGTTCTGTTTAAATTTTAAAAAAGTTTATCATCACCTAATCAACTTTTTGCATGTAAACTGCACTGTAACAAATTTCGGAAACGTTTCTGGATATATCGGAAACGTTTCCGAAATAGTAGGAATCCTTCATCCAATAGCGAACTCCTCAATATTCAGAAAGCTTTTTGTTATTTCAAGATATCTAGAAGCGGAAGTGATGACGCAACGCTTCGAAACCTATTTCATCCTTCCAACACAGGCGCCAATGAGTCGGAAATAACGAGAACTTCTTTTTTTCTTATCTATGGTTGCTGCAGTCAGCAACTGTTTAGCATTGGATTGCTTGTTATTTCATGTCTAGAGAGTAGTAAATTGTGTCGAAACTAATTTTACGCCTTTGCATTTTGGGCTGCTCTTGATTTTTTAGAAGATGTACGCAGCTATTAAGTTAGTTAATAACGATTTGCTTCTTTACAATTTCCGGTGCAACCGTGATTACATTTATATTGTGTGTTCAAGCGTGAATAGTTTCAACACCCGTTTTTATACTTAATGAAACGAAACCCTTTGGATTACTTATCCAGTTGTAATGGAGGTACTTAGATTTTCTTCCGCTCATGTTCACTTGTAAGTATTAATGCATATTTTAAAAAATGTTGTTATATACATTTATATTTTTGTTGATTTGCATTTGATGAGGCTCCAATTGTAACTGTTTTTGGGTTTATCGAATTAATTTAAAGTTATCCTACATACCTGTGAGCGCAGTGTACTATTTGTTGTAACCAACTGAAACTGATTAATTACGCAAAAGAAATAAGATTTATATTTGAAAAGCAATCACAGAAAAGTTATTTTGAAATACTTGGATATACATACATTGGTTCAAAAAAAAAAAATCAATTGTTTAATTCATTAAAAATATGGTAATGCAAATGCTTTCTAATATTGTAATATGCTTCACAAAAAATGTGCCAGTATTATTTATCTTTTTTTATTATAATTTATTCATTTATTTAAAAATATTTATACCATTAGAAAATGGCCCAGTTATCTATTAGTAAGCTACATAGTTATGCAATTAATTCATGTGCTTATTCATTTTGTTAAATGTGGTTGATAATAAAAAATTCCTTGACATTAGTTTGTTCGGTAAATAACATTTCCTTCGTGGATATACTAGTTTAATATAGGACAGTCAGGAGGAATGAGCCAGAGGCAAAAATGGAACAGCTGCATTTACAAGCCGAAATAAAAAGAAATATTATTTCATGTCATTGTTTTAAAAGTGATCCTTTTTTAAATACTATGTTATTAATTAAATATAGAATGTATATATGGGGAGAAGACGAGGGGCGTTCACCACGCAGACTGCCATTGACATTTTCAGGGATTGCTTTTTTTTTAAGAGGGGGGGCGCTTTATAGCATTTTATGGGTTCACCATCACTCTTATGGTGTGGGGGGGGGGGATCTCGTATATATGAAATGGAGTAATCATGCAATAGAATTCAATGTTTTAACAAATAAAATATGTAATGCATTTTGCGCACATTGTAAAAATAAAATCAGTAACATATTTTGATAAAGTATTTATATTTGTGATGAACTGGAAAAGGGCAAGAACAGAAGAATCACCCCGAATGGTTCCAACAGGAGGACTTGGTGTCATATTTAAATTCACCAATTTCTCTGTTGGCACTTTTCGGTACACTTTTTTCGTCAGAGAAATAGACTTGACGCGAAGGGAAGGTAAGTTCTGTCAAATTTTATCCGAAAATAAAAGCTATCAAGTTTGATACAAGATATGTTTTTAAGTTCTGCATTAAAAATACAATATGTTGATAATTTTGTCTTGAAAATATTGTGAGAAAAACTGAAGTTTAAGATTGTTTAACAAACAATCCCACTTTTGAGAAAGTATTACCCCCCTCCCATCAACTGACGATTTTGTGATTATGAATGAAACTACTATATTATTTCATAAATTTTCAAAAATTTATAACTGTGCATATGTTATGCTGTTAACCATGTTATTTGTCATTAGAAATTCAGAAAAAAAAATCCACGAATGATTCTAAAATTGCTTGTTTCATTGCTCTTAGATATGAAAGAATTGAAACTGATATGGCATGCAATACTATTAAAAAAGAATTATTTTTTAGAAAAAATCACGGAAAAGGATTCCGAAATTCTCAGAAACGTTTTTGAAAATTGTTTGGAGAATTCCGAAATACTCGGAAACGTTTTCGAAACTTTCATGAACCACAGCTGCACAGAATACTCAGAAACATTTCTGGAAATTACGGAAAGAGGATTCCGAAATACTCAGAAACGTTTCTGAAAATTACAGAAAGAGGATTCCAAAATACTCAGAAACATTTCTGGAAATTATAGAAAGAGGATTTCGAAATACTCAGACACGTTTCTGGACATTACAGAAAGAGAATTCCGAAATACTCAGACACGTTTCCGGACATTACAGAAAGAGAATTCCGAAATACTCAGAAACGTTTTTGAAAATTTCATGAACCGCAGCTGCACGATATACTCAGAAACGTTTCCGAATTTTTTTTACAGTGTGTCTACTGCCATCCATTAAGAGCATCCTCTACGGCTTTGTAGACAAGCGACTAAAATTAAAAATTTTAAAAACCCCCGACTGGGTCGCAAATGTAGAATCAAGAGTGAAAATTGAAAATCCTTTTAAAAGCATTATACTATTAATATCAATTACAAGTATTTTATTTGTTAACAAATAGAAACTGGCAACAGATAAAAATTTAACATCATTGCATTTAATTTCCTTGTCGGCCAACAATGAATTCGGTTACTAATCGCTGAAAAAAGGCTTAGCCGTATTTGATATCTGCTTTAAAAAGCGTTATAATTCGAATCCTATATAACATGGAAATTCCAAACAAATTCTATCAGACGCAGAAACAAAAATCTTTATTTTGGTATCAAACTAAAACTTTTTAAACTATGTTTTCACTGCTAAAATCGCGAAAAACTTTTTAACGGTTTTTAATTAATGTTTTCGTTAATTAGGGTCATCCGAAGACGCAACCTAGCTAAGAACACTCTTGATCAACTCTCCTTCTAAACAAAAAAGTTTTTCAAAATCGGTCCATCTGTTTAGGCGCTAGAATGCCACACACACACACGTCAAACTTATAACCTCCTTCCTTTGTGTGTCGGGGGTTAAAAAGATTTCACACTTTTAGCAAAATTTTGTTTTAAACTAGTTCTTTCAAGTGTTCAATCGTGGATTTCGTACATATTAATTAAATTTAGCCGAAGCATACAGCCAAAAGCAATTTTTCAGCTAAACATATTCATTATGAAGTCAGTCTGAAGTATTATATAAGAAAAATATTTTCTCATCGCTTTTATAAACTTTCACTTATAAAATCGAACAGCTTTTGTTCGTAATGAGACATTCCATTAGACGTTTCGGCACCGAAAGTTGTCTCCAGCGCTCGATAATGCATAAAATGACGGGTGTTTTGAGAATTTGTTTCAAGAATACTGACAGCAAAAATTTCGTTCCAAATACGAAAAGTATTATTCAAATTTTGACGTAAATTGCATCTTCACAACAAGCGTTCGAATTTGTGCCTCACAATGATAAATAAGCAAATATGAATTCCTCAGAATTTTAGCGTGCTTTGTGCACTTCAATTTCCCTAACATCGCCTGAAATATTACTTCGAAATTCGAACTATCGAAAAGAATCAGGTTCCTGTCATTTCAAAACTGTTGCTGATTGAGGAATACAAATTGATTTACTCGCACTGTAAGTTAAACAGTAAGTTACTAAATTGTTGTCTAGTGGCTTCTTTCCAGATTTCAACTTAAAGGGGTCCGGGACACATTTTGAAAAATGTTTTATTAAACAGTTTAAAATTTTGAAACTTTTTGCACTGATTCACTATCTATTTAATAAGCAAAATCATAACATAAGTATTTTAAAAAATATATAGTTAAATTTAATTTGCTTAAAAAAATGGGGTTGCTTTAAATTGCTAAAACTCAAATATTCTTGATCAATTTTCAAATTTTTTTCAAAAAATTAAGTCGAAGTAACTAAGCTTTAATTTTTATTCGGCAATTAAACAAAAATAAAATATTAATTAAATGAAAAATAGAAAATATTTGAAGAAAAATTCAAAGATACTATAAGTAAACGTTTTTTTTCTTTTTTTTCAAATTTGCCGAATAAAAATTAAAGTAAACGATTTGAAAAATACATGCTCCAAATTTGATTACTTTATCTTTATCAGTTACTAACTTATGAGAGTTTGAATGCAAAAAATCTGGAAAAATTGCGTCATGATGAAAAACGCGTTTAAAGCTTTAAAGTTAAATATAATATTAGTTAAATACATGCAACAAAAAGTATTATATCTTTCGTTCTAATTAAGATAGAAGCAAGATTCAAACGTCCTTTTAAACGGAAATTTTTTTTAATATGAATTTTTTTTTTTTTTTTTCTTAAAGGCAAAATTTGACGATTTTTGTGTCCCGGACTCCCTTAAAATACAGGGTGTTTCAAAATGAATAGCGGGGTTTTTAATATGTTATAATATTTATTACACCGAACTTACAGCCACAAGTGATATATCAAATGAAAGAGAAACTTAAACAGTTTTTTGTTTGTTGGCACCAGTGCGCATGCTAACTGGTACTTCTTATCTGGATACTTTACAACTATGGCTCTTCCCTCAACTGACACAAGATGAACCAGAAATCTTTATCTTTCAGCAAGATGGTGCGCCGCCTCACTGGCATAATGAAGTACGCGATTGGCTTAACCTAACTGTGCCCGACCGCTGGATTGGCCGTAAGGGGCCTAATGACAGGGCTTGTTTCCCATGGCCTCCACGGTCACCCGACCTAACGCCGTGTGATTTCTATCTTTAGGGGTTTATTAAGGACCGTGTGTATGTGCCTCCACTGCCAGCCGACCTTCCCGAATTAAGGAACAGGATTGAAACAGCTGTTGCAGCAATTACTAATGAGACACTCATCAAAGTTTGGGAAGAACTCGCATATAGTCTTAACGTGTGCCGAGTGACGAATGGCGCTCACATTGAACACTTGTAGGCAATTATGTAAAAAACTGCTTGAGTTTCTCTTTCATTTGATATATCCCTTGTGGCTGTAAGTTTGGTGTAATAAATATTATAACATGTTAAAACCCCGCTATTCATTTTGAAATACCCTGTATATTAAAATACGAAAAAAAAAAATCTGAAAATTCATCGCTTGAGCTGGTTTTAATACTAAACGCCTCATATGAGACTAAAATTCTTGTTGAAAAATATATAGATATATATGGAACGTCCAAAGTCAAGAGAAAAGAAGCAGATAGAACAATCCCAATTTTTGCAAGGTTTGCAGTCATTGTGAATGTGAAGTTGTTTGTTATTAAGTTTAAACATTAAAACAAATTAGACTACAAATCGTTTTTTAGGGGGAGAAAGGGGTGGACGGCGATAGGGTTTTTATCAAAATTAAATATATCTTTAAATGACTCCATAACTGAAAACTGGGAAGACAAAACAGTTTCACCTGTTTTTTTTGGAGGGGGGGAGGGGGGAGAAAAATGGGAAAAGTCATTAGCTGCCGGTGATCTGTCGTAACAATTTCATTAGTAGTAGATTTTTTGAAATAGCAGCCATTTGTTTTTTACTTAATTAATTAAACGATATAGTACGTATTTTTAAATATTGAAGAAGTCATCAAAAATATTTTAACTAAAGTAAGTAAAAAGAGCAAAATATCAATAAATTATTTCATAAAGTGTGCTTTTTTATTTTGGTTGAAAAGAGTTTACCAATTACGTAATGCATTTTGAACACTTTAAAGTCATTAACTTATTTTTTAAGACGGCAATTGACATATATGTTTTTAACCGCCATTTTTGTTTTATTTAGTTGCCTTGCGGCTGGTGGTAACAGAAAATTTTGCAGTTTTGGAAGGGGAAGGGGAGTATTTCTTTGTTGTACCTCTGTCGCCGTTAGAACAAAATTGAAATTCTAATAATGAAATTTTTTTGTATCTTTGTAAATTTCCCAACACTCACTAAATTAGAAATCTCTGAAGTAATAACCTGCTTTTTTCGAACGACGACAGTAGTATCATTTCTAATAAACATTAAGCTTCTCATCAGGTATCTCTCAGATCATTATTCATTTTATTCTTCGAGATAAAGTATTGGATGGTGTTCTCTCCGTAATTGGTTACTCTTTTGATGTGCTGTCTTGGGATGATGAATGCGTATCCTTAGGGACCATTCATTAATTACGTAAAGATGATTTTCGCAATTTTTGACCCTCCCCCCCCCTATGTAAGGGTGCTTTTCAACCCCCTCCCCTATTCGTACGTAAGATTCCATTTCGTTTTCCGAAA